>NC_134708.1:24630366-24954533 GCF_043290135.1 Rhipicephalus microplus | reverse complement strand
AAACGGGCCCTCAAACCGAGCTGCAGCTTAGAAGGGAATTGTGCGAGTGTGAAGACAATGCAGTGCCCTGCTCCCACGTGACCACATTCGGTGTTGCCACATCTCCGCAGAGATACCGACTCGCAATGAAAATCATCACTGGCCAAAAAGAGAAGTTTAATCATTCATTTGAGTATTATACTGGCGTACTGTCGAAGGCTTTACGGTGCTAGCACTAAGGGTGCGTGTGACGCTGTATACTGATTACACAGAGACAGCACGCCTCCTGCTGGCTCTTAACCGCTGCATGAGTCACAGTCTGGTGCGTGTACTGTGTTCACCTTCAGGAGGTGCTTAATCACCTGTACGTTGATACAAGGTTTTTGATGGCCAGTCGTCAACAAACGAGGAATGGCCACGCATTCGCGCTCGCGGCCTATGCCGTGGCCTGGAATCTTGGTGAAGGACACCTTGCACAGAGGTTACTCAGTGCAATGCTTGTCGACGATCCTCGTAAGTGTTCTGTGCTACTCATTTACTATCGAGCTTGCAGTCTATGAATGAGAAAATAAAAACACTCATTCTAGAATTGGAGTGTTGCAAAAACTGCAAGAAAACATAAATGTACATTCAGAGCTGTGAAATCGATTGGCTTCAACTGATTTTTTTAGTCCTTGTGTTTTACGGAGATAGTGTCGTAGCTTGATTGATGTGCACACATATGCAGTAAAGAACAAAAGTAAATGAAGATAAATGACACTAATGACACTCAGGCTGGCATGTCACATGTGCTGTACCATTATATTAAAGAGGTATGAATTTTAGCTTGTTTGCTTGGCTTCATAACCTAAACAAAAAGAAACAGCATGGACAAATGGCAACAAGAAAGACTGACAGCAGTTGGCGTTGGCTAACATGGGCGGGTATTTTGTTTGTACAAGTATATACACTTCATCGGCAATATCAGTCAGAACCAGGTCATATTAGCCTTTCTCGATGAGAATTTCTGTTGTCAGAGTTGTTTCTTGTCATGAAACCTCCTATATTGTCATAGAGTCGTGACAAGGGGGAAGATAGCAGTTGGCTTGTTCAAGACAAAACTTCTTATTTGGGCAAATTTTTGTCTGAAAAAAAAAACAAAAAGACTATGTACAAACAATTAACGCAGTGCACTGACAGCGATGAAAAATGTGTCGGCCGTTTGTTGGCCACTTCTGTTTGTCAAGTCAGAAAAAAAATGTAAATGAAATGATTATGTGCTTCTAATGACATTCTAGTGCTGGCCATTGGTTTGTCGGAAGTAAATAGTTCATTGAACGCACCATAAGGAGACTTCTGTCACCATTAATGTAAAAAAACATGCATAGTCACCACCTTACGTTCTAAAAGATGATGTGATAGGTACATCTGGATACAGAAATGGGGCAAAAGTGGCGACCCACGTTTGATGAATAAATGGGGTGGCCGTTCCTCGGTGCCCCTTCCCTTCTTGTGTACACCTACCTTGACGTCTATGTGGGAATATATGTATGATTGCTGCGCTGTCAAAATTAAATTTTCAGGTGTGCTCATTGCAATATGTCTTTAAGATAATGACAAACGGGACATTTTGTAAAGATTATAACAGCTTGACAGCAGCAAATGAATTATCATGCATAGTGACGAACATGATATCTCTTTCGATATCCCTTGAATATTCAATCTCGTACATTATTCGGCTTTCACTATTTTAGTTCTGCCAAATGCTCGAAGTACGGGCACAGACAAGTCTTCCAAAACTGTTGAGGGCACGAGTTATGCTCTCCTTGCTCTACTGGCCGTACGCAGCAACGACACTGACACTATCCAAAGCCTCGCGAACTGGCTCAACGCCAATCGTCCATCGGCCAGCACTTCCTCTCTGAGACATGTGAGTTTGCTTTCATGCTTTGGCAAATAAATAAATAAATAAGTGCACTCTTTTTCTGTATGCTCAAACATTCCTTTACACTTCTCCAAAATATCATTTTGCACGAACTCACTGTAGCATACAATTAAAACAATGTTCCTTCAAAGTTATGTGACCCGTTAAACATTGCGGTGATACTCTGTTCTAATTTATTTGCATCTTTTTTCAGTTCAGCCATTAGGCCCCAACTGACACGTGTGTGGCGTTTTTAATCCCTTCCATTCCCTACTGGGAGATGAGATTCTGTACACACTTTGTAATTCTGTTGTGTACAACAGCAACATATAAATATATTGACCACGCTTTAAAAAGAACGAAGTCGCTTGCGTCTGATGCTTATTAACCTGTGTCACTGCAAGGGTGCCATAAACAAGGGTTGTTAACCCATATTAACCCTTCTCACGTCGGTGCTTGGAAAGTACAGCTGCGTTCAGAGCCCCTTTGCGACAATGTGCATGCTATCACGATGACAGCCTCATTGCAGCAGTGACCTATGGATGAAGATTAACACTCACAGGGATCCTTATGCATTCACCTGAGATGACCCAAAGGCGAAAGAAATCTTGTTTATTTATCTTCTCGGTATATGTATTCATTCCACTCCGCCCCCTTCCGAAGCTTCTCCTCCGATCCTGGATGCTATGCCTCCAATCCCGTAAGCAATGGGAAACAAGGTTTCCCATTGCATCCAGGATCGAAGGCATAGCAAGCACTCCACACGTCACCTAGCTTTGCACTGCCTCCATGATCGGCCCACCTTCGAGCAAGAGACAATGTCATGTGATGACGTCTTCATGTTACGTCACGTCCAGATTACATTGAAAATTAAGGCAATCTTTGACGTCGCGATGATGTCGTGTGGTAGCCTGAGTGATGCTGCCCACGCCAACGGTGATCTTTCTTGCTGGATGAGGCATGCAAGAATTCATTCTTAACGCTTTTATTATTAATCGATCAAATTAGAGGGGTATTTTATTTGTGCAGCTTCTTTGCATGTTGGTGCCGCCGTGCCGCCACAGACTCGAATGCTGTGCTCACTTTGAATGCGACATTGAAAGACATGCCCGTTACTGAAGTTATGCCTGCTGCCACACAG
Organism: Rhipicephalus microplus; assembly: GCF_043290135.1. Classification (NCBI taxonomy): domain Eukaryota; kingdom Metazoa; phylum Arthropoda; class Arachnida; order Ixodida; family Ixodidae; genus Rhipicephalus; species Rhipicephalus microplus. The sequence continues at coordinate 24,951,510 of NC_134708.1, read as the reverse complement.
AAGCCAAAGCAGGGATCTCAAGCTACCTGAATCATTGTTTCAGGACAGTGCGGTGTCCCTCCAGGCGTTAATGGAGTTCGACTTGACGTCTTCCAAGCGGTACGTAGACCTCATGTGCAACGTCACGATGAGAGGACAGCAGGAATTCTACAAAAGCATTCAAATAACGCCCGAAAATGCAGCGGAGCACCAACAGCTGGATGTGAGTACCCTAATAAATCATATTGGCCCCTTAGATTGTCCCTAAACTAATATTTTTACATAATTTTATTTTTGTGAGCAGGCATTAGAGCTGATAGAATACTAAGTAACCAGAGTTGTGGAAACCGCTGTGTGCCAGGCATTGTCGTCTTTTTTCATCACGTTCTCTCATCAAGCAACAACAATGAACTAAACCTATTTAAAACTTTAATGTTTACAGTGTTGCTTACGACTTCGGAGTGGAAATGTCGAAATCTTTCTCTTTACACTCCTGTAACTAGATGACGCTACAGCCGCTTCTGCCCACAGACAGTGACATACCAATTCTTTCGTGAGTGGGGGGGCAAGCCTACCTCACTCGTCAGCAGGAATATATATATATATATATATATATATATATATATATATATATATATATATATAGGAACTTTTAAGAAAATTTATCAAAGTGACATTGTTGGCAAAACTTTGCTGTTGTAACATATCCTCGTAAAAATCTAAAATCTCATTCTCCCGTATTAGCATAATTGAGTAATTACTGTTGTGATGGACAACTACACCTTACTTGTTCGTTTCCCCAGCGTGCTAGTATTGCAGAATTACGTAAATGACTACACTTTTGCAAATAAATTAGGGTTTTTTGTTTGAAGAATTCGAGAATGTACGATACAGTACACAATAACGCAAAGGTGGTTGCTTTTTGTTGCTGAATTAATGCTAAACCGAGACATACAATCTGTCATTTTAACTGCATGTAGGCAAATGTCTTACACAGCCGCTCATTTAAATGCATTGAAATAGTGGTCATGAAAGCTTGTCTACGCTTTCTCAAATTTCATAACGACAGCTATGTGCCGGAACGTTAAATTGTCAGTAGGTTGTAATTTAAGTGGTGAAGGTAACAACAGCTTACGACATGCGTCAAAATTTGGCTGTCACGTCATTTGGTCTGCAGATTCATGACATGTCGGGGACGCTCCTGGTGACAGCAAACGGAACTGGAAGTGGGCTCCTTTCCATTAGAATGAAATACAATGTTCTTATGCCACCAGAACTGTTATGCAAGGTAAGTTGTTTCTCTTCGAAACGGTTCAGATGGAGACCGCGGCTGACAGGACTAACCGTACGATAATACATCCTCCCTATAAAATGGAAGACAAAAAAATTAAAGATGGTTCACGAGTCGAATCTGGGAAGCAGTGCGGAAAGCTGGCATCACCACCTGTCAAAAGCTGACTGTAGTCGCTCTTCATTTTTTTTCTGTCATCATCCTTTTCCTATCTTTACGTACTTCTTTCTTCTTCTTTCTTTCATTTTTCTTTATCGCTTTCTATGTTCCCTCCTCTCCTCCTTTTGCTCCTACTACATTATGCAAGGCTAGGCTGTGCTAGGAGTTTCTTGGCTTTTCGTGGTACGTATATCCACCAAGCTTAGTGAAAAAATGACAGGCTCAACATTAGCCTAATCAGCTCCATTGTTAAAACTCGTTGTGCAGAATCATAACGAGGGCAAAGTGGAGTGAGTTGCTTTCACTTCATTACGTAGGGGACGTGATGCCCCTTTTTTACATTCCTTCAGCTACCAGCGACCTTTCTGGTGTACTTGATGTCATTCTTGGTCTATGCTCTGGCATAGCCGTGCTCAGGGTTTTCAACAATGACTGGGCGGGTCCTGAGCACCGACCACCCGCCATAGCAGTCTAGTGGCTTTGGTGCTCAATCGCGGGCACCCATATCACCGAATAGAATCCTGGCCAAGGCGGCTTCATTTGTAAGCAGGCATAATGCTAAAGATGTGCATGCTTCGATTCGGTGCACGTTGAAGATTGATTGATATGTGGGTTTTAACATCTCAAAACCACCATATGATTTGAGAGACGCCGTAGTGGAGGGCTCCGTAAATTCCGACTACCTGGGGTTCTTTAATGTGCACCCAAATTTGAGCACACTAGCCTACAACATTTTCGCCTTCATCGGAAATGTAGCCGCCGCAGCCGGGATTTGATCCTGTGACCTGTGGGTCAGCAGCCGAGTACCTTAGCCACTAGACCACCACGGTGAGGCACGTCGAAGAACCGTGGGTGGTTGGAATTTTCAGAGCCCACCACTACGGCGTCAATAATATCGTAGTTTTAGGACGCAAAACCCCCAAGTTATTATTGGGTCAGGTTTCCATAGGGTGGGCTCTGAGCCTGCCCTATATTATGAATGGCACTTTCACAAAATCTATGGACGTGAAGGAGAGAAATCACAATGGCATTTTCACTTGTTTTGCGGTTTCTTTGCATCATCTCGGAAATGTTTGTTGTTCCTGTTGTTGGGCGAATGCAATCATGATGAAATCCTTAATCCTGCCTTTGTGGCGTTTGTTTGGCTGTGTATGTGTCGTCGTAACATAACTGCAATAAATCAATTGTGCTGCATTACGTTTGCACCTTCACATGCAGTTTAACATAACCGTGCACGCTGACGTCCACAAGCCCAAACCGAAGAGCAATGAACCGGTCGATTTTCCGCAAGAGCTCTTGGATGATCTTCTTGGATTTAAGCGAGGTAAATTCATTTCCATGTGGCATTTATATGCAGAAAAGAAATATTTGGATGAATTACATGTCATTTTCGCTTTTTTTTTACTTCAGAACGACATTCTGCCAATTTTCCTTTTTCTCTAAATGGTAAGGCGTACCCATGAAGTGGTTGCTCACTGATTACATGCTCGTACAATGACATTTCACAAGTTCGCTTCAAGTTTAATATACTAGTTATAATGGCAGCGAATATATTCTCCCAATAACTCTTATTACAAGGTAAACTTTACAAAACTTTCATACTTTTTGTTCTCATTGAAAATTAGCAAGTTGGTAAGTATTGCTCACAAACATTTTAAAACATTTATTCAATTTTTGCATCAATATGAAAATTAGAAGACAAAGAGCGAAAACGGGGAATACATTAACAGGAATGGTAAAGGGGTCAATAAAAGGAGTGTTTTTTTCATACAATGTACCTAAAGAGAAAGAAGGGACGTTGGGGTGGCAAGGGGATTGAATTAAGCGAGTAGCAAGACACCGAATATGAAGTAGACGGATATAGAGTATACCATGTACGTGGGTGGATACACGGAAACATCGGGAACAGTCATTAAAAACTATAAGCTCACGAAGTAACGTGACCGTCTAGTTGAGATCGCTTATGTGAAAGTCCACAACTGCTCAATGGTCCAACTCGGACAATCGGCATAGGCACCTGCGGAAAAACAAACAATTTACATGGCTTTTCAACTGCCGGCTAAAATAAAACGACACCACGCTAGTCTGCTGCACTGGATTTGACTACACGTCACCTTCACTCGACGCTGCACGCGTCTTATTGGCCTGAGCTGCAGGCGCTGCCAAGTGGTTGAAACTGTCAACCATCATTTATTGTACGAGTGTCTTCTCTACGTGTCCCAATGGAAGACACTGGCTTCAAGATTGGTCGGCATCACTTTTAGCACTTCAAGCGAAGCTAACCTATTGACCACAATGTGCAACCAGACAGCATCAACGACTGCTACAAGAGCATGTATAGATTTTTTTCAAGGGTACTTGACTTGATGCCGTAGTCTTTAAGAAGACCACTGTTTTACGTGGTTATTGAACACGCACATCACTTATTTCTGTCTCCATCAACGTCTTTATCACTCTTTTCTTTCATTTTTTTTTTTCCTCTGTGCTGAGGAGCAAGGCAGAGCACACAAGCCCTGACCGACCTCTCGGCGTTCTAATAAATTCGCTCTCTCTCTTGGCCTCTATTGGTGCAATGAGCATATTGGCATTACGTGCACTGCAATAATAAATGAGAGCTTAACCACGAACGTACTCCGAGTACCCGAGTAGTTTTTTTATTTTTGCCGACACATGCAAGGAATTTTTTATGTTTCAGGCGCATAATATATATTGTGCATCCAGTTAAAAAAAAACTGGAAGAATCCACCACCATTCTTCTGTAACTAATTTAGGGTGCGTTTTAGACGATAGACAAAAAGAACGTCATAGAGCGCGAGCGCTCGTGTTGCTTGAGCATTCGTTTATTTTTGTAGCATGATACTTGGTCGTCATTACCACTGGTAGGTTACAAGAAAGTGAAATACCTACTGGCAGACATATTCATTCTATATTGTTGTCATTAATCAGTTATGCTGTATCTCTATTGTGACATGAATATTTTTTTTTCACTTAAAATAGGGGTTTTTTAGCAAGTCAAAAGACGAAAAGCCTGTCAGAGGCTCATCTGCCTACGAACAGTCATAGCGTTCGGCAGTCTGCTGCACTGGAGTAGCCAGGGAGAAGAGGAGGAGTGTCCAGATGATTCAATGCTCCCCCCTTCCTTTCGAAAATTTTTTTTCAGTTCTACATTACTTTACAAGATTGTACATATTACAAAAATAGGTAATCCATCACAATTATTTCCTATAAAATACATATAATTGTAGTTGTCAAATACAACTCCAGAAAAGCGACTCGGAAATTACGGAAAGGTAGATTGCTAAAACTGCTGCTTCGGTGAGTCGATTTATGACTAAGATAGATTTACCAGTGCAAATAGAAGAAAGACATAAGGAACCCACAGACACAGCGCTGAACTCGCAACTTATTTATTAGTTCGAAGGCGAGGCCTTTTTCAAGGCACGCATCAAAGCAACAGAAAGATGACGTGATAAAATGAAGCAATGAAAAACCACCACCCCACCCCCTTTGGCTGGCAAGATCTGGCTCAATACAGAGATGTCGTAGTCGCATAGTTTTCGGAACTTTAACTGAACAGCCGTAGAAGACTGGCATCAACTTTATTTTAGAAAGCAAAAGCAATTGATTACAAGTGTTCAATTGCAAAAAAATGTAATTGAGTTACCCTGAATGTAATATTCAAGAAGGAATCAATTATGTTACAAAACATGAGGAAATGTAGTTAATCAGAAGTAAATGATTACTTGTAATGCGAGATGTAAATCTCATATCTGGAAACGTACTAGCGCACAAGAATGGACGCACAAACTTAAAGTATTTTTACCCCCCCCCCCTTATTCCACCAACTGGTAAAAAATCTCTGGTTATCCTATTGGTTAGCAGCAACATCTCTTCACAACAAAGTGTTAAAACTTAACGAAGTTCGGAACACACATGATGGCATAGACTCTGAGCGTTGCAATGAGCCTATGAAAGGTCATGTTTACACCAGACAAAATCACTTCAGGTCTCAAAAAGCAGGCGATGGAAGAAATGCTTTGTTTTTGTTCAAGTTGCCTCATTGGTGTTTTTTTCCCTTTTCATTCACTGACAGAGCACCATCGCACCACTAGATCATCAAACCAGCCACAGCAGAGCAAGCTAGTCTACGACATCGAAGTGTGCTCGCAGTAAGCAACATTTATGCATATCTGTGATTAAGACGTTTGCAGGGATTATGTGGCCTACGCAAACACAGGACTGGGTTGATTGGCACCATAGAGTATAGGCAACGCCCCTGCCTTGCGATGGGTGCGATTAGTTCGACCATGATGGGGATGTATTTCTAGAATACATACAGTTCGATGGCCCAGGCACACGAGAGGTCTACAAAACCTGTGATGGTGGTTTAATTAGAATTGTCCTTTTCTGAAAACTTCTGAACGTCAGTGGGGAACTTAAAACCTTCAGAATACGGCTGCAGTGAAGTGTAGAAGACTTGGTGTCTCAGACCACATCTTTCGTGAGACCCAGGAGCCAATTTAGCTCGTCCTCATTAACATCTGTGCGAAAGGTAGTTATCATGAGCGTAGCTTTTGATGACATGCAAAAATCACTGTCTGGTTATCACCATATCTTTGTTGCGATAGCAACTCTATCAACACTCCAGGCTTATTGTTACCATCAATGTCGGCGTCATCCTGGGGTTCGGTATAAACGGCATGGTTGATAACACCTCCCCGCGCGTCCTATGTTCTATGGGCTAATCAGAGCGCGCAAGAATAGCCAGTGCAAGGATAGCTGAAGTAGAGTGAATACGCGCCGGCTGTTTTCCATAATGCAAAAGAACAATAAGAATTCCTGGATGCGGGGCTGTGTGGCTTCGACAGGAGCTGCGTAGGGCCCGGTTGCGCGTGCCATATGTCAACAGCAAGGTACGGTTGCGGCGGGGCGCGACAGCAAGGCGTAGTTGCGCACGCTCAATGTTGGCAGAGATCAGCTTATGGCTCATACCTTTGTACGTGCAGTGTTCTCATCGCATAGTGTGCGTTTAAGCAATTTACGCGTTAAGGGAGCTTGACTAGCTGCATCGACAGCATTTCCTTACGCTAACGTTTTGTTGAATTGAACCTTGTTGGCTGCTGAAGGGCTTAGCTGCTAGTCTTACTTGGCATAACATTCTCCTTTGTTTCTATCGCATTCATTACCTCAACTTTACGGAAAAGTTGTCAATTTTTGTACGTGTGCCTGTCTTAGGAACCATGTGAAGTAACTGAATGTCTTGCCTTAGGTATATTGGCGAGTCGGACTCCAATGCAGCCGTCATAGAAGTTGGACTGCTCAGTGGCTTCGATCCGGTGGTCGAAGACTTGGATACGGTGAGGAGCGGTTTTATTTCATTTCTCTTTTTATCTATTTACACATGTACACTAAACCAATGAACGCTTCATTTACTTGTTTGACATTTGGATATTAGTCTATAGCTGTACTTACGGCATACTTTCTAAAGTTTTTCAAAGCTGTGCCTGCACGTCTCCCACCCATGGCCATAACACTTCGAAGAAGGCAAACTTTAGAAACAATCCTGCTTTGTGCATCAGATTTAGGCAGGTGATCTTACAGGCCTCATACTTCCCATTGTTTCCAATGCAGGTATTGAAATTATATATGGAGAGCATGCAATGACATGGTAGCGCTGCCTAGGCAGCATCCTTTTGAGGCCATACGTGTGCTTTTGCAGCAGGTGTGGCCAATCGAAATTGCTGTGAATGCTACGTACAAAATACTTTGTTACGGCGGAGCTGCTTTAGGTGGATGTAGATCCTTAGAGATCCGTCATTCGAACTTTCCAGCCTATCTGCAAGAGTGAAGCCCGACGAGAGGGCGAGCATGGGTAAAACTATGTGGCTGAGAGCGAAGCCTGGTGTAGCGAGTTGAGCCTAGTAGAGGAAGGGTAGCGACGTGGAGAATTTGAAGCTGGCTAGAGAGGAGGAGAACAAAGGCGAAGGTACGGTGGAAAAGAGCAGGATTGTGATTGGCTGTGCCGGTGAAAGGATTCGACCAACCGTAGTGCGTGCTCTAGCAAAGGTGCTGCTGGTTGAGAGAGGAAAATGAAGGACGCGCCAAACGTTGGGGAAAGCGAAGCAAAGAAAGGTGCGCTGATATCACCAGCTCTATTGTTTAATCAGCTTTCATGACATAAAGAGAGTTGAGGCTGTGCATAATTCTCTATTGCGATAGCATTAATGGGAATATTTTCAGAGTTATTGCCGTCGGCGTCCTTGCTGTCGTGATGTTCCCCATAAAGTTCAAAAGATAACGTCACCTCACGCGTTGCATGTAACGTGTGAGCGCAGTCGACAAACACTTATCTAGCGAAGAGGTAACGTTCCGGCTGTCTTTCATCACTGGAAAAGCCCATGATGCGGAGTGGCAGCCGCACGGCTCCGTTCTTTGCCTGGTAGGGTGCAGTAGCATGCCCTAGTCTTTGCATGCGTCAGAAGACTGCTTACTCCTTCGTACGTACCGATCTCTCCACTAGGTTTGTGATGAAGTGATAGTACGAAGCTCACTTCGCTCACCGCGTTCGTCGTATGTCCTTGTGGTGGCGTTTTGTGGAGTTATAGTGTAGATGCTACAGTGGACTTCTGCTAGCTATATACTTTGTATAACATTCTGATCGGATGCTATCACATTCATTGAATTGCTCCTTCGGCGAAGCTATGACTTTTCCACCCATTTTTGCTTGTATTGCCATTGCAACTGTAGCCGTGACACTTTCACAGGTGCAATACATTGACTCTTGACACTCCACTTTTCTGTCAAGAGTGGACGCATTAGGGGCGAGCGCGTACGGCAACATAGATTGCTTGCGAAACTCGGCCTCCAATATTTGCCCCCACAGGCGAGACTGGTTAAGAAATTGACGACACTGATGCCATTCGCCCACACGGCAGGGCTATATAGTTACATTGCATAGTTAAACATGCTTTGGATGTATATACATGTCTAGTTACACGTGTTTTGTGATGCATTATCTGAGAATGACAAAACTATGATTTTTCGTCTCGCAGGCAATAAATAGCAACTTGCATCTGTACAAATATCTTGTCACCGAGAAAAAAGTAATCCTGTATTTTAATCAGGTAAGCCTTTGACTATATTTGCCAAGCTTTAAATCAAATTTGCATTGTGAACGAGTGCTTATATAAGGATAAGGTTGCAGGTGCTTTTTTTAGTGATTATGTAATTGACGCTTTTTCTTCTATAGTTGTGAAAATGTGTATTGAAGCCTAAGCAGATTGCTAACATTATGAAATACTATGTAGTCATGTATGTTAACTCGTTCCATATACTGTAGCTTCATGTTCAACGCTATGTCTCTAGTTTAGACTTGTGTATCTCCCATAGGAGCAGAAAAATATGGTAATTTTATTAATACATTAAACAATATGCTCATTCGTATTATTGTATTCAATGCTAATTGAATACAAGAAATAAATTGTTTCTTTCTTGTTTAAGTTAGATGCAAAAGTCATGGAAATCACAATAACCATATTCAACAGATGCATTAAGGCGAAGTTACGACTGTATCTGGGACGACTTTATGCTCTCTCGTAGTAGAGTATGAAGCACTCTAAATCGGTGAACAATTTTTTGAAACACATATTCCTTGTAGAAGAGAAAGCGGTGACTATGGCTGGAGGTCATAGTCATCATTACATTTTAAATTTCTTTTTTATGTTTTTACATTTCTTTCTTGGGTTTTCCCCTAGTGTGGTGGCCCTCTAGGAACTGCTTTTTTTGCTGTTGTTGTTGATCCACAGATTCCGAGGGAAGCAGCAAGTTGCGTGCAATTTAGGACAGAACGCAAGCACGTCGTTCACAACATCCAGTCGGCTGCGGTGAAAGTCTACGACTACAGCGACCCCTGTGAGTTTCTTTGTTTTCGTTACGTGGCACACACATGGAGGCGCCATGACCTGAGTCAATAGAATAGAACGCATATGTTTTTAAAGGTCCACTCCACAGGCTCCGACTTTTTATTTTATGCCCCCCCAAATCAGCTCGGCGATTCGTATGATAGACCGCGGCGATCCCGTTTTAGGCACTGCACGCCACGCAGAGCCTCCAATCAAAAAAACGATTCCCGCGCTCCTTTCCTATACGCCTGACCAATCCTCATTTCACGTGCAGTGATGCAAAGTCACGTATCGGTGACTTGACGTAGCACGCAGCTCGTCGATTGACGTAAACCAGTCACGATGACGGTCTTTGCTTTCCCTTCCCTGTGATGGAGAAGGGTGGCTTGGCCGTGCGAAAATTTGAAACTAGATGAAATCGAATTTCTGACCACTGTAACTTCCTTAATATAGCATGTATTCGCAAAATTCTTGCTTCAGCATGTTCACAAAACACAAATGCAAAAATTATTCTTGATAACTTTTGGAGCTCGGGGTTGTTTACTGGCCTTTATAGCAGCAATATAATTCATCTTTGTATATAATTTCACGGTGAAGCTGTGAATAGAAGACCTCCTTAATGATGTGGTGTTCATCCTAGTCCACAAGAGGCTCCTAAAACAATCCACCTTGGCGGATAAATGGCTAGGGTGCTCGGGTGCTGAACTGAAGGTCGCGGGTTCGATCCCTGTCACAGTGGTTGCATTTCGATGGAAGCGAAATGGTGAAAGGCCCGTGTACTGTGCGATGTCAGTGCACGTTAAAAAACACCAGATGTTTGAAATTTCTGGAGTCCTCCACTACGGTGCCACTCATAATCATCACAGTTTCGGAACGTCAAACTACCCATACTATACTCCTGGCGCCCCCATGATGAATGCGCAAGCCGCGCGTCCACTTCGTTTTGGCGGAGCAGCAAGCTGCACTTCCAATTGGGGCTGCAGAAGTAGCGTCTTTTTTTTTTCCTCAACCTCTCCTCCTCCTAAGCTCGAGTGACTAATAACGAAAAATAAGGAACTCTTGCTCTATCTCGAAAATTGTGGAGGGTGGAGCGTTGTGATCACGGACTTGAGTAAGCACCAAGTACTCTTTCCCCTTTTTCTTTTTATTGTGTTGTGCAGTACGAACCGGTCACTCGACTTCAATTCGTGAATTTTGTAGAGTGTAAATATGTTTAGGCAAATACGTATACTGTCCATAATTCACGTGTTGGCTGAATTGCTATGCTTTTCCCTTCATTCGATACCATATAGGGCCACACCTCCATATGGCGAGCCCCGCCACAGTGGTACAGTGCCGTAGCCACTGTACCACTGCGGCGGTACGGTTTAACCAGAAGGTTAAACAGAAACTTTGCTGACAGAGAGAAAGAGGAAGGTTCTATTTACACACCCTTCAGTAAGTGACTTGAGCTTCCGTAAGCTCGCTTTCCTGGTACGCCACTGGTGCCCACAATGATGATTTGATGCTTAGAGACATTAATCCACAAATTTTGATTGGAAGTAGCATACACAAACAGATTTCTGCTCAAAATACATCAATCCAACTCCCCCGAATGCCATTGTGGTCATGCAAAAGAAAAGGTTTGCCATATTCTTTTAGAGTACATTAAATAGGCGAATCAATGGGAAAAATTCAGGAACAAATTATCAAGTTTGGACAGACAACCCCTCACATTAAAGAAATTACTCAGACCATGGGCTGAGATGCATCTTCATAAGAAGGCAAACATCTTCCTGACAGGCTTTTTAGACGAGACCGGACTGAATAAGCGCCTTTGATAGACAGCCAGGAATTTATATATATGAAATGTGTTGGGGCACACGCTGGCAGTAGAAAATGGAGGTGCGTGTGTGAACAGTTTATGTTAGTGTGAACTGCTGCAAGCAAACTGTGCATTGGCATGATATTTGAACTGGTTTCAGTGTGCTATTATTTTTTTTTTCGGATTGTTCATCTTTGGGTACTGTCCAGTATTATTCTTTTTTTGCAGCAGAACTTATTGATATGGAGTAGCCGAGGCAATATAAACCTCAACCTCTACACAGCAAAGCAATTAGAACAGAACAGATTTGATGCTCCCTTCTATTATAGTACTGAACATGCTTAACCATCTGAGTGAACTAAATTGATTAATGTAAGTAGAACTGGTTATTGCACATGTAAAATGCAGAAATGTGCCACTTTATACACTTTGTCGTATCTACTATAAAATTATTTGTGCGATTGCCGTATCGCAATTACAATTAAATGAGTAGTCTTTCTCGGCTTCGGCAGCAAAGCCGAGTTTCGCCGCAAGGGCGAAGCAATGAATGTGATTGCAACAAATTGGATTGCCACACTAAGCACAGCAAGCAGCTCGAAAGTTGCAAAGCGCTGCTCAAGCACAAAACACGCGTGAAAAGTGCACTTGCAGGACGAGCGTGAACCAACAACGTTCACAGCTCCACACTTAAAGGGCACAGCTCAAACACAAAGAAGGGCGCACGAAATGTGCGCATAGGTATACACAGGACGGGCATTAACTAACAAATCCCACAAATATTATGTCGCTGTGTTTGAGCAGCGTGCTTCTTTTGCAAACCATGCCATTGCAGTGGGCGAAGTGACTGGTTTTCATGCGCTCAGGAATCTACACACAAACTTGCTGGTGAAAACACAAGACGCACAATGCATTCCATCACGAGATATACACACACGCGTGGTCGACCACGCTCTGCAGGGCAAGGTACAGGTGTTAGACGAGCGCCCGCATTGCATCGACCGAGGCGTCAACCTCTAAAGCGCGATTTTACGCCATCTCGCCGATAATCCTGAGAGCACACTGAAGTGCCCCCAGGTTGGCGTGCGACCAGCGGTTAATGGTGTATCTAAATAGCTCACTCTTAATACGCAGAAGGGCACACGCTTTCGTGAACGAGTCATATAGTGTGACACGCTGCAGAGCGAGAAAAGCATGTTCGAATCTGTACGGCATTCTATATATATATATATATATTCGAGGCATGACGGCGATGGTAAATTGACGCCGTCGGCAAAAGCACCGCCAGCCAGGATTATCTATGTAATTGTTATCGGAATTAAAGCAGAATATATTGGGAACAAGTAGTGAGTGGTGGTGTATACCTGCATGTGATGTTATTGGGGCAGGACCGCTCCAGAAAGAATCAGACAGCACGCCAGTGCACAAACACACGTCCAACTTCTATTGTACCCTTCACCCATGGACAACCCACACATTACGAAGTTCCTAACACAAAAACACGCGGCTAAACTAAATGAATAAGTAGAACGTTCGGCCTACAGTTCAGGTCGTCGGGGTAGTAGCCTGGGCCGTCGTTGATGCCCCGTCGGCAACATTCAGTGGCGAAGTCGACGTTGGGCGGCGTCGTCACCTGCAGTGACGAAGTCGGGAGACGCAGGGTCGCCGCGTCGAACTCCAGTGGCTCAGCGCCACTGTCGACGAACTGGAGCCGACGACTCACGTGTTCCGGCGGCAGGGAGTTGTGCCCTTGAGCACCTGTAGTCCGCCTCGGAAACCCACGCCAGCCCTCCTGGAACAGCGGCGCAAGGGCAGGTTCAGGCACCCGGCGCCAGCTCTCCACGACCAGCGGGACAAGGACAGGTTCAGGAACCAGGCGCCAGCTCTCCTAGACCGGTCGTCTAGCGGAGGCTGAGCTGTCCACTCGGCTAGTACGAGTGTCGCGACGTGGCCTGGGTCGTACCTATGGGCCAGACGCCCAACGAGGTAGTCCTGCCTCGAACGACGTACCTCGCGCACTGCCGAAGGCACGGGTCACGCACGCTCGAGCCCGCGCCTCACGAGCTGTCGTCTTCCTCGTAGGCACCGCCCGGCACATACACGCACACATCACATCCTCTTCGCCACCGCACGGCACACTATTGTCGTTTTTTTAGTTTCTGTTTCGCGCCCGCGCAGCACATATTATGACACTGCAAACCATGTTTTGCAAGCCATGTGACCGGGCTATGTTCTTTTTCGACAGCCCGCTCGTGCACCCAATTTTACGGACTTGAAGCGACTAGTCCCCTACTAAAGGTGGCCTGCACAGGAAATAAGTGTCAATGCATAGAAGGTAAGCACTCATTCAAGACTTGACAGCTCTCTTGTGCTGCCTAGTTGTAAATGTTGAACTTGATTTCAGCTGATAACGAAGCTTGAGAAGAAGTTGCCAAATCTGAAACCACGTTTTCAAGTAATCATCGAATGGCCTCGCTATTAGAGATTAGTGCCTCAATGATTGATCGCCACAGATTTTTTTTTCTAAATCGCGATGAACGTGCGGAGTCACCGGGATTTGTTGAAAGTATTAAGCCATTTCTGTCTTTTCTTTCGGACGAATGTGCGCTTAAAGCTACACAGGCATAGGGGACATGGGGAGCAGAAGGTACGTGAACACGTGTCATGACCTTTAGTGGGGGGGATGAAAAGTGATCGATGTTTTCTATTGTGATTCCTATTGCGCTAGTAGGGCTACAGTGTACTGTTGGCAGATTAAGGGGAGGCACAAACTTTATTCTTCTTAAATGGGACTTATAATGGGGTAGCCAGATTGGACGAAAGTTGGACAGATTGGACAAATGCTAGGGTCGCAACACAAGCAGATCAGCTTGGCCTGCTATGCAAGTTTGTACTCCTTAAGGACTTCTCCCAAGATATAAATTCTACCATTGCCAGAAATTATGGGTGGTCTAAGGCATTGACAAGCTCAGCAGGATGCACTCAAAGAAGCACTGGAAAACGAAACAGAAGTGTATGTACATAGACGCCAGCCATGCTAGCAGGAAAAATTATGTTATTGCATTGTGTTATTCGTATAAACCAATGTGACCACTTTTGGTTTTCCAATGGTCATTTTTACAACATAATGATAACAAAATCATTTATTTGCCATGCTTTAAAAACCTTGATGTTATTTTCTTTTCTGCAGCTGAATGTCCGCGAAGACATCCTTTCCTCAATGTCACAAGTGTGATACCAGAACAAATAAAGAGACAAATTCTGCTAGAGATAGCCTGCAAGGAGCATGATTTTGGTGAGCATTTATTCCTTCATTTTACTCTCTATTTATCGTCAAAACAAGATAAAGGAAAGCTGCTTGTTAAGTTACTATGCATTCATGTACAAGCTGTATAAATGTCTATAAATGGTTGACTGGTGGTTCAGCACTTCACATGAAATTATTACACTTCCTTATTACGGGCCTTATAAATTCTGTCACCAACTCTTACTTTATTGAAATATTTATGAATGAAAAATAAGACAAGTAGGATTCATAGCGGGTGATGCGACCACAGACTTCTTATTTGTAGCTGTTTCTGCTGCAAAAAAAATATTATCTTGAAACGTTTTAGATATCCAATGACTGTGTAACAGCTCATTTTGCTTGTATAAGCATGCTGGAGCAGCTATAGTTTTTTTTTTTAAGGAAGTACATTGGAGAAGCAAGTTGCATTTAAACTCGGACACCTGAATAATTGTTATGAACTCTTGAAGAGAATTTCATAATTGTCTAATTTCTTGTAAATCTCGTGGAAGGAAATCGAGTTAAACAATGAATTCCTTCCAGAGCATTCATTATTTTTTTTATTACGCAAATGTAAAGCCGTCGCGCAAACGGATGTTGTGGAATGACCTATTCAGCTATCTTTTTTGACAAAAGCAAAAAAACAGAATATTAGATCAATAATACTGCGTAATATGAACTAACAATTTAAATACAGCTATGTAGTCTCCAATATGCAGAGCTCCTGCTGCAAATCTATATAGTATTGATGCTAATCAGGAGAAGCTACAGTAAAATGCCATGACATACAAAAGCACCTCAACGCATGGGCATCAGCAGTATTTGGAGGTGGGGGAGGGAGGTCTTTGTTACATCAGCAAGGTAGAAGAAGTAGCGCTTTCAGCATAGTGACTTCTGTCACAATTTGCATCAGTTTTATCACGATGATGCAGTCAATCAAATTTGGCGCATTTGGAACAGGGGTGGCATCCCTGCATAGCTACAACTGACTTGTGCGTTCAATGAACTCGTAAAAGAAACGTGTATAATGATTGACGTCGTGATCAGTTCAGAACAGATGTAACACCTGTAACACCTGTAAATGCCCACAAAGCACATTGCTGTATATACTTAAATTCTAATCACTCAAATTCATGATAAACAAATGAAAAAGAACTGATGCATAACCCTATATAAGTAGCATTTAAACATTTGACAAGTTCGGGAAACAAGATGCATGCATTAAACATTTCAAATTAAACAAAGATCTCACGCATCACCTTCAGCGTAAATATTGAATGAAGTTTCATTTCGTGTTCGCCATGCAATCATGTCATACCATACAAGCTTTGCAACGTGCCATGTGAACGAAACCACTGCAAGAGCTGCAGCACCATGAAATGTAAATCATGACATGCATGACATCATGATTTTCATGTTACGACTTGTCAAATATGTTTTTTATACAGTCATGTTATGCCATACCAAGTTTGGCATTGATACCATTATCAAAACGGCCAGGAAAGCTAAAAGTCGTAAGCGGCTAGATAGATAGATACGCTCAAAGTCGCTGAAGTTCACTAAGAAATGCTTCGCATTTAAAATCACTGCTTGCTTTTGAACCTACCAATTTGCAATCTAAGCAAAATAACACAAAGTATCTGGTCACCAACGCAACGTAACACTTTTTACAGGTACAGCATTACTTACCTGATGTAAAACATGCTATATTTTCTGGTTAATATTAGTCACAGTAGGAGAATGTTTCTTTCAAGCCCAACTAATACGTTCCGTGTGACATTTTGAAAAATCCCACATGTTTCCGTAAGGCTCCCACAGAAACGTATGAAGTCGTGCTTAAAACATGTAGCATTCCGTAGTCTGCATTTTGTAAGAAAACATGCAGGGAACTGCTGGAATGGCATACGAAATGTCTCGGTAGAGACGTGGCGACATACGAGAATATCTGTATTCACTGCTTCTCCTCCCTCTTTACATGCAGTGTGGATTGGAAGTGTATCTGGGAACAGCGTCCTTAATGGCTTCCGTCACGTACAACTACGTGTGAACACGGTGCTCAAAGAAGGTAACGAGCATGACTATACGTACTCGTGCAGCGTTTCGTGCAAGGCAGTGTTAGCTTAGCACAATTGAGATGATCACACTTTGTGAGATGATCATAGTTTGACGCGTACACTGTCGATACAACCGTATTTATTCCCGGAACAGTTGAAAGTGTATTTGAAGACGCAACCAGTGAGGTTCTAAAGAGCATCAAGACTTGGGCAGACATGAACCGCCTAATAATAAATTCATGGAAAACAAAAGCAATTTTATATCGACCCAGAGAGAAAACAGTATCCCAACGATTGATCGTGCATCTGGATAAAGACTTGATAGAGTTCGTGACCAGCGTAAAAATTCTTGGTGATATATTTTTTTTTTTCAGAACATTTCACCTGGAGTGAGTAAACGAAATACATATGATAAAAAATGTCTAGCACTGTTGGTGTCATAGGAAGAGCGTGACGCATGTTTGCTGTTAAAGTTAAACTGTACAATTCTTTGGTAGCTACTCATTTTGAATATTGCAGTATTGTCTGGTTTACCACTGGTATCACAAATTTTAAAAAGGTTGCAAATTTTCTACGAGAGAGCCATCTATTACATAGCAAATATACTTCAAATTTATTCTATGGTTGAACTTTTTTTCTAAATACAACATTATGCCAGTATTTATTTGATTGCAGGTTCACATTGATGTACCATTGTTTCCTGAAAAAGAAATAAAACTACATTCTCACTTCAGCAAAGCTGAAAGAAAAAAGGTCTATCAAGGATACCAGATCCAGGGAACGGTGGGCTGTACCCACCCCTAGGGCATACGGTTGTACAGAGTCATTGAGTTACACTGTGCCTAAACGATTCAATCTACTTTTCAATAATGACTTCGATCCTTCTGTCACATCTAATGAAGATATCAAGCGTTACTTTATGGGCAAGATCCCCACAGAATTACACAGCACACAGGATTGAATTTACCCTCTGCTTTAGTCTGTTTCTAATGTGTTAAGCAATGTGCTTTTAGCTAAAGTGTAGCTACTGCTTATTTTAACTATTTTATAATTTTCAACTTTGATTACCTAAAGTATTTTAAGTCTTCGATTGCATATATATCTATGAATGTTCACTGCACTGCCATGTACCGGAGAGTCGGGACCCTTCTCAGGCCGCTTGTGCGGCTGTTAGTCCCGTCCCCTACTTTTTGACAAAGAAAGTAAAGACCCACTTTAAACTTGAAAAATAGTGGAGAGTTTTTGCAGGTGCAGTATTCTGGTACACACAGTGGCAGCGTAATGTCGTGCTGCCGGACGCCGATAGTATAGCATGTCGTGCCACTATCATGTTGTACAACCTCTAGGTGTCTTGCACAACCACAATGTTTTTGCCTTATATGAGTGTCAAAATGGGTTACATAGGCTACGTGTCCTCGGTATAGTCCCAATGGCGAAAATTTTTCACCGACAATAATAAACGTGCACCATAGCTTGTTCAATCCAACAATAAGTTTCTGTCTAACTTACACGTATTCTACCAGGTGGTATCACAACATTTGTGCCTTCCATAAACTGTAAGGCCGAAACAGGTGGGAAGTTTGCGCATCTATACTAAAGCTGTGTAATGAGGCGAGATAGCTTTGTTGAGGCCAGAACTTGTCATGGCTGTATAATTAAATGCGCAAACGAGGTGTTTGATAATATATATCAGATGAGTATCTAGACTGCACGGTGCAATTTGCCTGCTGATAGTGTTTGCTTAGTTTAGGTCGAAGTTAACACGAAATTTTTTTCAGTCAAGCATCGTGTTTAAGCACTGCTACAAGAACCACATGATTACGTCACACACGCCACAAAATTTAGCATAGTCAGCAAGCTATCTTGTAAAGGTGGGGCATAGCTGATACCAAGGTATGGCTTGTTGCAGTCTTTTCAAATAGTTACCTTGCTATGAAAAAACACATGCATCTAGTGGGTCACAACTACACGACTGTGCCGTCATGGGCTGCTAGCAAGGTATATTGTATAATACTGCCTTTAGTTTTTTTCTAACTTGCTAGTTTACCAACACAGTGTCTGAATAATTACATATTTGTAATTTAAGACAAGTATATAAATCAGTAAACCTCACTTTGTTCGTAATTCATTGCAGTGCCCTTTCAGATCTCTTCCGACTTGGACTGAATGTAAAATGGCAAATTATTGTGCGCAGGTAGTGCTATAATTTGAAATTGTTTATATATTCCTAATGATTTGACTATTGTGCTATTTACTTATGACTGAATGAAGAAAACATCAACTTGCATGCATGAGAGTGCATGATTCACAGTGACAATAACAATGACCGTTTACTTGTTTTCAGTCAATAAGTTGGTTGAGATCTAACAGGTGTCTTCCAGACATTCACCTCACTCAATCAGCAGTTGATGAATCTGCAAGTCAGTTGAAACGCATGAAAGTGTTTTATGAATTCCTTAATCTATTCATCAGTTCCGACCCATTTAAATCCACCATGATCAAAAAGAGGGTTGTCAATACAAGATTGTACCTTGAGCGTTCAATGTTCACATTAATTTTTAATGTTGCAGGTTCAGAAAAAAAGCGTGCCGTTTTGACCGGTACGAAGCTGTTCTTGGCTCCGCATCACTGCAGCACTGCAGATTTGAGTGTGGGTGAAGAGTACTTTGTTTTCGGCCGCGATGGTGAGCCCTTTGCGAATAACGGCTCAGTCGGGTAAGTTGGAGTGAATTATGTGTTCTTGTCACTTCCTACATTTTCGCGTTCATGCAATTTGTATTTAGGCATGCTTTTCTTGGTTTAAGACACTGCAATGCAGAAATCACCTGGAGATGGGAAATATAACCTGTGTTAGCGTGGGAGCATCCACCTAGTTGCAGTGGTAACGGTGACAGGCTGCTGATTAAAGAATGATGCCCGTTAGATCGTGACAGCAGTGTTTGCGTTTCAGTGGAGGGAAAGGCTAGAGACCCGCATACACACATGTAGATGCATGTTAAAGAACCCACAGGTAGTCATTCGAAGCCGTGCAAAGCAGATGGGAGTAGTGGCAAATTATAGTTTACCCGCAGCACTTATGAACGAAAATAAAATAAAAGAAGATGAACTAAGGGCGTATCACCGGTGTGATCCGCACCCTCAACATCCGCATTTGGACGCTTATGTACAGACTCTTGTTAAACAGATTCTGCGGAGATCCAAAAAAATTTAGCAGGAGTTTCATTTACTGCAAGATGAACTGGAGTGCAGAAATTAAGTATGAAACGTTTTAAAGATGATTGTTCCATTTTGACAGCCATTACTTTTACGTACTGAGAGTTCATGCATCTAACCACAATCCTGACACGAATTGCACAATTTCTTTTGATTCGGTGGTCATGGTGCACAAATGAACCCTGTCAGCCCGTGCCCCTGATAATGATAATAATAATGATAATAATAGGCCTAGTTTGCAGCATGTATTTCAATGTCGCAACACCTTCACGTGGGATGTGGGAAATCTATAATAAGGGTGCCCTCAAAAAGTTTTATAACCATACAAGCTTTTCATTTGGCCGGTAGGCAACATCATATATGCGCACATATATATGTCCTTTTGTACATATATATACAGCGGGTTAGGGGGAGACAGGTTAGGTGGGCAGATGAGATTAAGAAGTTTGAGGGTATAAATTGGCAGCAGCAAGCGCAGGACCGGGTTAACTGGCGAAACATAGGAGAGGCCTTTGTCCTGCAGTGGACGTAGTCATGCTGATGATGATGATGATACTTATATAAACGTACACATATACAGCAGCATGTGTTTGCTTCAACCTGTTTCGTGATCGCATGGTTTCGCGATGGTTTAAAGCCACTCATGCACTATACAAAAGGCACACATGCCTATTTGATATCTTGCTAAGCCTATTTGCCAACTTCCTATCAAACTTTCTATGCACCCACTTAGTGGCTGTTCCCCTAAGACCACGTAGTGCGTTGCATAGCAAGTTTGAAAATATTTCATGCACTAAGTGCGTGAAGTACGTTGCATGGACAGGAAATCGCTATAGCATTCAACTCCTAAAAGTGAAGCTTAAGGGTCCCTCAATTGTTTTAGCTACTTAGGAAAGGCCATAAGATGATCCTATTGTCCCGATTATCAATGTTTTAAAAGGTGTGGCTATTGTTTAATTCAAACATTATACTCTGTAGTTCAAGCACGGCATTATTACTAACTCATCCTCCAAGTGGCTTGTACTGTAATCTCGAGCATTTATAGTTGTATATAGCTACAAGTTTAAACCTTGAAGCTTCAAGAGTCATCACCCAAATGCCTCTTGGGAAACTTTATCTATTTCTATTTGCAGTGTGAGATACAGCTTGGACAAGAGTGTGCGCCTCTTCAAGGTGGAGAAGGAGGAGGCACATTCCCGGCCGAGCTGGAGATCTAGCGGAAAACTAAGCTCCGTTTTTCATTGGCTTTCAGCGAGACTGCAGAGCCACCAAGGCTGCCCGGAGCACTTAAGAGTTGTGCGGTCGGCAACGTTTAGTAATAAGGATATGGCTGCGTTCAAACGCCACTAGCGGCCAGTGTAATCCCTGCCCGTGGGGCTGTTTCTCCACACTTCCCTACAACATTGGTTACTCTCAGCTACAACTCTCACACAGACTGTGATGAACTGTAGACCCCACATCCATGTGCGTGTGGAAAAAGCAGGAGGGAAATTTCATTCATGATTGATCTGGTATACGAGAACATAGTTTGATACCATCGTACTGCTTTTAACTTGAAGAAAAAAACAAGTGACCGTATGAGTAAAAAATACTGCATCATGTTGCGTCACATTGCACATTGCTTCGAAGCAAAAAAGAAAATTTTCCTGTTTGTTGATCTCAGCAACTTGTACACCAACCACGACAAAATTATCACGTCGAGCGTGAATTTTAACGCACGACACACTAGTGTCAGGCTCTCGAAAAAAAATGCCACGGGACCTGCGCAGCCTGGATTTCAAAACAACTGTGGGCAGTTCGACAAACCTGCGACCATGCAAAGAGGCTAGGCCTATCTATCCCGACGTGGGAGCAGCCCGATTGGATTGGATTGGATAAACTTTTATTTGACCAGCCCGAGACGTCGATATTTTTTTTTTCTTACTTCATTCCGTCGCGACCATCGCAGAACACAGCGCATCCTGCTTTGCGCCGTGCACGCGTTCTTCGCCCAGACCCTCGGGTCAGAACTTATAACGAAGAACGAACGTTGAGCGGTTGAACGTTGCATAATTGGTAATGCATTCAGGGTTAGAATCGGAAGCTAGACTTCTTGCAAGACAAAACGAGCTGCAAACGTGCGTTATATGGCGTAAACATTCGCATTCGAGTGCAACGTTCGTCCCCTCTCTGAAGCCGTGGTGTCGCATGAACTCCGGGGTGGGTGGAAGCATAATTGACCAAAGAGTTTCCTTCAATACTTATTAGAGGGAACACTGCCGCTAGTGTCTATGGAAGTTGCAGTACGTACATGGCCCTTCAGCCAGCATGACAGCGATGGGTACGCGGGTATAGTACCCGGATTTGTCGGTACCTTATGACGGCACACTCTTAATCAGGTCCTGGTTAAATCATGGGTATACCTCAAAAAACCAGCCGTTCCGGCTATATTTAGCACTTTAAGAGGAACCTCATTATGATTGTACTTGCATGAGCTAGTTATCGATTCATGGCTACGTCATCGCGAACCGCTTAGACGACGCGGAACACGTGTTCGTGTGATTCAGTCTTAGTTTTCTAAGCGTTCCGCAATAGCGTAGCAATAGTCTCGGTATGGTTCCAAAGTCGGAGCGCTCATAGAACTGCAAAAAAGTTGACGGTTGCGCGAGTTGGTGCTTTGATATAGAAACCATCGTGAGAGCGCAACTAAACGCAACACACAAAAAGAACAGACGATGTCTGTTTCTTTTGTGTGTTGTATTTAGTTGCGCTCTCACGATGATTTCCATGTCAAAAATAGAACTGTAGCTACCAAAAACCAGCACACCCGGTGAAAATGGAAGACCGCACTGAAGTGCTGTGAAAACGCTGAATTTCAATCTATCATAGGAATATAATTATTTGCATCGGAACAGATGCTTCACTCAATATTTTCTCTGTGTATATAAATTTGAACTGTAATGCCTTAGCAGAGCCACCGAGCCGTTTCCTCATACAATCCATGAATGAAACGCACTGCCTCAATTTGTACCGCAGAGCTCAAATATATATGTCATCGTTGGGGGGGGGGGGGGGGTTGATTTCTATATGAAAAGAAGAGAAAAGTTAGCCCCGTAACTGTCTCCCAGGGCGAGGTCACCTCAACAGTAGCTGACGTGGGATGGGGGTAAGGAATGATCAAAAAGGATAGGAATTAAAGGTATATAGAGAGAGGAGCAGGAGGAAAGGAAGGCGCAGCGACAGTCACATACGGAAGTCAGGAGAAAATAGGAAAGATGGACACGGTCGCAGAAGTCCGAGGACGGGGCACCACTCGGCGAGAGCTCTTGTCGGCGTCAGGAGATGGCGGAGGGCAAGCCAGTCGGCCAGAGCTGCGCTGTCGTCGGAGATCGCGGGGACACGACCGGTCGGCACGAAATCCAAAGAGCGAGTTGTCATCGCTTGTGCATGCTTCTCGCTAATTTATGACCCAAGGTGTTCCCTAAAACGTCGCCCAGGCAAAAATCTTTTCCAAGTGGAACCACTTGAAGTGGATTATTGAACCTGGATTTGAAGTGGAACCACTTGACAAGTGGAACCACTTCAAATGGTTCCACTTGTCAAGTGGTTCCACTTCAAATCCAGGTTCCACTTCAAGTGGTTCCACTTGGCAAATGTGAAAAGTGACCGCGGTCACTTTTCACATTTGGAAAGTGACAATAAAGATAACTTCCCTTTTCGTTGGGGAGCGCGTAGATCGTTGTGTGAACATTTGCTGTATTGCATCGTCATCCTTTTCCCTTATTGTTACTTGTCCTAACATTTCTGACACCTGTGCATTTTCTTGCCAGTGTTCTCACCTGGCGTATCTTGCATGTTTTCTATATTTTATTATTGTTTCCTGTGTTCCACATGCTGTAAATGCTGTTGGACTCAAGTATGTTGTGCGTGCCATCCACCTGTCTGGCTTGCATGGCAAGCTGGCAGTATGAAATAAATTGAAATTTACCGTGAAACATGCACTGTCACGTTAAGTATAGAGCCACACCACGGAAGTACGCGGTCCAGTGCTCTTTAAGGTATGTTTTCGAGTTGCAGGGGAGGCTTAGGCTGTTCTGGCGAGTGCGAAACGCCTACACTCATCCTCGTTTTGCGCTATCTTCAAAGAGAGAGAGATGTTTGAGAGAGAAGCGGGGAGGGCGGGGAGGTTGGTCTGAATCAATTTTCAGACCTGCTACTCAGCGTTAGGAGGGGGTGGTAAAGAAAGCTGTTCAAAAGTGATAACTGGTGTCATGACTTGACAACCAAACTTCGAATCTCTCCTCAGCACACCTCAATCGTATTCCTTCAAATAAAGAAGGAAGATAGTGAAAGCAAGCTATATCAGGAGCGATATGTGCCCTTAACAGCCGAACTCTCCCCCAATGATTTGAAAATATGCCAAGCGATGGACGAGCGCTGCCATTGATCGGCTCGCTATTTATTTCTTCTGTGGGGGCTTAATCCTACCCAGGAGACACCATGATTTCGTTGGTTTGAGCGTCATCATCCAAGACGGTTGGCTTGTCGGGGCTGGCGGAATCACGTGACGCTCCCTTGTGTTTACGCTTAATTGGATGGCGTGGTGAGCTCATCAAGCATATAGTTACTGAATATGCTACCTTCAGTGAGCATATACAGTAACTCTAATCAAGCCACCATCCTTTCTGGGCTCACTCTCTCCTACGCCCGTTGCAGTCTTGTACTTTGGGACCCTCTTCTGTATATTGTACTCCCTGTAACATCCTTTTATGGCATCGATAATAAACTGATTGATACGCTCTCCCTCAAAGTGCGCGTAGCCTAAAGAAGGACATCACGGCGACGGCGAAAAATTGCGTTCATAGTTCACATCATTATGCAACAAAAAGGCAGACATCGTGTATTGGCAAAGTCTAAAATAAACAGCAAACAGGGGGAAAGTTGGTCGCGGAGGCTTGATTCTTCAGCCGTGTCGGCTGTCCCTGCGCAGAGCCCTCCGCCGCGTCGTGCCCACGATGACCTCTCGGTTCGGGATGTCGTAGACGAACGTCAAGTGGAAAGCCACGTGACACAAGGCGTACACCCACTGGCACACAGGGAACCATGATTCGGCTGCATGTGGTGCATTTCGTTATCATTATTATTATTATTATTTATAGTACAAACAGTGACCGCATCCAGTAGACGGCCATTCATGGCGACTCTCGCGGCACCGGCGTAGCACTGCTTGCAATGGCTTTCAAAACAGTGCACTCGCGTGCCGTGGCGCACGAAGCGGGCTGTATCTCTGGAGGGCGGGTTTTACGAAAAATTGAAACACCCCGCGGGATACGCCGGGAAGCGCAGACTGAATGACTGTTTACCCGATGGAACCCCATGTGTAACGACCGCCCTCACCGTCACCCTCAAGATCCGCAGTCGCGCCCTCTGACTGTCGAGTTTGATTTCCAGGCACTGTACGTTAAAGTAGTGGCATGTATACAGGTTATGAGCAGTAGTACACTCGCGTAGACAGGTGGGGGGTAAGAAAGGGAAAATAGTCAACCGCCCTTGGTTTGTGGCACGAAGCCAGAAGGAAATGCATTTTCACTACAAACGGGTGGTACGATGTCTATTTTTCCTTTTTTATCCCCCCCCCCCCCGCCACCTTGCGTGCTTCCGCAGAACTCATTTGCATTCAAGTATGGGGTGTGTGTGTGTGGGGGGGGGGGGGGGGGAGTGGTCAAGGGTTTCACATTCCCCCAAAGTTTTATCAATTTTGCTTGTGTATATATACACGCACACATACAAATGGATGCACAAACATGCATAAAGAGTGGTTGAACCTACCCTACCGAGAAACTGTGGCTACGCTAGTCTTCTGGTACATTTTTCGTAAGGATTGCAGCATGCATGCGCGGGGAAAAAAAAGACTAGACTCGGTGGTCTCAAGCTTTTCTTCCTTTTGGGTGCGTGCGTTCCGTGTAATTAAGCTTTCGGGAATTCACTGAACACAATACGCACTCGCCTATCAGCATTGCACATGCAAGCAAGTGTTTAGAAGATGGTCTACACGTTATTGCGGCCCATGTTTAAAAACTAAGATGTCCACCAGTGTGTTCGAGAAGTTGCTCCCTCAACTTTGATGGCGTTCTCCGTTTTTCCTCTTGTTTCTTCTCCGCAAGCCCTACAGCAGCACTCGGAACGACCGACGTTTCGGTTACCAAAATAATACTTTACTCCATCGGCTACTGTAACAATACAGTACACGTTGTTTACATTATGCACTGCATAGTTGGAAATTTAATACTGAAATTTCTAACAAGAGACTTTCACGGCATTTCTTACGAAAAGATGAGGCTTTTGGAAATGTTGAACTTTTTTTTCAATTTTGCTGTCTTTCGCAGAATTTTGGTAGTTGTGATTGTGTCTCCAGATTCTACCTAAATAGTAAGCCTTGTGAACAAGGACAAGGGCTTGGTGGGTGTCGTTACGGTAGCAGGCACCTATCATTCGTCCACATAGCTTGTGTTTTCCAGTAAGGATGACGTGTTCTTTTAATGAAGCGCAGGTTTATTTACGTGATTAGAAGAGAGAGCGTGGAACCTGTACTAGTGTACTCGGCTCATATAGCCCCGCATCTGCTAACACTGAGACCGCCGGGAAACGGTGACGACAGCTCCCGTCAATCCCGTGTCTTGCCGTCTGGGTGCTCCACTCACCAGAAAGGGTAAAATAGGCCACTGAATATACCTTTTGTCGAATACAACTTTGTCGGGGAAGGCCCCGCCCAGACGACGGAAGCGCGGCAGCTGATCGTCTGAGCGACTAAAGAAATAGTCCCGCCCTTGCTTTCTGCAGACGGGGTCAACGGCCGTGCGGTTAATGACGTCAGTCTGGAGTGTACATCCATTGGTGCAGGCTTGTACGCATCCGCTTTTGAGGGGGAAAGCGCCGCTGCCTTCCAAAGTTGTAACTGACTATGGCGAGAAGGGTGGTCGAGGTCGATGTCCATGGATGGACGGATGGATGGACGGATGTGGCTGTACCCTTTAGATCGGGCGGCGGCTAACGCCACCTAGCCGTAATACACAGTGAACTAACCATTAGATTTATCTTTTTTCCTCCTTTAAATAGTGAGGTTGAGGATGCGTACTTTGCAGCGAAGGGTTTAATTTTCACTCGTGCCTTGGCTTTAGCCACCAATCAGATAACCTCCTTCTAGTTAAGTCTACCCGCTTAAAGTCTATTTTGCCCTCCCTGTCTCTAAACCCCAGTGCTTTGGAAAACTCTGCGCCATCATCCTGAACTATAGGGTGAAGCCCTTTACAGAACATTATCAAGTGTTCGGCAGTTTCTTCTTCATCTCCACACGCACTGCATACTGTGTCTACCACTTCGTATTTGGCCCGATATGTCTTGGTTCGCAATACTCCCGTCCTGGCCTCAAACAGTAGAGAACTACCCCCAGTATTATCATAGATCATTTTCTTGGCAATTTCCTGCTTAAAAGTTCGATAGATCTCTAGTGCGGAGTTCTTAATCATGCCAATTCTCCACATGTCAGTCCCCGTTTCCTTCACTTTCTTCTTAACCGATAGTTCTTTTTGGTTTGGCCACCTGCTGTTTTCTAAGTATTTACCAGTCAATTTCCTGGTTCGCTTCCTCCATTTTGTATCGACATTCTTCATGTACAAGTAGCTGAAAACCTTCCTAGCCCAACACTCCTGCCCCATTTCTCTAAATCGCTTCTCGAATTTTATCTTGCTGCTGGCTTCCCTGCCCTCTAATGATGCCCATCCCATATCACCTTGTCCTCCCAGATTTGGTGTGTTCCCGTGAGCTCCTAATGCAAGCCTACTTATTCCACGTTGCTTAATTTCTAATCTTGCTTGAACTTTTGATCTCATGCACAAAACCACGTCAGCCCAGGAACCATGACCCCTTCCCATATTCCTCTCACAACATCATACCTATTGTAATTCCACAGTGCCCTATTTTTCATCACTGCTGCATTCCTGTTACCTTTAGTCGTCACGTATATTTCGTGTTCCCTTAGGTACTCGGTCCCATTGCTTATCCATACGCCCAGATATTTGTATTTATCTGTTATCTCTAGCGTGACTTCCTGTATTCTAAGCTCACTACCTTTGTTATCATTGAAAATCATGACTGCTGATTTTTCCTTACTGAATCTAAAATCTAACCTATCTCCCTCATTATCGCAGATGTCCATCAATCTCTGCAAATCTTCCTTGTTGTCGGCCATTAGCGCTATATCATCTGTGTACATTAATGCTAGTAGTGCCTGATCAACGAGTTTTCCTTGTTTGACTAAAAAGAGGTTGAAGCCCAGTCTACTTCCCTCTAATTTGGCCTCTAATCCTTGTAGGTACATCGTGAATAATAAGGGTGACAGGGACAACCCTGCCTAAGCCCCCGTTTTACTTCTGCAGGCTTGGATACCTGTTTTTGTTTGCCACTTCATAACTACCTTGTTACCTTTATAGATATCCTTTAAAAAATTAGTGACTACATGTTCCACGCCTAGTGTGTCCAGTATTACCCACAATTCCTCTTGAACCACGCTATCGTACGCTCCCTTGATATCCAAAAATG
This sequence comes from Rhipicephalus microplus, assembly GCF_043290135.1. Taxonomy (NCBI): domain Eukaryota; kingdom Metazoa; phylum Arthropoda; class Arachnida; order Ixodida; family Ixodidae; genus Rhipicephalus; species Rhipicephalus microplus. The sequence goes on along the minus strand of NC_134708.1, from coordinate 24,923,249 downwards.
CTAGCCACAGGGGCCTGTGTTCCTTTTCTGCTATTTCGATGCACTGCGTCAGTGAGAACAGATTGTCTTCCAACCTCCTGTGTTTCCGAAACCCATTCTGCAGTTCGCCCAGCACTCCCTCATCCTCTATCCGTGCCTGCAGTCTTTCCTTTATAATCTGCATTGCCAGCCTGTAGACCACTGATGTCACTTTTATAGGACTGTAGTTGTTTATGTCAGCTTTGTCCCCCTTTCCTTTATAGATCATGCTCCTCCTGCTAAGTTTCCATCCATCGGGAACTTCACCATCGATTATTATTTTGCTTACTGCCTCTCTCAAAGCCTGCTTAGACTTCGGACCTAATGTCTTTATCAGCATAATTGGAATGCCATCTGGGCCTGTTGATGTACTACTAGGAGCCCTTTTCTCAGCTATTTCCCACTCTCGTTGTGAAAATTAAGCCATTGCACCACTTGATTCGTTCTTGTTTATTGTGGTGCATAATGTACTTCTTTGTTGAAATTTTTCTGTCACCCTTGTTCTTATATATTCTATAGCTTTGTCCCCTTCTAGCCTAGCACCTTGAGCTGTAGTTCTAAACCTCTGCCCTAGGCTCGTCTCATTCCTTGGGCAGTTTAGATGATTCCGAAATTTCGCAGCTGCCTTTCGATCTTTTTTATGTAGTTCTACCAGCCACAGAGCTCCCTTTCTTCTAATCTTTTCATTGATCAGAAGGGATGCATCCAATCTACAGCTTAGAAAGGTTTCCCATTTTCTTTTAACATCATCTGTCGGTTCACCCCGCTGCTTAGCATGTATGTGTTCCCTAGAAGCTTCCTGAGGTTTTGCTATGGCTCTCTTAACTTCCTCATCCCACCAACTTTTGGGTTTGTGTCTTCTTTTCCGGGGTGACTTGTCACGCGTCTTAGCAAGCTCTAGCTCAAACAGTCTAATTAGATTCGTGTATGTCCACACTGTTTTATTATCCTCCGTGATTACTTTCTCAGTTTGTTTAGTGGCTATTTCAATTTGCCTTTCTGGATAAACATTTTCCTGTAGTTGCTCATCTTGTCTCCTTCCCACTTTCACTGCTCTTCCAAAACTTAGCTTGATACGTTTGTGATCACTACCCAGACTTCTGGAGCCACCTTCATCTATGTGCATTCCCCTGAGCTTATCATACATCCTATGTGACATCAGTGGGGCCAGATGGGTGGCGCGATGAATGGCCCAGGTCTGGCCCAATGGGGCCAGACCTGCGCCACCCATCGTCAACATACGACTCCCACACACATTGGCTGACCTCATCCCGAGATCTCTCAGGGAAGAGAAAAAATCCAAATATGGGTGGGGGGGGACGAGGGAGGGTCATCGACTTTGTGCGAAATGGTGACCGCTGTCTCGGGCAACTGAACCGCCTATATCTTTCGCGTCATTAGTATGTACCAACAAGCCCAAATTTCAAGAGTGCTGAACTTTGTCTTCGTTCGGGTGAAAGAACGCCCTGTTCTATGGGACCTCTCCCACAGCACCATTCCACGTTCGGTACAAGGGTCTATTGCCATAGGCAGCGTAAGCATGGTTCCCCTTTGGGGGGGGGGGGGATTAAACTTTGAGCGAAAGTCGACTAAAGGGACACCACGCAGGCGCTGTGGTATACTAATGCAGTAGGCTCACCTTTTTCGGAACAGTTTGCACGGTGTTTGTTCACGTAAACGAGCATGGCCGCAGCCACCGCCCCTGCCAGCATCATGAGGCACAGCTTCAGGCGGAAGGACCGGCGAGCCTGCGCAGGTCGTCAGACGAGCGTCAATAAGCACCACATTTCATCTGCGCACGCGCATTCATTGTGATGCGATATTTCGCAAAGAAATGCTTTTCTGGGTGAATTATCGTCGCAATCACAATGAAACTAAGTCAATGACGTAGCCAAGGGTAGCATACCAGGCCCGTGCAACCGCCCCCGCCATTACATTTATATTCGCGCGTGCATGCACGTGACGTCACGAACGCACATGGTTCCAACATGGCTTAGATGACGTGCATGCAGTATAATGAAGCAGTGATTAACCTGCTTCAGTGTGACAACGGCGTCGCTAGAATGATGATTTGACTTCTGTGTATAGATATCAGAGCAACCAAGATGTGATGTACTGATAACACTAACGTGACGTCACAAGGTTTGCGTCCCACGCTGTTGGTGCTCCGACATGACTGTTTCAATGAAGTCATAGCAAGCCATTTACAGCCGCCTCTTCAAAACAGCGGACGCGCGAGCATGTGGCAGACAGCCTCCTAACGTACGCTTATGTGGGGTGGAACGGCGGTGAGATCTGTAAATAAAAGAAGGGTGCCGTCCCTTCTGCTGATGACACTCCCGTGACAAATGTGTCTTTATTTTACGCTTTCTTCTTTCGATCTGTTTTCTGTTGAGGCTTTTCATCGAAAAATGATTGCTTCCGATAAGAAGTGTTTATATTACAGCTACACGTGTCAAAGAACAAAAGCTTATAAAAATAGAAGAGCGCCGTGAGGAGAAGTGCAGGAAGGAAATGAATGTTAAGGCACCAGTATGTCCTTCTATGCTCACATTTGGTCAGTACGCCGTGCTACATGTGCTGCACGAGGCTACCTGCCACGCGTTCCGTGTTCCCTTTCTCAAAATGACGGTTGTACTTGGACATGCCCAATTGTTTGAACTTATTGCCCCCTCCCCACCCCTTGGGCTGCGCCAGTGGTAAAGACCATTCACTAGTCTACTTCCTGAAGGTCGCGTTACGACATATTGGAAGGAAACAGCGCGAAAAACGACATACAAAAAAGGACATACACAATGCTCTGTCTGTGTCCTTCATTGCCTGGTTTCTCATTTTTTCGCGCTGTTTCCTTCCAATATGTCGTACCAACACGCCCAAGCAACCACTTCGGCTGCGTTACGACCGTGACTTGCCATGTGACCATACAAAGAATTAGCCCCGCCGCGGTGGTATAGTGGCTAAGGTACTCGGCTGCTGACCCTCACGTTGCGGGATTGAATCCCGTCTGCGGCGGCTGTATTTCCGAAATATTGTAGGCCTGTGTGCTCAGATTTGGGTGCACGTTAAAGAGCCTCAGGTGGACAAAATTTCCGGAGTCCTTCACTACGGCGTCTCTGATAATCATATGGTGGTTTAGTGGCGTTAAACCGCACATATCAATCAAAACCATACAAAGAAGGACACGTACAGAGTGCTCTGTATGTGTCCTTCTTTGTCTGGTCTCTCGTTTTTCGCGCCGTTTCCTTCTAATATGACGTACCAACACGCCCAAGCAACCACTTTAGCTGCGTTACGACACTCGCCTTGTGACCCTGCTCATGCTGGCACATGCGCAGAGACAGGCACGCGCTCAGCATGAACATGAGCGAGGAGACGACGAAGTGGGTGTAGATACGTTCGTGCGCCGGGTACTCCTGGTAGTTGCGCAGTCCGGAAACCAGGCTCAGCGACAGCGTCTCGGCCACGTGCAGCGCAAGGCCCGCGTGCGTCACCAGCGTGAAGAGGGAGCGCTCCTGCGGAGCCACGAGCACGTAACGCCGCCCCAGGTAGTGCCAGTGCAGGAAGGCGAGCACCAGCCGCGGGTTCAGGTCCAGCAGCAGCGCCAGGCTCCAGACGTGGCGCTGCGGCGCCACTCCCACCACCAGGTCCACCGAGGGCAGCAGGTCGTAGACCTGGGTTGAGAGCAGTGGTTCTCGGTGGTTATCTCAGACCCCCCCCCCATATGTATTGACAACAGCTCTGTGGTCGCACTAGCTGTATTTTAGGGGCGAAGCTCCTTAGGGCGTGGGCTGTGCGTCCCCTGTCTGTACCCACCTCTCGTTCAGTTCTTGCAGTGTTCACTAGATGGCGGTAGCGTCCCTTGTATGTAGCCACCTCTCGTTTAGTTTTTGCAGTGTTCACTAGATGGCGGTACTTGTATTTGATGATGAAAAGATGCAAGATGTTATAAACTAGACGGCGGCACTTGTAGTTGATGATGAAAGATGCGAGATGTTATAAAATAGGAATAATGTCACATGTGTCAGGTGTCATTGGTGGAAGGCAATCGTTCGATTTAGTGCAGCGACGTACGCTAGGGGGGAGCATTGTAATAAAATCGAGTGGGCAAAATGTACGGAAGATTCATGGTTTACCAGGTTTTCCTCCAGAGCTTCGCCCACTCATCATCATTCACTTCGTGGATATGGCGGCACTTTTTGTGTTATGAGTTAAAAACATGAATTTCCCTGAATGTTTTACGGAAGGAATAAGGGCGCAAACGAGATGAACACAAGAAGAGACATGAACGAACGCGGAGGCGTTCATCCATGTATCTCCTTCGATTTGATCCTTTCAGCGATTATAGGTGGCGCAGAGGAAAGTCGAAATGGCAGACGATACGGCGATGTCGCGAGCGTTTACGTCAGCGTCGCAGAGACTGAAGACGCGTTCATTGGTTCAGGACTACTGAGTGACCGAACTGCGTCGCAGTTTCATCACCGTGTGACAGCTTAGGATCACGGCTACATGACGCCGGCTGCGTCGCTGGAATGACCGAATTGGTCTCGTTTGTGCCTTATTCCTTCGGTAAACCTTGCATCAACTAGCCCAAGAAAAATCTCTTCTTCATTGAATGTACAGGTAGCCATGTGGCTTGTGATCAGATGACAAGGAGGCTGGGAAGGTTCTCAAACCAACGACAAGGGATGCGAGAACTACAGTGACTCGGTGGCAACTTTTCTTGACACTGAAGGGAAAGCTACGGTGGCGGAGCTTCTGCACATGTAGCACTACGCAAAGTAGGTCGTTTTGGCGTGCGTTTCGTAACGCTGCAGTGGGCAGAGTGACGGGGGCGCTGCCATCAGCGTTTCATGTACACACAGATGCCGCTTAGCGTTTGAGGTGCTCTTGAAACAGCGGGACTTTCTCACGCGTTCAGAAACGCGACGTCACAACAGATATATTAAAGAAATACGAATATCTTACAGGTGCGAGCTGCGTCCTGTCTCGTATAGCTCCACACAGAAAATAAAGGGGGAACATATATTTCACGTTGAAAATACGGGTGCTACTTTGGAACTGCCTTCACTAGCGATTAAGCACGTGATTTGGCTCCGTAGCTTTCCTTTCAGTGCCATGAAAATTTGTCGCCGAGTATAGCTAGATTGTAGGGTAATAAGTTCACAAAATATAAACTTCATTGAATGTACAGAAATCCGTGTGGCCCGTATATAGATAGATGTGAGGGAGGGGGGGGGGTCTAGGAGGGTCGCATTACCGCGACCAGTATTGACAATAGATCTGTAACCTCCCTTGCCATATGGTGCCATTTTGTGTTCGCCAAATATCAACTTTAGTTACAGTAAGCCTTCTGCCCCACGCGGCAAGAAAGTCTTCAGATTTAATTCTGTCCGATCATTCTTCAAGGCTACGACCATGCAGCTTTTTGACGATAACGGCTGCCGAGGGTCACTAGTGTTGCGTTGAAGGGCTGTTACCATTTTTTACCCAAGAAAGGCTGGTACCAAAGGCACAGGGTTCCCCTTCAGGAAGGGCGAAGGTTGATCGCGGCATCTACCCTCTATTATGTCAAGTTATGGGACAGACTTAGCTCCTCGCACCCTCTGAGGTGACCAGGGCTAGCACTCGGCTGGTACGTATTCATTCTGAAAAAGACGGTGCGTGCCAACGCGGACGCAAGAAGGAAGTGAAGAAACGCGTCTGAAGCTTGAGGCATGTCATGCAGATAGTAGTGATGACGCATGCGTGAGCCCACGTCCATTAACTTGCAGAGGGTTGAAATGAAATGTCGACACAGTTATCTTTCACGTAAACCATTAGGCATGTCAGATTGATAATTTTGCACATCGCATGCGCAGATAAGTTTGCATGCCCTCTTTCTTTTTCGGCGTCGTGCGCATATTCAGTTGTTAGTAAGCGTTCGCGATGTCCCGACTTCCATCTCGTGTCCGTGTTTGCCAAACACCTCGCCTTTTCCGGAAAGGCAGTCAGTTGTGGTAAGCACGTCATCGCTTGGTCCCCCCCCCCCCCCCCCAATTAACTGCGGAGCTTGCTCCCTTTCGAATAAGACCCCGGTTGGGGGAAGTGGCCAACCCCGCCTGCGCACACCTAAAGGCCCCAGGTGAGACAAGTATCGGGTCCGCTTACCACGCAAGAGTTCGTGCTCTTAGCGGCACCCCAGAGCAGGACGGGCGCGACGAAGCTCAGCAGGAGACCGCAGAAGCGCAGGCCGAAGGACAGGTACACGATGGTGTGCATCCGGAACCGGAGCATGACGTCATCCATGTTGATCGGCACCGCTTCCATTTGTACGAGCGCACCACGGGTACGTCCGAGGTACGTCCGAGGTTCCACGTCCGAGGTACGTCTTGTCAGATCAGGTCTCGGGTAATGATGAGGACCACAGGGGAGCACGTAAACGCGGCGCAGCACCGAGCAGTCGACTTTTTCGAATCTTCTTGCCACGCGCGCTCGAGAATGTGCGCGCGCATCGTGTCACGCAGCTGGCATTCCAGACGATAGTTACAGAGCGAGAACAAAACGACGACACAGAGACAAGAAGGACACTAAGGACATAACTATCGCCATGTCATACCAACTGGCCCAAGCTGCCACACTTCTGAGTGGCATTCCAGATTGGGCAAAAGTGTGCCCGTGATGATGATGATGATTCTCGGAGTTATGGCACAACCGACCACGGCGGATGGGCCACGAGGCGTGCGGCAGTAGAACGTGTGAAACAAAATACAAAGAAATGAAAAAAGGAAGAGATAAAGAAGAAAAGGGGGGAAGGATATGCGAAAAAGATAATCTATTGGGAAGCAAAAAGCAAAAAAAAAATACTGGTGATATCTTTGGTGTCTTTTAATGCAACACTGTTTAAAGTAAAGTTAAACGTATGAGCTAAATAATTGATATAGTTAAGGTAAGATACGTTGGGTAGTTAAGATATGTTAGTAGCCTGCCCGTTTTTCCCCCTCGATATCAATTACGTCACCAAACGAGAATGCCACCCAACACTGTCGAAATTTGGTCTTGTTGGTGCATTGTGACGACAGAAAATAGCGCAAAAATAGCACCTGTGCCGTGTGTCCTCGTCTTGTGCCCCGTTTCTTTGCGCTATTTTCTGTCGAGAATGCCACCACTTATGCGAACCAGCTACGGGCGTCAGGACCTTGAGTATCAAGTACCCCGGCTATTGAACATTGTTGAACGTCATATATATTTTCATGCACCCCGCTTTAAAGAACTTATAAAGAACTTTCTGTTACATTCCACGATAACTTATCAATGAAATATATCTGTCTAATTTTCTACGTGTACTGCATATATAGTTTGTGCTACAATTTGAAAGTTCACAATTTAATGCGTATAGGTATATATTCTCGGAGTGTCTGTATGATATGTTTGTTTTCATGAAGAGTTTTCATGTATGATGTCAACCTGTAATGCTTTATTTGCAGTGACAATTATGTACATGCATGTTTTGATTTTTCTGGTTGCTCTATTGTTTGTATACTCGCATCGCATGCAAACATGTACACGCATGCCGAATGCGCATGGGAGTAGGAGCCTCTGTCGGGCAATACGGCCTTTAGCTCTTACTCCTCTCTCTGTATCAGAAAGAGAGAGAGAGAGAGAAGTAAACGTTTATTTTGAAACATTGATTGATTCGTGGGGTTTAACGTCCCAAAACCACCATATGATTATGAGAGACGCCGTAGTGGAGGGCTCCGGAAATTTCGACCACCTGGGGTTCTTTAACGTGCACCCAAATCTGAGTACACGGGCCTACAACATTTCCGCCTCCATAGGGAATGCAGCCGCCACAGCCGGGATTTGATACCGCGACCTGCGGGTCAGCAGCCGAGTACCTTAGCCACTAGACCACCGTGGCGGGGCTTTATTTTGAAACAGTGCCCCGAGCAATGCCCGGTGTCACCCTGAGGTGGGAGGGCTCCTTAGTCCAGGATGTATCAGAAAGAAATAAAATGAACTTCAAACTAAATTGATACATGAAAGATACCGGTATGTTGTTCTTGTTCACCTTCTACTGTGGCTCATACCCACTGTGAAAGATCGGCCAAGAAGTGAGTGTTCCTATGAAATTTTACGGAATTTGAGAATAATGGAAGTTATAAAGACATAATAGAGTTTATATAATGTTTGGAACTCACTAAAAGGTACAAAAAATAATGCTTTTTATTACTGATAGATAATAAATTAAGTTGTCTGTTTGTTTCCTCAACACTATACATGCCCACTCTGGGAGATCGTCCACAACTTCGTGTCCTAACACATGGACGATCAATTGAAGTATGCATGTTGTTGTTGTTGTTGCTGTCGTCGTCGTTGTTGTTGTTGTTGCTGTTGTTGTAGCCTTGGTTGAGTAGTGGGTAGATTTTTCTATTGTTAAGGCAGCATTATGTAGTTATATCATGGAAATATTTGAATAGCCCGTTAAAGGGAATAAAACATTCAAAGCTGCAGAATATAGTGAACCATTATTTTTTAGTCTCCGTGATGAATTTCTCCGCGGCTAAGAAAACACCCCTGCAGTTCTGTCCGGAGTAGTGGACCCGAACGAAAAATTTGGTAGCTTTTTTTAATTCCAGATAAAATGAAGGTGTGCGTAAATTTTGCGGCGGGGGGGGGGGGGGGGGCAGGTTTCTCTCGTGTTATTCAGGCGCCGCCACTCCTTACCCCTGTTCCGCTAAAAATTGAAGGGGCCCTCTAAGACTTTTCACGACTTCATTGTTTTACATGTTTTTCTAACTAGTTGCGTACACTGACGGCCTAAGACATAAGTACCGCAAGAACGGCAGTGCTAGGGCCACGCAGTGCAAAGTTATTCAGCGTAGAGATATCAAAATAGAATGAAATGGATGCTTACCCTCAACTCGATTTTCGCGAGATCACCTTACCGTGTTTCTCTCACCCTCTGACATCGGGAGGCTGCCCAATGAAATGAACTGGCTGCCCTATCGTACTGGAAGCTCGACGTATTGCCTGTTACGTCCAGCGTATTAAGGACGCCGTTGCGATGGTAACAAACAACGTGGTACTTGAAGAGAGAATGACACGTGCGAAACGAGCCAGCTCGCGAACGCTTCTATAATGTTTTTTAGCTTTACTGAACTTTCTTTTTGCAATGACGTATATATCTCAACGCTTTTACATTTTTTTCTTTTAGTTTTTTCAAATAACGGCGCCCGGAGCGTCGTCGGCACGGAGGAAGGAAAAGGTAGGTCGTCGGAGTGTTCCCTCCCGCACATGGTGTTCGACGCATTATTTGACCAGCGTTGCAGTTTCGAGCTGGAAAAGTCGGAGACCCTTATTCTCTGTCGTTTTGAGTGAAAAGTTATGCTAATGAAAAAATGAATAGCATAGTAATTCCTATTTTGATGAAATGCCGCGATCACATTTAACGTTACATTTATCCAATCATAAGGCGGCAATATCTTGGCGTCATTTCCGCTTGCAGTAGTTCTGGCGAGTGCCACTACGAGTTACGCAGTCGGCCCCGATGTTTTCAAGCCTTTAAGAAGCCCCTTACCTCCCCCCCTTGCCCCACCGCGGTGGTCTAAGGGCTGAGGTATTCGGCTGCTGACCCGCAGATCATGGGATCGAATCCAGGCTGCGGCGGCTGCATTTCCGATGGAGGCGAAAATGCTGTAGGCCCGTGTGCTCAGATTTGGGTGCACGTTAAAGAAACCACAGGTGGTCAGAATTTCCGGAGTCCTCCACTACGGCGTCTTTCATAATCACGTTAAACCCCACAAATCAATCAATTATTCCCCCCAGAAAAAAAATTTCTGGCTACGCGCCTACCAGTTGTGAAACCTCTAAAATGTGGCGGCCTTGTACGGCTTCAGTACGGAGGTTAATATTACAAGGATATTACAAGCTGTGTACAAATACCTCGCCACAAAACAACATAACGTGTAACCACGATCTTGCCTGTAACCTTAATGTTGTAACTCTATTAGAACAATACACTTAACGCCATCTGCATACAAATACACAAAGTAGGTGCTGACGCCGAGACAGCAATCAGCGCCCCGCCGCTATCTCAGATGTTACGTCATCGGTTTCGTTTGTTACGTCAACGCGCGAAATGGTGAAGGGGGTTTAGGCGCCAACAGCTCTCAGTTTACGCGAGCGGAATACGCAGCTCTTTTGCTTTTTTTATTATTATTTCACGTGCCAGTGGTCTAAGCGACGTGAACTGTGCTGCGCCCGACTGCTAGTACACGGATAGTTTACGTTTTGCAGTAGTTATCGACCGTTGTGGCGTGTGCACCGTAATTCGATCGCCGAACTTTCCATGACGCCTGGCGAACTAGAAACGCACGCTGGAGCCAAAGTTTGCCTTCGACTCCATCAGCGCTTGCAAAAGTGAGGTAAGAACTCTTGCGTACGGGTCGGTGCGCCCGTTTGAATGCCTGAAGCGTTCGTATTTGCAACGGAGCACAGTAGTACGTGAGAACAATCGTTTTAAATTGCGATCCAGTGGCAGTTGTTACACTACATACGAACCGTCTTTGCATAATAGGTACTCTCTGGCGTAGGTTTGACACCTGGCGCCAAAGTGGTCGCATTTTGATGATACATAGGGGCATTATATTGCAAGTTAAATGAACTTTTACCGAGCCAATTAGGCATAGGTTTGATAAGAAAAAAAGACTTCGAAATAAGTGACGCCATACATTCACTGGCTGACGTGAATTGGCTGAAATCAAGAGCGAAATTTCGTCCTTCAGTTTCGATTTTGATAATGCGTCCATGATGGCGGAAACGGTATATAATAACTGCTGGGCCTGACATCCCAAAGCTACGGTATCCAATTACAACAGAATGCTCAAAGAACAATGTATACGTCCGAAGTGGTGTAACTCATCGATTTAGTGTCCGATTAATGCAGCAGAATAAGTTACGAGGGAAGCAGGAAATAAGTGCCTAAAGCCCGTAAGTTGCTTGTGATTGGCGACATTACAATCCGGGTGGCGACATTACAATCCAGCACCGTTACATGGATGGATGGATGGATGCTATGAGCGTCCCCTTTATAACGGGGTGGTGACAAGTATGCCACCAGGCTCGACAAAAAAAAAAAAAGCCTTTTTTTCTTTTTATGTTGGCCTAATGCCTCTACTTCGATAAATTCTATCTTAATGGAAAAAAAGGTAAATTTTCAGCTTAAGTTCTCTGCCATTTACGGCACACTGTCCATATTTTATTTTTCCAATATTTATTTTTGTCCTTTCTCTCTAATTTTCTGCCACCAATACTCTAACCGTCTCTTACTTATTTCAATCGCGGGTGTGTTCAGCTTTCCATTGTTGTCCCTAAAACCCAAGGCTTCCTGTAGGCTCGTGCCCAAACGTACACCTGGGTGGATATCTCCACATTCAATCAGAACATGCTCCGCCGTTTCCTTATCTTTCCCGCAGCATGTGCATTGTTCTTCTTCTTTACTGAATCTTGCTTTATAACTACGCGTTCTAAGGCAACCCGATCTCGCTTCAAACAGTAAAGCGCTTCCCCTTGAATTATCGTAAAATGCCTCCCTCCTTATTTCATTTTTGCCCTTTCGGTAGTTACTCAAAGCCGATTTTTTCTCCATAGCTGCCATCCAGTAAATCCTCTCCGCCTCCCTGACTTTTCCCTTAACGCTCTTTGTTGACATACGGCTTACAATACCAGCCGTATACTTACTAGTGAGTCTTCTAGTTCTTTTTCTCCACTGTGTGTCCACGCTCTTCCTATACAAATAACGGAACACCTTCTCTGCCCATCTACTCTCCTTCATATTTCTTAGCCTTTCTTCGAACCTTATTTTGCTCTGCGCTTCCCTCGCCTCAAAACCTGCCCACCCCATATCGCCCTTTACAGCCTCGTTTGTCGTCTTCCCGTGAGCACCCAACGCGAGGCGTCCCACAGTCCTTTGATTTACATCAATTCCCGCTTGCACCTCTGCCCTCATGCACACCACTGAGTTCCCAAAAGTAAGCCCTGGAACCATTACACCCTTCCACAGACCTCGAAGCACCTCATACCTATTGTATCCCCACAACGCTCTGTGCTTCATTATTGCCGCATTCCTCTTTCCTTTTGCTGCCGAGGCTTTTTCCTGTACCTCCATGTATCTATCACTCTCATTTACCCATACTCCAAGGTACTTGTATTCACTTACCCTCGGTATTTCTTGGCCTTGTATGGACACCGTCTGATCACAGGGATCATTGAATACCATCAATCCACACTTCGTTACACTGAATCCTAGTCCAAGAGCTTCACCTTCCCTTCCGCATATATTCGCCAGCTGCTGTATATCATCTCGACTGTCCGCAAATAAGACGATATCGTCCGCATAAAATAAACCTGGAAGCTTCTGCTCAATCATCATGCCGCCCTGTTTGTGTGACAGATTAAAACCAATGTTGCTACCTTCTAGCGCTTTTTCCATACTCACCATGTACAGCATGAATAACAGCGGGGACAAAGGACATCCCTGTCTCAGACCCCTGCTAACCTCAACGTTCTCTTTGCTACGCATTCCTTCCCACTCTATGCAAACTGTATTTTCTCGGTATATCTCCCTCAAAAGCTGTATACAGTCGTCGCCCATGCCCATTCCTTTCAATATATCCCACAAAATTTCCTGATTAACGTTGTCGTATGCCCCAGTGATGTCTAGAAAAGCCACGTACAAGGGCCTATGCTCTATTTTGGATATTTCTATACACTGAGTGAGAACAAACAGGTTATCGTCTAACCGCCTGTCGACTCGAAATCCGTTCTGAAGTTCTCCCAAAATATCGTTATGTTCGGCCCATGTTTCTATTTTCATTTTTACTGCTTGCATCGCCATCCTGTATAGTACCGATGTAATGGTTAGTGGTCTATACGAGCGAATCTTGTCCTTTTCTCCCTTGCCTTTATAGATTAAGTTCATTCTACTTTGTCGCCAACTGTCCGGTATTTGTCCTTCCTTTAAGCTTTTTTCTACTGCTTTTAACAATGCTTCTTTAGTGTTATGTCCTAGTTCGTTAATGAGGCTAACGGGAATCCCATCTAAACCCGCGGCAGTGCGCTTTGGAATTTTTCCTTCGGCCTTTTTCCAGTTGAAATTATCAAGTACTAGCTCTTCCTCTGTTGCTTTCTCCGCCACACTTTTACTCACCGGGGAGATCCCCTGGACGCTCTTTTGAAACGAATCGGCTGTTACCTTTTGGATGTAACCTAGCGCTTCGTACCCTTCCAATTGATTTCCTCCTTCATCTAGAATATGTTGTTGCGTTGTGACAGACTTCCTACCTAGCGCCTTTATGTGGCTCCAAAAAATCCTAGGCGCGGCCTCCTTTTTTTCGTGTATCTCTGTCATCCAGCGTTCACTTTCACCTTTAATTTTTGCCTCTACCAATTTCTGTACAAGGGATTTTTTCTCTAAATATATTTCCCATATTTTTTTGACTTCGTCCTGCGGCCGCTTCTCCTTTTTTGCCTTTCTATGCTCCCGTGAGGCTTCGCGTCGCTTCTCGATCGCCTCCCGGATTTCCTTGTTCCACCAACTTTTTGGCTTCCTTTTTCCTTTCCAGCAAACAGTTTTCTTCTCTTTCCCTATCTCCTTCGTCATTAGATGTAACAGCTCACTATACTCCCAGTCCTTGCCTGGTATTTCGCCTACTTCTTCCTCGACTCTTGCGGCTATATTTATTATTTGTTTGTCATTTAAATACGAGCTGCCAGACTTTGATTCCATGCTCATATTTTCAGTTTCGTATCCCATTTGTAATGTTATTCGTTTATGATCACTACCCAAGCTGTTAATGCCTTCCTCGTCTATCCTCATTTCTGTCAGTTTGTGGTAAATTCCTTCAGTCATGAGACAATAATCAATACTTGATTGCTTGTTTCCGACTTCCCATGTGATCTGGCCGTCACATTTAGGCCCCGTGTTAACTATCTCCAGACTATGTTGCTCGCAAAGATCTAGTAATAACTTCCCATTGGTGTCTGAATATCCGTCAAGGTCATGTATGTGGGCATTCATGTCCCCTAGAAGGATGATTTCGGCCCCATTACCAAATTCCTTAATATCCGCACTCATGCAATCCACTATCTCCTGATTCTTTTCTCTGCAGTTATTCCCCGTCCACAAGTAGGCTACCCCTAGCCACGTTTCCTTTCCACCTACTGTGCCCCGAACCCAGAGGTGCTCTGAACACGTCTGTTTCACTCTAACCCATTTGGCTCCGCGGTGAATTAGCATTCCTACACCCCCACCTTTCCTTTCCGATATGGTCCTGTTACACCCTTCCCAAACATAATTTTTAATATGTGGTGGCTCTTCCAAGTCTCTAAGGTGTGTTTCTGTAACCACATACACGCCTATCTGTTCTTTGTTTAACTGCTCCTCAATCTCTAACCATTTTGCCTTCTTTCTGCCACCCTGCATGTTTATGTAACTAATTGCACCACGCGCCTTTTTCCTTTTTCTTTTACCTTTTTTCTGGTTTTTCGCAATTCTACCTGTCAAAGCGTCCTCCTGGTTGCTTTCCCTGTTACGAGCTACCCCGGACTCCGAAGGGCCCGTGAGCCCCCCAAAAAAGCTACTGCGCGTCCTGCCAGTCGCCAGCCCACCTCGTGTCCAAGCCTCTTATCGAAATGAATCCTGTCTCTTTGGAATCCACCCCACCTGTGCACTTCCCTGTTTAAATCCACTACCTCGAAACCCTTCTCTCGACTAATCCGCCATATCTCCTTGTTTGCGTCGACAACCGCTCTTCGCATGTTGACGTTGCGCACCGGTACTTCCGGTACTGTGCATACTACAATTTGCACCTGGGGGGACACGGTGCGCATGTCATCCACCCCTCTCGCCAAGGCCGTCGCTAGTCCTGACGATTCTTTTTTCAGGACGTCATTTAACCCTCCCGCAATTACAACGAGGTTACGATTGCCAGCCTTAGCTGCGAGTTGTTCACCCGCTTGACTCATTACTGTCCCCAGCGTTTGTCCTGGGAACGTCCCTATCGCAACTCTCTCTTGGCGCGGCAGTCCCATGGCGCGGCAGTCCTTGGCGCGGCAGTCCCATGGCGCGACCATGGCGCGGCAGTCACCTGTCTTACAGACAGGTGACTGCCGCGCCACGGCGAGCCATGGTGCAAACTAATAAGAGTAGCCACCCCACTAGGTGCTTTTCTCACGACCACGCGCGGCCTAGGTGCCAAATCGCGCGAACATCCCTAGGCATTTTAGTCCTTAGCGGTGCGCCCGCGCTGGCTGGAGCGGTGCGGGTATGTAAGGGCGCCGCTGGCTGTGTTATGTGTGTGTCAGCGCTTCCCCTATTTCGGCGTTGTGCGGCGGTTTGTATCATTGCGATATTATTCCTTGCGAATATGGTGATGCTTCAGTGCTGACTGTTCTGTGTGGGCGTTAGTTCTGAATGCGCGGTGCGCTCTGACGCGCTATAGTGAACGCTGTCACGTGGGTACTTGCTGCATGTGGTCGCGCTGCGCTGTATTTGATCCGGACCGTGTAGCGGTGGCTAATACCGGTTCTCCTCGAGAAATTTTGATCGCGCACAACAACTTTGTCGCTGCTGCGCTGTACAGCATCGAGTTTGGCGCAGATGCCCTGACCGCGATCACAAGTGTCTGTGTGACACCGGCGGTATGAATATCGCATTATTTCCACTACTCGCACATGTAGTCCAAGTAGCATAGAGAAAAAAAAAAAAAAAAAGCTGTGACTACGATATCTCCTGTCGGTGATCACACGTGAATGCTTATACCAAGTTAAACCGTTCAGTTCTGTACACTTTTGTGGCCTCTACTTCTTTGGCTGCTGCTTACATGACAATGCAAGAAAAAAGCAGTCTAATAATTACATCAAAATTACGCAGAAACGGTGCATCATACTTAGGCAAGTCTCTAGAAAATATAAAACGTCTGCAAGAAGCCCATGTACATGTTCGGTCTTGCAAACAAGCTTATTGGTCACGCTTTTGGCAAATTTTGTTGTTAGGGTTCTGCTGACATGAGTCGCAGTGGGCCACCGCAATTATACATGTATTGTATAATTGGTGTGTCAAGTGGTCACCTGTAGATTGCGATCTGCATAAAAAGCGAGTGCTTTGCCTTCAGTGCAACTTTGGCATGCCCACTTTTTGCTTAACACCTAAATCTAAACCTCGTCATACATTGAAGGTGTCATCATCATCAGCCTAACTACGCCCAATGCAGGGCAAAGGCATCTCCCATGATCTGCCAATCTACCCAGTCTTGTGCTTTTCGTTGCCATGTTATACCTGTTTACTTTTTAATCTCATGGACCCACCCAACTTTCTGTCTCCCCTTCGTGTGTTTGCCTTCACTGGGAATCCAGTTAATTACCCTTAATGACCAGCGGTTATCCTGCTTACGTGCAATGTGCCCGGCCCATGTCCATTTCTTATTCTTGATTACAACTCTGATATCCTGAACCCTGGTTTGTTTGCCGACCCACTCTGCTCTCTTCTTGTCTTTTAAAGTTACACCTATTATTTTCCTTTCCTTTGCTCACTGGGTCATCTTCAATTTAAGCTCAACCCTCTTTGTAAGCCTCTGGGTTTCTGCTCCGTAGGTAAATACTGGCAAGATGCAGTTGTTATATACATTCCTCTTGAGGGTTAGTGGCAGATTACCATTCATGACTAGAGAATGCTTGCTGAATGTGATCAACCCCATCTTTATTCTTCTAGTTACATCACTCTCATGGTTCGGCTTCGCGGCTCCTACCTGTCCTAAGTAGACATATTCCTTTACAACTTCCAGCATCTCTCCACCTATCGCAAAGTGCTGTTTTCTGCCGAGACTGTAGCACATTACTTTAGTTTTTTGGACATTCATTTTCAGACCTACTTTTCTGCTTTCCATGTTCAGTTCTGTAATCGTGAGCTGTAATTCATCTCCTAAGTTACTCATCGAGGCAATGTCATCAGCAAATCACAGGTTACTAAGATACTTTCCATTAACTCTTATTCCTAACTCTTCCCAAGCTAGGGTCCTGAAAACCTCCTGTAAGCATGAGATGAATAGCACTGGAGAGATTGTATCTATCTGTCTTACACTCTTCTTTATTGGAATTCTGCCACTTCTTTATGGTGGCTGTGCATCCACTGTAGATTTCTTCCAGTATGTTTATGTAGCGTTCTTCGATGCCCTGATTCAGTAGTGCCTGCATTACTGCTGATGTCTTGACTGAGTCAAACACTTTCTCGTACTCTATGAAGGCTATGTATAGGTGTTGATTGTATGTGAAGGTGTTTTTTGATATGTTTATGGCAGACGGTAACGTTAACATTGTGGTACATTCTACAGTGCAGTTAAGTGCGGCGTATTTCAATCAGTGCGTCTTCTTTTCATGATCTAGCAGTAATTTATTTTGGGCAAAAAATATCAGTTATGGTCTTGTTGCTTTTTCCCACTTCATAATACAAATTATTTAAATAAAGACCATATCTCATACATTAATAAAAGGACCAGGGCAGTGGAGGGCCTTGACACTTTGATCATGCACTATTATATTGCAATTTTCAACTGCAACTCAAAGACCACTGCTTGGCAGATTTAATGCATAATAAATTCTATTGTTGTAACATTTGTCTGTGTAAACTTTTGGTTGTGAAAACATGCTCAAACGATCGACAACAGCTGGTTCATTAGTTTTTAAAAAGCACTCAAATGGTACTCCATGCCTACTGACTATAGCACAGCGTAATAGTATTTGTCTAAAATATGTGGTCAATAGGTACGAAACAACAGCTGCGGCACTTTAAGCAAGTTATTTGCAGTTAAATAAAAGCTGGAAGCACTTGATCACAGCACTATTGGGAATCTGTCACTGTCAAGAACGACAAGATGAAGAAAAGAGGAAGAGAAAGAAGTTGTCTTGAAGAGGTAATTTAAAATGCTGGAATGAGGTAGAAGAAGAGAAAAAGAGGAGGGCGCGAGGGGAGTGAGGAACGGCAGAGCCGGGACTTGGCGTTCGAGGGGCGAAGGGCTGCGGAAGTTCGGACTGGGTCTCGCTCCAGGCTCTCGCCCGAGCACCTGACTCGGCGAGCAGCGCACAGAGCAACTGCTGATCCTGGGCTGCAGTTTCCCGCCCGAGCACCGACCTCGGCGAGCAGCCCTGGAACCACCGCCGATCCTGGTATGCAGTTTCCCGCCCGAACACCGACCTCGGCGAGCAGCCCCGGAACCACCGCCGACCCTGGTCTGCAGTGTATCCCGCCCCGGCACCTGCCTCGGCGAGAAACCACTGGAGCTACCGCTGTAGTGGGTCTTCAACATCGTGGCCACCGTTGAGCATCGATATGGCGTTTCATCACGCCTCAGAGTGACTCCTAGCGGACCAGAGGCCACGCCACAACTGTAAGCGCGAGACTTAGAGAATGCCAACGGAATCGGACATTGAAACGCGCGTCATTAAGACATCTCCTTTTCTGTGTTTTTCAACGTGTGCGTATTTGTGTTGTTGTTTCGTTTTTGTGATTGTCATGGTAATGAAGTGATAGTTTTCGTTTCGTACCATCAGCCTCTATGGTTCATTTTGCAACGCCCGACGAGCGAACCAGGCCTCAGCATATATACGTGTGACAGTCACCATGTACAGATCTTTTGTAAAAAAAGCCTTTGCTAGTCTTTGGCAATGGAGTTTTAACGCCCTTCGCTAACACCAAAGAAAGTCAACTGTTTTTCTAGGTCCTAAGCTCTTTTGCTGGCCTCCGAACAACGTTATACTAAGCTCTATTTTTCCTTTTTATATAGCTTCTTTCCTATCCTTTTATAACAAACTGCTAATACCTGAACATTAAATGTCTAGAAATTCAAATACTTCTGAAGTCCAGATTGTCACAAATTATTCAGATTTTCTTTAGCGTGTCGGGATGGTGTCATAACACATTGAACTTCACTGTAATGAATAGAGTATTTTTGCTCTGATTTAACAGGTGCTGTTTCAATTGCTATGCATTTGCACAGATTGTCAAACACATCACAAATGATCTAATAACAAATGCCTCAACTTAGTAAACAGAAAACTTGTATATTTCAAATGTGGTGTTTTATTGTATCTAACGAAGAGGATAACATCATTCAGTAAAAGCATTGCTGGTGATCTCCATAGTCATAGAACTAATTGAATTTAAGTAATTAGTATTGAGGTTCCACTTTGTTGCATGTACATGTAGTAGCAC
Organism: Rhipicephalus microplus; assembly: GCF_043290135.1. Lineage (NCBI taxonomy): Eukaryota > Metazoa > Arthropoda > Arachnida > Ixodida > Ixodidae > Rhipicephalus > Rhipicephalus microplus. Next base: position 24,903,988 of record NC_134708.1, on the reverse strand, counting down.
CATAATTATCCTCTTTTTTTATGCCTCTGCATTTCATTATAGACATTTGAACAAACCGGAAGTGTCGTATTATTATTGCCTGTCTTTGTCATATTTCGCTCTGACTTAGCATAGTATTTGATGCTAGATGCCAAAAAAGAGATTAATATGTCACTTCTCTCATTCACCCCGAAGAGGTTTCTTTTTAAGCTATTGTTCAAGGCAGTGATATTATTCAGCATTCTGCTGTATAGAATATGAGCAATACTGTTTGTTTGTACAGGACGCTATACCATCAGTCGCATATACATGCTTTTTTGGTCTACACATGTAGCTTTGAAAATCATCAGTGTAAATGCGGCTGTCTTTATTTAAATATGATATAGTGCATTAAAAGAAAGAAAGTCTGTATCTCTAATCTGACCCTAAGCTGAAGGGAAATGGTACCGTACAGTCAGGGGTGGATCCAGCCAATCATTTTTGGGGGAGGGGGTTGCTTAATGTAACATCGGAGAGGCGGGCATGGTCATTACGTTTTGTTTTTTTACTACCTAAAAAACTCTATCATAGCATAAATACTATTAATGTGTGCTTAAAGGAATCCCAGTCATTTGTCCTAATTGGTGATAACAGGTGGACGGCAAGCACTGAAGAGAGGTGGAGGGGATACTGACGGGCATTGGGGTGGGGGGCGATAGCCTCTAGCACCCCGTTCTGGATCCGCCACTGCGTGCAGTTCTGCACAAGATCACAGGATTGATTCCGAACCTCAGGAGTCTCATTATAATAGTTGTAATATGTACTAGTGCCCTAGTTCCATGCACTCAGGGAGATTATAAAATAATTAAGCTTTAACTTGAAACAGTGCATCTCATTACCAGATTTTAGTTTTGCGACATGAAACCATCGAACTTAATTTTATTAATTCTTCTATAAACCAGCATAGATGTACAGTGCTTGCGAAATTCTGCTCCCAGTTTTTTTTATGTGAATGTGTGGTTCATCACAGAATTTATGGCATTATTTAGCAGTGCGATTTTTCAATGCCTTCCCAATTGCGATGACCTTTTTTTTTCACATTTGTTCAAACCAGAAGACAAGTTCACCAGGTAACATTTACTGCATGGGAGGATATTTGAAACAGTTGGTCATGTGTTCAAGTTGGCCCATACACACACCTTTTGCAAATCAACAAAATTTCTTCATCTTCATTAGGCAAACTAATCTTATATAATTGTGCAGGAGTCATGCAGCCATACTGTCAAAGAAATAAGGTTTCAGGACAAATAGAAATGTTTAATAAAAGTTACTGACAAGAAAATGTAAAGTTAGGTGTCTGTCATAATCATATGGTGGTTTTGGGATGTTAAACCCCACATATCACCGAAAATGATAAGGTAACCTTGCCTGAAAAAGTTGCTTATTTACTACACACCTCAAGGATCAATATGAATTCTCTGCAATTAGAGACAAGTGAAAATCTAGAAAAAAATGCATCTTAAAACCAAACGAGGGAGCAGATAAACAATAATGCCACTGAGCACTTTTAATAATTATCCTATCCAAGATTGCAGCAAAATAAGCTCCTGCAAATATATGTGCTAGTAATAACAGCAGAAGGCTCAGCTTGAGGTTTTTGATGCAGGAAAAATAAAGAAATTATGAAAACGACCACATGTTGGATGATGAAGCCAAGACAAGGCTTCATTAGCAGTTTTTAAGAGGCTTCTCTTATGGTTCGTTTCAATAGTGTTCTTGACTTAAATCGTTGTGCACTTGGCTGGAGTGCAGATTCATTTCCACCACTGTCACTTATCTTCCTTTGAGGTCCTTGGCAGCAAGTACACCAACCTGTAACAGACGTGGCAAATTACCCCACCTCCTCCTTTATTTTTTTGCACAATTCAAGCAGCAGCCTATCTTTCCACTCCTAAATAAAGGTGACGGTGAGTAAGCTGTGCATGCATGAACTTCACTGCATGACTCGGGCTGCAATTCAAAGCATCAACTCTCATGAGAAACTGCAATAAGTGTCCACTTTGTTCGGACTGCAGATATTCAAGCGAAATTGGTTGAAACACAATATGAAAATAGGTATGAATTTTTACTGCAAAGTATCGCACAGTTAAAATAGTGTGAAGAGAACACTCGCAGATAGAGCAGCTGAATTGGTGGCAAGCATTCCTTGGTTGTACTGGTAGTCACATTCAATGGGCCTCTTGTGCAGCCCTGGCAATGCTATGAAAAAGGCACATGCTAGTGCCTCCATTCCAACTTCAGTCGCGAGTGGGCACTGTGAAATACAGAGCAAACGCTCCCTCCCCTCCCGCAATTATTTTTCAACCTGTTCTCCACTACGGAATTCCGCAGCAGCAGTTCTTTGGAACCAAAGTTCTGAGAGTCCTTATATATACGCAAGATTTTTTAAACACTTTTACAATGTGATGCCTCGAGGCTGCATTCTGAATTGTCACAAATTGTCTTAACATTTGTAGAACATTTTTCTCGCCTTGTCATAACACCTGAAATTTCACACAAGGATTCTCCTCGGGTCTGTAAAACAGTAAATGCGTGTGTATTCAATACAGCATTTCATTAGAAACACAGGTGTGCATTTTTATTAAAAGCACTTTTATATTGAATAAGTGTCTGAGACCAAGCAAGGGCCCCCTTCCAGACCATTTTTCAGCGCCGAGGGAGTGATTTCTCAGGATTTTACAGTAGTATGAAGTTCTAGGTAGTGCTTGGGCCAGTGTGCATCTCTCACTTTAAGGTACTAAGAACTTAGAAACTTGTATCCCTACGCAAAGAGAAGAAACACAGCATACGAAATACGTTTGCACTGTTTCAAGTTTTAGTTCACCATGGCGAAACTCGCATGTCCGTCAAAGAAGTTGTGTGTATGAAGGCAATCTTCAGCCATGTGTAGCCTTTGAGCTTGTGAGGACAGACTTCCCACGTTACCAGTCATAGTCAGCATGGCTATACGCTGTCGTCCTTTACAAAAGGGAAAACGTGAGCACGTGGCCTGCGCTCAGCGGCGACTGGCTACAGTACCATCAACCTACAGCTGAAGAAAGCGTGCCTGCTTCTGTTTTTAACAGCGCCTATCCAATGGCCATAATTCATTCTTTTGTTTGCCAATATATGCCTTCAAAAGGCAATGTACTTTGTTTAGCCGTTGTTTTGGTTATTCCAATTCAGTTAGTAAATAATGGTAAGAGAGTATCGACACAAGAACTGGATGTGTCATTTCTTTTGTTGCAATGAGTGGCTAATGACCCAGTTATCTTGACTGCAAACCTTTTTTTAACGGAGTGCACAACAGTTAAAGTGTTTAAAGACATTTTCATAGTGCTCTGCTCGGGCATATGAACGTCGCCTCACAAGGTACCACAGTGCTGCAGACTTGTAAGACTGCATTTTTTTTGCTTATTTGAGAAAACCAGTGCACGGGCTCATTTAAATGTACATGTAATGTGTGACTGTTGCAATAAATTGTCCTCTGTGTCATGCTTCCTATCTTCCATCCTCCTAGGATTATACGTATTGAGATGTGATAACCTAACAATACAACTACACTGACTTTCATTTCTCTTTGGGCTAGGTGAATGAGCTGGTCAGCTACTCTAAATCATTCTTGTTAATTTTTTTTCTTTGGGTGTTGAAGGGAGACTATAGAGCGAAATAATTTTTCGCATCCTATTGAAGTATGATTTAACAACACCACTCTTACCACGACACGACACTAGGCAAGTGCAAAATCGGGCTAAGAAAATGTCCCACCAAACACCATGACATCATTAATTTTGATGGTGTTTGCTGGGTTCTACATAGCTTATAATCGATAAAAATGAAGGACATTGTCATTTGTGGGTGTCATAGACCTAGCATACGAAGTTTCAGAAAATATCACAGAGCCAATTGCAAAATTATGAAAAATACATTTAAAAACTTTTGACGTCACGCATAGACATTTCCACACAACTTTCAATAGTGAAACTTCAACCTTAATTTTCTCTACTAATAATGAACTTGGGATAGTGAAACATATGGCATTGGCATTAGAGTTCTCAGAGTGCAGTTTGTCAATCTAAACAAGGTCACTGTTTCTCTTTAGTATCCTTGTAATGCTTTTGTAAAATACACACTAGAAGCTTGTGAATGAAGTGCGAAGCTGCACAGCAAGCTGTTGTTGGGAGTACGGAGTTTGTACATTGTGATTTCACCCATGTCGCATTGCTGCAGTGAAGGGAACCAAACTGCTCGAGACTACAGCAGGAGAGGCCCATAAATATCTCCAGAGTTTCCTTCCACAGTTTCAACCAATGGGTTCATAGTGGTAAAACATGACATTTATTCCACTTGTTTTTTACAACTCTATCATAAACAGAGACTGACACGTGCATTTTTCTTGGTTTAAATGTAGTTTTTTTATCTTTCAATGGATAAGTTGTCTTGAGGTAACACTGATGTTATTGAAAATAGAATCATTTTGAAGAATAGATTCAATAGCTTTGCTGCTAGCCTCTTTTGTGACATGGATTCATGACAATTGCATTAATTGGCAATTGTAAGAAGTTTCACCCTAGTAGTAAATTTACCATGCACCACCCTTTCAGTAAAATTAACTTTTTAGATATGACGGTATCTATTGAAACATTCTTTAAAGTGAGGCATGAAAAGAAATACAAATCCTCTGCCCACACCATAAACATATAGCAGGCAACGCCAATCAGAAAAGAAAAATGAACAGGGCAGATGCAAGTGAAATTTTGAGGGGGAAGGGTGTGCAGGAGAAGCGGACACCACCCCCAGTCGAACTTGACAAAAAGAAGAAAAAAAAAGGTCTTAGTTTGGTTTACAACGTTGTTCTTGCTGCTAACATGTTTGGCGAAATTTAATCTTCAGTGGTGAATTCTTGTGATGCGCATCTCAATGGGGCTGTCTTGGAGTTCTTTCTTTTACAGAGAAATCAAAGGCTACTCTCTACACAATGCCAACAAATGGCCAACTATAATACATTGACTACACAAGCCATCATCTATGACACGGCGAAGAAGAAATATTCATCCGCCAGGCAAAGCGTTTAAGTAGCGTCTGTAGCGACAATGATCACTATGCTCATCAATTAAGCAAGCCAAAGGAGACATTTCGCTAAATGACCTGCACAACACTCTGAACAAAATCCAAAATGAAGCTTGAAAATGAGGAAATCATCACTAGCTCAACATTTCTCATAGCACAGCCCAACCAGACGCTAGCCTTTGCAATCAAATACCAAAACGCACATCTAAACTTAAATGTTATCTTTTGCAAGTACTACCCGACATTAACTAGCAGCGAGCCGCTTCATAAAACGTTCCCCGACATGTTAGTGCATGCAAAAGTAAACCCGCATTTTTTTTGTACACATAGTACCTAGTTGTCATCTAAGATTTAAGACCTGCAAATACCTTCAAGATTATGTTAGAATTAAAAGCACTAGAAGTGGTTTATGCATAGTATAAAATCTAGTTTTACCTGCACTAGTTCACACATTATTTACATGATTAACTACACATATTGTCACAAACAGGACATCTTAACATGGTGTAGTAGCACAACTTCGACAGGAACACAGAGTACAAGAAAATACGACGCTCGATTTTCTTGTCCTTAGTGTCCCCGTCGAAGTTGCGCTACTACACCACATGTTAAAATAATATTTCACCAACTAGCCCAGCTCTCAACCCTACTGAACAAACAGGACAAACTGTTAACGTTTCATTAAATAGGCATCAAGCAAGCATGGAAAATAACTGCAAGCAATGGCGCAGCATTTTATAGTGGCAGGACATATCTTCAACGATCTTAAACCCTAAATACAGTAACCAGATTTTCGAAAAAGAAAAATTGCCGCATCTTATTCACAAAAATGTTTCAAAGGGGGCACTTCAACCAATTTGACACGGCACATACGCAGCGAAAACCTATAAAAAATAAGCCATTTTTCAAGGAATTTCTAAGGCTAATTATCCCCATTGACAGGTGGTGCTTCCTCGAGACATAGATAATTCAGCAAAATGTCTTCTCCTTTTCTACCCATCCATGCAAAACACTTGCTCCCTCCTGCCCCTCATTTCTTTGTGTTTCATGGGCTTTTGATTGATTGCCCCTTTTACCCTGGCACAACCCATTACGGGGGATCGGCTTTTAACTCGTCCAATTCAGCATGCCGACTTCTCGTTTTCATCTCCCTGTTTTTGCATGTGGCCTTCCCTGCTTTGTTTAAGTTGGAGGAGAGGGTATGAGAATATACAAAATGCACTAAGGTAGGCAAGGGATGAGTTTTGGCTTTGTTGGTACAACATATGTGAAATATTTTGTGGTGATTTGCTGATTGTTAGCACCAGTGTATGTGGGTTCCCTTCATCTTGATAAATCTGCCCTACACAATTCAGATAGGTCGGCAGTTGCAGCCTTGAAGAAGTCTGCATGTTGAGACGACGGCTGTAGTGACAACCCGTGTTCACAAACGTTTCATCTCTTTAAGCTTGTCTTCCTCACAACTTCTGTGTTTTCTGGTTTCACAATATGACACTTCTGGTTTTAAAAAAATAATAAAATTGGTACTACTTTGTATAATCTGTGTTAATAATAGCTCATTTTTGTATTTTGGTAGATTTTCAATGCACCCATTGTCTTAGTTTCTTTTGAGCAATAATTTGACTGAGTTAGTGAAGTAATGATTGCTCTTCATTTATTTCCTGCAATCTTGTGTCTACAGACTGGTCCGTACTGTACTAAGACTGAAAATATGAAAGAAACAAAAAGAATGATGTTTTTACACTGTAACACCGAAATTAGGATATTTAGTAATTGCGTCTTTTTATTTTATTACCAGCATGTCAAGTGCTGGAGGCATGACTGCTGGCTAACCATTGAAGAGTTCATTCCTGGGCGAAAATAAAAACCTACCCCCCCTCCCCCCCCCCGCCGACGCTCATGCATTTTTTTTCGGTGGTTCATTAATACGAATAGCATAACAATTTGAAAAGTGGGCCAAATATGACGTATCACTCTAATTTGTTATGCAGCACTGAGCAGCTGACTCGTCCGTCAGTCAGTGTCAGCGCAGCCGATTTTACCTGGTTTAAACGCTCCCGCTGTAGATCAGGCACAGCAGAAGAGCCACACGTGATCCTAAAACCAGCAACGTGTTTATATTACACACGCAATAAATGTACATCATGAGTACACGTATCGCAACAAGAGAAGTACGCAACACGTATGGCGGAAGTACGGTAAACAATGAAAGTCTTACCTTTATTGTCAAGAACTGTATCAGCCTTTACAATAATCTCATAAGGCTGCTGTACAAACTGAGCAACTTGCGCAGCGACAACATTTTCGAATTGTGGTACATTAACACCGAGTGGTATTACCATCACTGCCACAAAACTAATGGTGCAAAAGCGCGTTCACCCGGAGATTAGTTAGAGGTTGACAGCTTACCCGTCCTTGACACGAGGTGCACTATGGAGCTGTGAACATTTGTGTTCATCACTGTCGTCACTCAAGAGTAGATTTGTCGCGAGGAAGAGTGCTTGCTGCAAATAAACACGTAGCTTGAACTTCGCGCTGGTCCAACGACAAAAGCGGAAGCCGCCATGACACTTTTCCTCACAGGAAACACGCAGTGCCAACGAGCCAACGTAAGCCTAAGTTGTAGCAAACAAAGTTCTACGCAGCTACCACCTCAAATACAGCACCGATGACCGGCGATTCGTGCTTGATACGTTTTCTTTTTTAATCTTTCATTTTAAATGTTTGACGAAAACGATCTCTTCACATGCTTGAATACCATAGTCATCATCATCAGTAAGTCTGCAAAAATTAAATGCGGAACATTAAGGCGCCCAAAAATGCTATTATTATTATTATTATTAACTTGCAGAGAAATTGCAAGGCTCCTCTGAAAATGGAGCAGAGCGACAGTCACACGCATTCTCAGCACTGCCCTAGAACACTCATATGCGAGACCTTAACAAGAAAAAAATTATGACATACAGGAAATGAACAAAACCTTAACTACATTGATTCCTAAAACACAACTGCAGTTAGGTTAAAGCACTGGGCAAGAAGTAAGCAAACTCTCCCAAATGACAAAAGAGAAAAAAGAAACAACAATCTACAAAATCTACTTACTCAAGATCTAAAGTTGAATTAACTGAGCTAAAGGGGCTGATTAACAAAAAGAAAATTGCCGACATGGGGATTTATAGCACCAAAGAATTGGACGAAGAACTCAAAGAAAGGCCAGAGCATGACAACAGGAAACTAATTACGAATGCACACTCCAACAGGGAGAGTAACATAATCAGCAGTTTCAACATCTATAGTAAGGTGGCAGAAGACTTTTACTACAGCTCACGAATAAGCCACCTAACAGAGAAACAAGCCAAAGTTCAACAAAACAATTAAAATCCATGAGTAAATATAAACAAAGCTAGAAAGAAACATAAAATCAGAAGCCAAACCAGGAACGAATCTCCTTGGATACCCTACCCTGAGAGAATGGAATAGAGCCCTACAAAACATGACCAACGAAAAATCGTGCAGCGAAATCGTTGACCCGATCAAAGATGGAGATCTCGTGTTTAATAAGCTTGTGACACTTTCTGCACAATGCCCCATGTACTGGCAAATCAAATGTACAACCGAACTGTAAAAATGCCAATACCAAACAAATACAGAAAAAAAGAGATGAACGATTTGAAGAATTATACACAGATTAACAGATGTCTCACTGTGGATCATAGTCATGCGCTGTCAAACTGAAAAATCTGCGAAACGGACTACATTCATTTACTTAGCTTGCAGAGACTAATAAAAGGCATTCGACTCGGTAGAGATACCAGCAGTCTTAGAGTAGCTAGTGTATAATGCATGCATGAATACCCCAGCCAACATCTACAGAGAGTCCACAGCAGACAGACAGACAGACAATTAACTTTATTAAGGTCTTGAGGGGCAACTACAAAAGTCTCTTTATGGGTAAGGAGCTGTCGCAGAGCAGAAAAATGTTATTCGTGAAGTGGATCTGGCAAGGAGACGAAATCTGAGCAATATTCACAGCTTGCTTAGCAGAAGTATTTGAGCCACCATGTTGATAAGAAACACGAATAAACATGTACAAGGAATATCTCGGTACTTGCGCTTTGCAAATGACATTTTGCTTTTAAGCAGTGGTACCGTTGAACTACAATGAACTGAGGGTCCAAACCGAGAAAGTGTTCAAGTAGGGTTATAGATAAATAAGTAAAAGACAAGGATCTAATGTTAGGAGGCCAAACAAGAGAGCGAGAGTTCGCAACAGCACACTAGAATCCTTACAACTAATATGTGTTTAAGTCAGATGTACACAGGACACACTACTCATGAAAAGGAAATTCACCAAACAATATGGATGAGCTAAAGCTTTAATGGCAGACATTCTCAAATCATAAATGGCAATTTACAACTGTCCCTAAAGCAGAAAGTGGTCAACTATTGTATGCTGCGAGTACTAACATATGGTGCAGAAACTTGAATGATAGTAAAAAAAAGAAGAAAAAAAGTTCAGAACAGATTAAGAACTATGCAAAATAGAAACAAAAAATGGTTAGCATAACATAGAGATATTAAAAAAGCAGAGCTCAATAGATAACAAACAGGGCTAGATGACATTCTAGCTGACATTAAGAAAAAAAAAAGGGTGGACCTGGGCAGGTCAAGCATTGTGAGGGAGATACAAGTGACCAGTTAGAGAGATTGTGTGGCTACGAAAATATGGGAAAAAGAACTGAGAAAGGCAGAAGGCTAGATGGGATTTGCATGCATAAGATCGAATAAGCTTGCACAGGGTTGGAAAAATTGTAGGTAACTGGGAGAAGCCTTTGTATAGCATTGGACATAAAAAAAGGCTGATATACAAGAGGAGCATGCGTTATCGAGCTGTTGCACATCGCATGTTGGTTTCAATACCAACAGGTCATTCAACTCGCATTGCAGTGCTACTGCTTTCGTATTGTAGTTGTACTACCAACTGCTTTTCGACATGTTTCTAGCAATGTTGAAACATATCTGGAAGATTTACCAGAGCCATGTACAGCCATGTCCCCGACTCTGTACAGTGCATCTGCAGCCAGGCTTAATCTGTGGTACCTTGCAGAAGTTGTGGGCTCTGATGTGGTGTGCCCAGGAGCACGCGTGACCTAATAGACATGCTGGGCTGCTTTGAACAAGAGTGACCACGTTGAAAGGTGTGCCTGTTTAACCGTAGATGCATGGTTCCTCAGGGTGCTTTCAGCATGTGAATTCCGAGAGATGACGCGTTTCGACTGATAGCACATGCCTGACTAGACACTTGTTATTGTGCCTGGTCAAGTATGATACGGTTGGCATTGCAAAACTTCTTTAGCACCAATCACTCCAGTTCTAAACTAAAGCACATTCCATGAAGGAGGTAAAAAAGTAAGTGTGCCTGCCACCACACTTCGGATTTTAAAATTTTACATATTTGCTAAATCAACCAAACAAAGGCATGACTTCCCCGAAAGGCCATGTTCTACAAGAAGTGAGTGCTCTTTTTGGTGTAGTTGCACCTTCATTTGGTGTTGTTACGAAAGTATGCGAAATCATAATTTGTGGGAGCAGGTGTGATTTCTTTACCTGCTTCGTTCTATTTGCTTCAGTGTGGACCTGGAGTGGCTGGCACTGAATAAGTTTCGCGATGCCAAGTGCTCAGCAGCCCACATCACTGAGGCAAACGGAACCTCAAGATGAGGCATGCCTGCTGTTTCATACTGAAGAAGCCTGCTCGCACGACCTGGGAAAGCCTCACTGGGCTGGGAAATGTTCACATTGCAGAAAGTGTACGCTATGTACTCAACAAAGGCCCAAAATTTAACCACGAACCACTGTTGCTGGCTCACTAATTACTGGCATTGCACCGACGAGTTGCGGCAAAAGTCGATGTCGCAGTTTGGGACTATTGCTTACAAGACAATGTCTAAGCTCTAGCAAGAACAGGGGGAAAACCCTCTTCATCAGTAGGATACGTTGGTGGGTGTTGTCATTCTTCAAGTGCAACAATTTGTGCCCATTTCAAGTGGATAAAAGTAGTGGCTTCATAGTAATGAATGTAGATTTGTGTAACTTTCAAGGCAAGACAAGCAGTCTACATGAACTTGGTCAAGTTAAAGTCATCAAAACAAGAGTTTTGAAAAGCAAGGCAGTGGCTCTGAGTAAGGACTTGGAACTTGCACAACTAGCAGAGTCTATTGCATACTGCAGCTAGCAAAAAGAACACCCTTTGTGTGTTTGCTACGGCCAAGACACATAAGCCGGGTGTTTCATTCAGGACAATTGTGAGTGATTGAGGTATCTAATAGAACATAATTTTAGTCAGTTTTTAATGAAGCGGCTAGACTCAGTTGCCATGAGAGACCCGTTTTAAACTGAGAATTTCTCATGCTTTCTTCAAAGAATCCTTCGATGGGTACTTGTTCTTGATAGATGTTGAGGACTCACTTTATTCTGTTCTGCACGGTGAATTGTTTTTCTACATAAGAAGTTGCACAGACGAGAGTGGTGTGGTTGCCTTCAGAAATGCCGCGGGCATGGCAGTATAAGCTTTTATGGCCCTTCTCAAGTTTTATGTTAAAGGTAGCTCATATGTTGCTCCTGTGTTGTGCAATTTCTTATGTTTGACCGTAACTGCTTTTATTATGTTCCACCAACATTTTAATTTGTGGGAGGTTTTGGAAGTTCTTACGTATGATGATAACTTTTTTATTATCTTAAAGAAACTAACCACTGTCACATATTAGCCCATTGTTAACAATGTTTCAGCAGGCTTTCACAGACTGAAAAAGGATTGGTGTTTACACATGAGTTGAAGGCTTGTGTCTTTTTGCAGTTTTTGGCTTAGCGCATTACCTTGCAGAGTCGTTACGGCTGTTGGCTTTTTTTGTCTAGGTGTGCTGAAAAATTGCTTCCATACGAGCTGACGCATTCCAAAACTGTGAAAAGATCATAGCTGAACAATGCCCAGAGTATGCATGTGCAGGGTCGTGCTCACAAGTTACGCAGAAGACTTTTCAAAACCGATTGGACAGGTTATCTGTGGTTGGTTTCCTTCGCATGCTCCTTAACGCTGTAGCCGAGTTGCTCCACCACACTATCAAGAGAGAACACCACGGTACTGGGATAGAGCAAGAGCGCAGAACAGCAAGACCTGAGGTTGTACCGTGTATGCACCGAGCTGCACACGACCTAAATATGGTTGCAAACAGAGATGGTATGCCGATTCTTTTTTCTGCGCCACGAAAATCATCTCAGCTTTCTCATATATGCTATATGATCGAAGCAACAAAGGCACGCCAATCATGCACAAAATGTGTCAATGTGGTCGTTTATGAATTTGCACTATCCTACGGAAAAAGACGGACGTTGGCCGGGCAAGAATATGCGTGAATGAACATGCACAGAAACATGAGCTTTCGTTAAAAGATAAAGATGAGGCACATTTGCTGACACATTCGATTCTCATAAGTGTGTGCCGTACCTGGATAAGATTTGGATTATTGGCAGAAGCAGGGACAGAACTACGCGAGAATGCATGGATGCATTCTGTATAAAATCACGAGGTTCATTAGGTATCAGTGATACTTTGTCTTTCTGGTAGGTAGAGAACAAGTTCACAGATTGCAATTAGTTAGTATGCTCTCAGTGTGAGCCTAACTTACTCCACACATGTGTGCCTATAATTTTTGATGCAGGATATGATGAATAAACTGTCAAAACTTTGAGCTCCCCTAGACCCCTTTTGTCATTATTTGGTCATTAAAAACAGCCATATCTTTGTGGCTTCTATAAGAACATGGACCTATTAGAATAGCAAACAGTACTTATAGCCTGACCTTTGTGTCTTAAAAATCCGTAGGGGCAAATTTCACATAGACGGACACCGTGTCTGGGTGATGCAGACTAGGGAGACATGAGGCTATGGCAAGTTACCGATATGCAATGACAAGGAGAATGAATGGAGTGATTGTGCGAGCATTCCAATCTAGAAAAAGGCTAAGAGTGACCAGTGCCTTCTGTCGCATAAGCCATGAAATAACAAAAGCAACCACCGTCACCTCTGCCACCATCTGGAACGTAAAAGCACTACCAAAGGCTGCATTCATTGTTCTTCTGCACAGCCTTACGGCATGCAGCTCCATAAAAGTAAAGCGAGGGCACATAAATGCTACAATGTGGTAGTGTCAGAGCGCATACTCAAATCTGTTGCAAGAAAATTATAAAAAAAATCACTGCTTTTTTACAGTCATTTTTTAAAAACTTTAGATCGGTCTGAAGACAACAATACATTCTGCAGATTTTTGCTGGTGAATGGAAATTCTTCACTAAATTAGAAACTTCGTAAGATGATTTTGCTAGATAGAGTTTTATTAGTATTTATTAGTAAAAATTACACATTGGGGAGCCATGAAAATTTTGTAAACGGGGGGTGGGTGCTGGAGACAACGTTTTGACAAGTGGACTTGTTTAACAAGGCTCAACAAAATTTTGAGAAATTTCGTTCAATACAAAAACCATATTACTTTATCATTGTGGCTATACCAAGAAATGAAGTTATTGATAATATAGAGGAGCCGAGAAATGTAACTTGATGCTATTTAATATTGCGCACACGCACCAACGAAGACCAAAAGCTTGTATTGTGCACTGACTACTAAGCGGGGACAAATGTGCTAATCTGATAGTGAAGTAAATGTCACATCCTTTTGATTAAAAGTTAACAAGCAGGAAAACTAGTAATAGGTCCCAAAATTACATTGTACTTCCTAAAGAGTGAAATGTCCTTCAATTTTACATGTGATACTTGATTTGGCAAGACTGGACACATACATGTGCTTGAACATATTGTAACACAGGGCAGGACTACACAGACATTAGAGAAGGGACAAATCGCTCTTGTGCCCGCATAGTGGTGCGCTGTGTTAAAATATGTTAAAGTACTGTCACCAACTGGCCCAGCTTTCAGTTCTTCTGTGTACATGTGCTTATTTGCGGACGTCCCATTATTACATACGTAGCTACCCAGTATGATGCACCTTTTCTGCATAATTTTGATAGAATAGCTTTGTATATGTAGTAAACTGTTTTTCTTGCATGCTCGTCTACTGACGCAGCCAGCAGCCAAGAAGCTAGAGACCACAAGAGCGCACGGAAAGGGTTTGCATTCGCACGTGCGATCATACTGGTGTTACACGGGCACTTTTGATTGCAATCAGCAAGGGCGTCTGCGCCAAATCGATCCGGCGCAGCAGCGACTGACCTGTCGATCTCGATCAGAAGTATTCGAGTGACACCAGTATTAGTCACCGCCAACTGCCCAAACTAATCGCATCAAATACGGTGCAGCCGTCATCTAACTGCGATATAAAAGAGTACGACATAGCAGACAAGAACCCGTGTGACAGTGGTGTTGTCAGTACACGGTGTCAGACCTTAAACCTCATTCGGAAATATGTCTGCACAAGCATGATCACGCCTACGCGGGTGTAATTCAACGCTACGGCTTGCATAAACCAGACAACACTAACGTATCATCAAATGAGCTGGAAACGAAATTTGTCAAACAAACCACCACACAGCACACACAAGACAGCCAGCACTTGAGCATATCACGTCAACGCGGGATGTTGGTCATTCAACGCTACCGCTTGCTCGAAACACCCACGGCGCTCGATCTCCCCCGTTTGAAGGATCGGTCGGCCGAGAATCACTGCCACATCACCAGATTCGCAAGGAATAATACCGCAATCCATACACACCGTCGCACAACACCAAAATCAATCTTGATTAAACCAGAGCAGGTCGTGGACCAAACTAGAGCTGACAGACGACGTCGGCGCACCGCTAGGGACTAAAGCGCCTTGGGATGTTCGCGCGATTCGGGTGCCTAGACAGCGTGCGGTCGCCAGAAAAGCACCTAGGGCGCGACCACTCGTATTAGTTCGCGCCATGACTCGCCGTGGCGCTGCAGTCCAATGCCTCCTGGCATTGGACTGCAGCGCCACGGATGGACGTGTTTTTTGAGCGCTCCGGATCGACTGCGCAGATAAGTGTTTTTGCATGTTTTGAGCTTGTCTCTATAATTATAAGGCAGCGGTTGAAATCTTCGTAGCACTTATTTTATGGTACGGCTTTTTCGGGGGCCAGTCACCAGGTATTTATTATATAGTGCGGGTGTGTGTGTTTGAATTTTTTTGTTGTTTTTTTTTCTTTTTCCACCCCGTTGGGGAGGTGCGCGTACATTGAACACGCAAATTTTTGTAGTAGAGCTTGGACTTTCTTTTTTTTTTCGTAGTGCAGGGCTCGAGTTTAGTAATTATCGAGTATAGGGACAATTGGTGTCAGAAAGACATGGTTAAAAAGACTGTAGAGTGTTCAGGATGTGGAGTGGGTTTGAAAGTGGACCCAAGCGTAGAAGCGGATGGAGAAGAGGCTGAGGCGAAGTGTAGGCAATGTGAGGTCGAGGAAGAAATGGAGAAAATGATGGTTGCCCAGAGTGAACTGCTGATGAGAATCGCCAAACTCGAGACTGCGTTGGCGACAGAGCAAGAAAAAACGAGGGAAATGGGAGAAAGACTGAAGTCCGCCGAGGAAGTGCTAGCGAAGCTGAACAAAGAAGTGACCTACCGAGAGAACAGTAGGGAACCGGCAACCAGAACGGTGGAGAAGGAAAAGCAAGCAAGCTTGGAAAAAACAGGTTTAGCCGGTTCAACTGTCGCAAGGCCCAGCTTCAGCGAGGTAGTGGTGGGGCAGGAAGGGAACAAAAGAGCCGGCGTCACAGGTGCAAGTAGCCCCCAGGTGCAGAACGCTCCTGCGGAAAAGTCACAGCATGTGATAATCGCCGGGGACTCAAATTTAAATCGATGCACAGAAGCCATCAAAGAGAGGATAAGAGGTGACAAGAGGGTTGCAGTAGGGGCGTTCCCAGGACGCAAGCTGGAAGCAGTCATGAAGCAAGCGAGCGCAAAGCTCAAAACGACAGCTGATAGACGCAACCTCGTGATAATTTCAGGCGGTTTAAACGATGTCGTAAATGAAGATGCAGCAGGACTAGCAGCCACACTGGCGAAAGGCGTCGATGACATGCGCGCCACTTCTCCTAAGGTGCAGGTAGTGATATGCACGATACCGGAGGTACCGGTGCGTGATAGCAACCTGCAAAGAGCGGTGGTCAACGCAAACCAAGAGATATGGCGGATGAGTCGAGAGAAAGGCTTTGAGGTGGTGGAAATAAACAGAGAGGTGCATAGGTGGGGGGGTTTTCAACGAGACAGAATTCACTTCGATGGGCGGCTAGGTCATGAGGTGGGTTGGCGACTTGCAGGACGCGCAGTAGCTTTTTTGAGGGGCAAGCGAGCCCTTCGGGGTGCAGGACAGCTAGTAACGAGGAAAACAACCAGGGAGACTCTTCGACAGGTGGTATGGACAGATACGATTCCAAAGTGGCACCAATATCTAAGATACGTAGAGTCCGGGGCATAAATAGACGTAGCCACGAGCGCCGAGCCAATTCAGACATAGGGTATATTAACATGCAGGGTGGTAGGAACAGGCTGAAGTGGTAAGAGACAGAAGAACAGCTAAGGGAAGAGAGGCCGATGGTATACGGTTTTGTAGAAACACATCTCAGGGACATGGAACAACCTCCGAACAATCCGGACTACGCGTGGGAGTATTGTAATAGAACATAAGGCAGCAGAAAGGGGCTGGTATTGGGGCATTCATTCATAAAAGTACAGACTGGCAAGCAGGAGTCAAGCAGGAGTGCAAGGAACATTTATGGCTAAAAGGGAAAGTGGCAGGTCAAATGACACTCCTTGGTTTCGTGTACTTGTGGACGGGAGCAAAGGCCAGAGAGGAAAACCAGGCAATGGTAGAGTGTATATCAAAGGACATTCAGGGGTTAGGAAGAGAGTGCGAGATAATTATACTAGGAGACATGAATGCGCACATAGAAGATATAGATGGGTATACCGACCCGACAGGCAAAATGATCATGGATATGTGTGAAAGGCTTGATTTGATAATTTGCAACAGTACCGAGAAGTGTGAAGGGCAAATAACATGGGAGGTAGGAAGGCTTCAGTCGACGATAGATTATGCACTGATGTCACATAGGATGTATGATAAGCTCAGGGAAATGCACATAGATGAAGGTGGCTCCAGAAGTCTGGGTAGCGATCACAAACGTATCAAGCTAAGTTTTGGAAGAGCAGTGAAAGTGGGAAGGAGACAAGATGAGCAACTACAGGAAAATTTTTATCCAGAAAGGCAAATTGAAATAGCCACTAAACAAATTGAAAAAGTAATCACGGAGGATAATAAGACAGTGTGGACATACACGAATCTAATTAGACTCTTTGAGATAGAGCTTGCTAAGACGCGTGACAAGTCACCCCGGAAAAGAAGACACAAACCCAAAAGTTGGTGGGATGAGGAAGTTAAGAGAGCCATAGCAAAACGTCAGGAAGCCTCTAGGGAACACAGAGATGCTAAGCAGCGGGGTGAACCGACAGATGATGTTGAAAGAAAATGGGCAACCTTTCTAAGCTGTAGAAGAGATGCATTCCTTCTGATAAATGAAAAGATTAGAAGGAAGGGAGCTCAGTGGCTGGCAGAAGTACATAAAAAAGATAGAAAAGCAGCTGCGAAATTTTGGAACCATCTAAACTCCCTAAGAAATGAGACGAGCCTAGAGCAGAGATTTATAACTACAGCCCAAGGTGCTAGGCTAGAAGGGGACGAAGCTATTGAATACGTAAGAACAAGGGTGACAGAAAAATTTCAACAAAGAAGTACTTTATGCACCACAATAGACAAGGACGAATCAAGTGGTACAATGGCTCCATTTTCACAACAAGAGTGGGAAAGGGCTGAGAAAAGGGTTCCTAGTAGTACATCAACAGGCCCAGATGGCATTCCAATTAGGCTGATAAAAACATTAGGTCCGAAGTCTAAGCAGGCTTTGAGAGAGGCAGTGAGTACAATAATAATCGATGGTGAAGTTCCCGATGGATGGAAAC
Source organism: Rhipicephalus microplus (assembly GCF_043290135.1). Taxonomy (NCBI): domain Eukaryota; kingdom Metazoa; phylum Arthropoda; class Arachnida; order Ixodida; family Ixodidae; genus Rhipicephalus; species Rhipicephalus microplus. The sequence continues at coordinate 24,885,875 of NC_134708.1, read as the reverse complement.
TTAGCAGGATGAGCATGATCTATAAAGGAAAGGGGGACAAAGCTGACATAAACAACTACCGTCCTATAACAGTGACATCAGTGGTCTACAGGCTGGCGATGCAGATTATAAAGGAAATACTGCAGGCATGGATATAGGATGAGGGAGTGCTGGGCGAACTGCAGAATGGGTTTCGGAATCACAGGAGGTTGGAAGACAATCTGTTCTCACTGACGCAGTGCATCGAAATAGCAGAAAAAGAACACAGACCCCTGTGGCTAGCATTTTTGGATATCAAGGGAGCGTACGATAGCGTGGTTCAAGAGGAATTGTGGGGAATACTGGACACACTAGGCGTGGAACATGTAGTCACTAATCTTTTAAAGGGTGTCTATAAAGGTAACAAGGTAGTTATAAAGTGGGAAAAACAGGTATCCAAGCCGGCAGAGGTAAAACGGGGGCTTAGGCAGGGGTGCCCCCTGTCACCCTTATTATTCATGATGTACCTACAAGGATTAGAGGCAAAATTAGAGGGAAGTGGACTGGGCTTCAACCTCTCTTTAGTCAAACAAGGAAAACTTATTGATCAGGCACTACCAGCATTAATGTACGCAGATGATATAGTGCTAATGGCCAACAACAAGGAAGATTTGCAGAGATTGATGGACATCTGCGGTAATGAGGGAGATAGGTTAGATTTTAGATTCAGTAGGGAAAAATCAGCAGTCATGATTTTCAATGACAACGAAGGTAGTGAGCTTAGAATACAGGAGGTCACGCTAGAGATAACAGATAAATACAAATATCTGGGCGTATGGATAAGCAATGGGACCGAGTATCTGAGGGAACAGGAAATATACGTGACGACAAAAGGTAACAGGAATGCAGCAGTCATGAAAAATAGGGCACTGTGGAATTACAATAGGTATGATGTTGTGAGAGGAATATGGAAAGGGGTCATGGTTCCTGGGCTGACGTTCAGCAATGCGGTCTTGTGCATGAGATCAGAAGTTCAAGCAAGATTAGAAATTAAGCAACGTAGAATAGGTAGGCTTGCTTTAGGAGCTCACGGGAATACACCAAATCAGGGAGTACAAGGTGATATGGGATGGACATCATTTGAGGGTAGGGAAGCTAGCAGCAAGATAAAATTTGAGAAGCGATTGAGAGAAATGGGGGAAGAGCGTTGGGCTAGGAAGGTTTTCAGCTACTTGTACATGAAGAATGTCGATACAAAATGGAGGAAGCGAACCAGGAAGTTGACTGGTAAATACTTAGAAAACAGCAGGTGGCCAAACCAAAAAGAACTATCGGTTAAGAAAAAAGTGAAGGAAACGGAGACTGACATGTGGAGAATGGGCATGATTAAGAAGTCCGCACTAGAGATCTATCGAACTTTTAAGCAGGAAATTGCCAAGGAAAGGATCTATGATAATACTCGGGGTAGTTCTCTACTGTTTGAGGCCAGGACGGGAGTACTGCGAACCAAGACATATCGGGCCAAATACGAAGGGGTCGACACAGTATGCAGTGCGTGTGGAGAGGAAGAAGAAACTGCCGAACACTTGATAATGTTCTGCAAAGGGCTTCACCCTATAGTTCAGGATGATGGCGCAGAGTTTTTCAAAGCACTGGGATTTAGGGACAGCGAGGGCAAAATAGACTTTAAGCGGGTAGACTTAACTAGAAGGAGGTTATCTGATTGGTGGCTAAAGTCAAGGCACGAGTGAAAATTAAACCCTTCACTGCGAAGTACGAATCCTCAACTTCATTATTTAAAGGGAAAAAAAAAGATAAATGTAATGGTTAGTTCACTAAGTATTACGGCTAGGTGGCGTTAGCCGCCGCCCGATCTAAAGGGTACAGCCACATCCATCCATCCATCCAGTGAATGCATGGTGTCAGCGATGTGTTACGCCGCAGCATGTCTCATTCGTGGGCGACGGGGACGTGGCATCACTTAAGCTGAACAAAACAGGAGCTCGTGTGTTTATTTTATTTTATTTTTCTTGTCTGAAAAGAGAAGTGTTGTTTGCCTGGTTCACCATGCTTCGTATACCAGAAAACGAGTGACTTAAAATGATTGAACTCACTCTCTGGATTTTGTGCCGACCGGTTGTGCCCCCGCGATCTCCGACGACAGCGCAGCTCTGGCCGACTGACTCGCCCTACGCCATCTCCTGCCGCCGACAAGAGCTTTGCTGGGTTGTGCCCCGTCCTCGGACTCCTGCGACCGTGTCCATCTTTCCTATCTTCTCCTTACTTCCGGGTTTCGCTGTACCTTTGCCACGCTCTCTCCTTGCCGCTCTCTATCTCTATAACTTTAATCCTATCCTTTCAATCCCTCCTCACCCCCATCCCTCGTGAGCTACTGTTGAGCTGTCGCACTCTGATGCAGACAGTTACAGGGCTCACTTTTCTCTTCATTTCTCTTTAAGAATCAGACAAGAATCACATGAAAACTCTGTTGTAAAAACTACACTGTATGTCGGAGCCGGCTATAGCGAGTCTCGTGGTAATGAAATTTGGTCGTAAAGGAACATGCTCAGGCTTTTACCTCACCAAAAACATTCCTGAATTTGTTCCCATTTGTTTTATTATGCTAAGCCAGCGCAGCAGGACGACTCTTACCATTGAGTGTTTTTTTTTTGTTTAAGGTCGAATCAAGACAGCGCAGATTTCTTGCTAATTGTCGTGTCTTCCTCGTCCAAGTAAGTGTGCTGTGGTGTACACACAATAGAAAAAATATTGATGAACGCACGCAGCACCATAAAGTTTTGAGAGGGCAAACAAGGTATGCTGTCGAATTCTGCCTGTGGCACCCCATTATCACGAATGAAGGATGAGCGGTTGGCCGCTCGCACAACGTTTAGTGCAGATTATCGGTCCAGTTCCTGCACTAACAATGATATCCGCGCGCTGGTCATGCAGCAGTGCGGCAACCAAGAGCCGCCGTAGCAGACGACGCCGTTCAAAACTACACTCCTGAATCATCTGCGCACGCGCTAGCGGCTGACAGCGCGTGGTTCAAGCGGCTGACATCACGATGCCATGCACTACGAGATTTCCCTCAAGTGTTGTTCGTCGCGGATAATAATCGGACTACAGTGTATACGTCGCGTGTAACATGGAATGCTCATGTGAGGACCACAGCTACGGGTGCATGAAGGCGAAGAAGGGGTTACAGGTCAGGTGACTCGGGTGAGCAACGCTGTTTGACCCGATACCGTATCGATTGTACCGTTAAGTTCAACCTGCAGGCATTACGGACAATCGGAATCACGCTTTCATCACGCTTCGTATAGGGAGCCAGTGAAATCGGCTTCTTTGATTGTGGTGTCTTCCGGTCAAACCCATACTACTATCTTTATTGTCGTGGCCCACTGAGGTTGTACCTGGCCCCGCCGCGGTGGTCTAGTGGCTAGGGTACTCGGCTACTGACCCGCAGGTCGCGGGTTCGAATCCCGGCGGCGGCGGCTGCATTTCCGATGGAGGCGGAAATGTTGTAGGCCCGTGTGCTCAGATTTGGGTGCACGTTAAAGAACCCCAGGTGGTCGAAATTTCCGGAGCCCTCCACTACGGCGTCTCTCATAATCATACGGTGGTTTTGGGACGTTAAACCCCACAAATCAATCAATCAATCAGGTTGTACCTGCGCCGACCGTGCTGTTCACCACACTTTCTGTTGCTAAAGAATGTACTCGCAAAACATGCCACAATTTGCGCGGAAGTTCACCTAAAGCGGCTAATATATCCCGTCGAAGCCATTTTTTCTGACATCGCTTCGTGCGTGCTATTCGAGCAAACTTCGTGTTTTTTTTTTTGTTTTTTTTGCGTGACGCACTTTGGTGTGCGTTGGATCACGTGGGAATTTGTAACTGGACGATGCATGCGGATCAAATTCGGAACACGTGTGTCGTTACGAGACTTGCGGGATGTTGTGCGAAACGTCCCACGAAATCCAGGACGGTTGGTTACCCTATATACTGCTCGCCCGAAAATTGCCGGATCGCATCCCGGCTTCTGCAACCGCATTTTGACCGAGGTGAAACTCTGAAGGCCCGTGTGCCCATAGGTTTAGGTGCACGTGAAAGAACGCCAGATGTGCGAAATTTCCGGTGCTCTCCACTATACTGTGTGCCTCGCAATTAGGCTTATCGTGGTTTCGGGAAACGAAACGCCAACTATATTGTCACGATGAGTCACAAGTACTGGGAGATATATTGAACAACCGGGTAGCTAGCTCTAGGACGATGCGTCAGTCGTGGCTGGCTCTCGAGCCGAGAAGAGACACGCAAATCTTCTTCCTTTCCTCCAGATGGTAGAGCCGCTCTTGCAGTCGACCCACTACGTGTGGGTGGCATTATCCCCCCTTTCGAAAAGAAAAAAAAAGTCCCAAAAGGGGGAAAGAAAAGTACATAGCACCACCACGATGTTACGACATAGGCACGTGGAAAAAAAGAAATTGGAAATTCGGATAAAGTAAAAATAGAAATGAACGAGCGTGCCAATATAGGAAAAAATCAGTGAACGAAGAAGCAAGTTCACAAAAATAAATAAATAACACAAGAACGCTGTACGGCAAGAAAAAAGTTATGAACAACGCGCAATAAATGGTTTCATGCGCAACACATGAACGACATCCGACCTCGGTCGTGTCCTACTCCGTGCCTGCGATGTTGAGTTCGGAACCACTTCATAGTTCACGTCACTGACGCGACGTAACACTTTATAAGGGCCAAAGTACCGGCTCAGTAACTTTTCACTAAGGCCACGGCGGCGGACGGGCGTCCACACCCAAACTTGGTCTCCGGGGTTGTAAAATACTTCACTGTGGCGGATGTTATAGCGCCGTGCGTCTGCCTGCTGTTGCTGGCCGATGTGTAGTCGCGCGAGCTGCCGGGCTTCCTCAGCACGCTCTGCGAATTCATCGGCGTCAGTTGTCAACTCGTCTTCGTCTTGACACCGTAGCATAGAGTCCAGCATGGTCTGCACTTCGCGGCCGTAGAGAAGCCGAAATGGCGTGAATCGCGTGGTCTCTTGCACGGCGGTATTATACGCGAAGGTCACGTAAGGTAAGATCCGGTCCCATGTTTTGTGCTGTACGTCGATGTACATTGAGATCATGTCTGCAATGGTCTTATTCAGTCGCTCGGTAAGTCCGTTGGTTTGCGGGTGGTACGCAGTTGTCTTTCGGTGTCTGGTGTTGCTCAGTTTGAAAACCTCGTCCATAAGCTGCGCCGTGAATGCCGTCTCTCTGTCCGTTATTATAGTGGAAGGAGCACCGTGTCGTAACACGATGTGGCGCATGAAAAATTGTGCTACCTCAGAAGCCGTGGCTCGTGGGATCGCCTGCGTCTCAGCGTAGCGTGTCAGATAGTCGGTCGCGACGATCACCCATTTGTTGCTGTCCGCAGATAGGGGGAATGGCCCGAGAATGTCCATGCCGACTTGGTCGAACGGCGTGCAGGGTGCTTCAATGGGCTGAAGCAAACCAGCTGGCTTAACAGATGGTTGCTTTCGACGCTGACATTCCCGACAGCTCTTGACGTACTTCTTGACGCTTGCCGAAAGTCCTGGCCAATAGTACCTCTCACTCACTCTGGCAAGTGTCCGTGAGTAGCCCAGATGACCGGATGTGGGTTCGTCATGGCAAGCGAAAAGGACGTCGTCTCGCATGTCTCGAGGAACCACCAGGAGGTAGGTACGGTTGTTCGAACGAGCGTTCTTCTTGTACAGCACACCCTCTCGAAGGCAGAATGACGGCAACGAGCGGGATAAATGACGTGGTATGATTGTGTCCTGGCCCTCTAAATGATCGATGATCGGACGAATCTCTGCGTCATCCCGCTGCAGTTTACTCAAGTCTGATGAGCTAATGGCGCCCAGGAAGCCTTCGTCTTCCTCTGCTTCCTGACTGACGACATGAAGGGGTGCGCGTGACAGTGTGTCAGCGTCTTCATGCTTACGGCCGGACTTATGGACGATGGTGACGTCAAATTCCTGCAGCCGCAAGCTCCACCGTGCTAGCCGTCCTGAAGGGTCGCGCAGGCTTGCCAACCAGCAGAGGGCATGGTGGTCCGTCACTACCTTGAAGGGACGACCATAAAGGTACGGGCGAAACTTGGTGATTGCCCACACGACTGCGAGGCACTCTTTCTCCGTAGTGGAATAATTCGCCTCGGCACGGGATAGAGAGCGGCTGGCGTAGGCTATCACCCTCTCGATGTCGTCTTGACGCTGAACGAGCACTGCACCAAGCCCAACGTTACTAGCGTCAGTATGGACCTCCGTGTCAGCATCATCGTCGAAATGAGCGAGAACGGGTGCTGATTGCATGCGCTGTCGCAGTTCATCAAAAGCTGCTTGTTGCTCGTTTTCCCAGACAAACGGCGTGTCGTCCCTTGTGAGACGAGTCAGAGGTTCTGCTATCTGTGAAAAGCCATGAATGAACCGGCGATAGTAGGCGCACAAACCAAGGAAGCGCTGGACGGCTTTCTTATCGACAGGGGCTGGTAATTCGGCAACAGCGGCAAGCTTGTCTGGATCGGGCCGGACTCCTTCAGCGCTAACTACATGTCCAAGAAATTTCAGTTCTTCATAGCCGAAGTGGCACTTCTGTGGCTTTAGAGTGAGGTCCGCCGATCGGATAGCCTCCAGCACGCTGCGCAGGCGCTGTAGGTGCTGCTCGAACGTGGCAGAGAAGACCACCACATCATCAAGGTAGACAAGACAAGTCTGCCACTTGAGCCCTGTGAGGACAGTGTCCATCATTCGCTGGAAAGTTGCCGGCGCTGAACACAAGCCGAAAGGGAGTACTCGAAATTGGTATAGGCCGTCTGGAGTCACGAAGGCTGTCTTTTCGCGGTCTCGCTGATCTACCTCGATTTGCCAGTACCCGCTTTTTAGGTCGAGAGAAGTGAAATAATGGGCACGACGAAGTCTATCCAGCGAATCGTCGATACGCGGTAGCGGGTACACATCCTTTTTGGTCACGTTGTTGAGCTTTCGGTAATCGACGCAGAAACGTAGCGATCCGTCTTGCTTTTACAAGCACGACTGGAGATGACCACGGGCTGTTGGATGGTTCGATAACGCCATCGTCAAGCATCTCGCGAACTTGCGTACGTATCGCTTCACGTTCTTTAGCCGACACGCGGTAGGGGTGCTGGTGTATTGGGCGTGCGTCCTCGTACGTGATGATCCTGTGCTGAGTGATGGACGTCTGGCGGATCTTTGAGCAACTTGCGAAGCAAGACCTGTACTCGAACAAGAGCGCTCGCAGCGCAGTCTGGTTATCGGTGGACAGATCAGGATTGATGTCAATGTTGCTCATTGATGTGTCTGCGTTATCCACTATTTCTGACGTGGGACTGTTGGTTACGTTTGCTACTTTGTGGGCAAACGCTATCGAAGTGCCACGGAAAAGGTGTCGATGCTCGTTGCTAAAGTTGGTAACGAGCAATTCAGATCGGCCGTCGCGAACGTGAATTACACTTCCCGCTACACATATGCCTTGCTGCAGGAGGTGTTCTAAATTTGTCTCGGCCACCACATCGCCATCGCTCAAACCACAGCATCTTACGTCGACTAGAACACTGGCTCGGGGAGGAAGCGTCACGCTCTGTTCAGAAATACGGAGTACGTCGACACGCATTCCGTCATCCTGCACGTTGATTGCTCGCTGGGCTGAGAACGTGACGCGGCGCTCTTGCAGATCAATGATAGCTCCATTTTCCTGTAGAAAATCAACTCCCAGAATGACGTCACGGGAGCATTCACGTAGAACAAGGCAGCTTGCTACGAATGTGTACCCTTGAATCTGTACTCTAATTGTGCAGGCACCCAGTGGAGTTACGACATGGCCACCAGCTGTCCGAATCTGCGAGTTATGCCACGGCGTGATTACTTTCTTCAGCTGCGTTGTCAGTTTCCCGCTCAGTATGGAATAGTCTGCGCCGGTGTCCACTAACGCATTAACTACACAACCATCAATTGTTACTGCTATGTCGAGTGAAAGCCGGCTATCCTTTGCAGCAGCAGGTGATGTTGGACCAGTTTCTGTACGGTTCTGCGTCAATAGGAGGTCTTCAGCGCTTCGACGTTCAGCGACCCCGCCCCCAGAGGTCGCTTCGGCTAGTTTTCCCGGCGGGGGCTGGGAGATCGTGCGGTAGAATACCGCTGGGGCATTGATGAAAATAGCCTCGGTGATGGCGAGCGCGACTGGCGCCCGGCAGACGGTGGTTCATGCTGCTGGGAGAGGTAGTTTTGGATGTCGCGTGGTCTCTGACCGTAACGGGGGGGGGGGCGGCGAGTACGCAGAGAAGCCGCGAAGCCCAAGACGGCGATAAGGACACTGGCGGTACAAGTGATCAGCTTCTCCGCAATGAAAGCATAGAGGCCGGTGATCGGGTGTGCGCCAGACATCAGACTTCCGAGGATACGAGTGCCGATCGTCGATGTACTGGACCGGTTGTACCGAACGATGGGCAACAGAAGCACCACGGCCAAAGGGCAGGGGCGGTGGCGTGTACGTGCCTTCGTAGTATGGCATGTGCTGCGCTGACTCGAGTGAAACTGCAGGGACAGGATGAACGAACAAGGGCGGCGATGCAGCAGGGCGTTTCAGGGCTTCCGCGTAGGTTGTCTTACGGTGGTATTCAGCAGGAGCTGGCGCAGCTGTGTCAGGAGGCAAGGTGTCCCGGAGGGCCTGGTGCAGCTCATCTTTGATGACGGTTGCAATAGAGCTAACCGTAGGATTAGGTGTTACACCAGCCTTTTGCAACTCCTCACGTACGATATTACGGATGAGTTCACGTAAGGAGTCATTGCTGGTCCCAGCGGCGGCGAAAATGTCAGCAGAGGACATGCCTCTGACTTGCCTGTCGTATTGGTTTGATCGCTGCTGTAGCATTTTTTCCATTGTCACGGCTTCAGACAAGAACTCCGCGACCGTCTTCGGAGGGCTTCGCACGAGGCCGGCGAAAAGCTGGTCCTTGACACCACGCATCAAGTGACGCAACTTCTTGTCCTCCGTCATTCTTGAATCTGCCCGTCGGAAGAGACGCGTCATGTCTTCGACGTACGCGGTCACAGTTTCGTTTGGCGACTGGACGCGGGCAAGAATAGCTCGTTCAGCTCTTTCTTGGCGGTCAGCACTGGCATATGTCTGCAGAAGTCTACGAGAGAATTCTGGCCATGTCGTCAGCTGCTCCTCTCGATTTTGATACCACGTGCGAGCCCCGTCTTCGAGATAGAAGTAGACACGACCCAGTTTCGCCGCGTTGTCCCACTGATTCAAGTTGGCTACGCGCTCGAAGTCCGCCAACCAGTCCTCAACGTCTTCGCTCTCCGTACCATGGAACGTCGTCGGTGCCCGTGGGCTTTCCAACGTATATCGGTTCGACGACGTGCTTCCCGTGCCGGTTGGCAAGGTTTGTACCGAAGTGCTGGTCATGTTTGTTGACGTGGTGGTAGCAGTATCGTTGACTTCCGGAGGCAATCCCCTGATTCGGCGGCTCGTCCGATGCACGGGAGTATTGACTGGCACTGGACTCGTATTACGGCTTCCTGGGGGGGTCTGCAGCATCCGTGAGACTACCCAGCACCTTCCACCAGTTTGTCACGATGAGTCACAAGTACTGGGAGATATATTGAACAACCGGGTAGCTAGCTCTAGGACGATGCGTCAGTCGTGGCTGGCTCTCGAGCCGAGAAGAGTTGTTGTTGTTGTTGCCCCTTCGCACTGGCACATACCCACTATGGGGGATTGGCCATGAAATCTAGAAGTATCCTATATGAGATATATTAAAAGGTTTATCCTTAATGAAAAACTAATGATGTAATAGAAAATAATAATTAACTAAAAAGGAATATTAAACTAAACAAATAATTGAAGATTGAATCAAGAAGAGAAAAGGTGAGGTAATACTACAGTGGAAGACAGAAATTTTGAGTAGACCAGACAATCGAGCTTATCTCACCCGGTCACAATCAAATGAATATGCAAATTTCATTCAAAATTAGACAAGTGTCTTCAGAAATATATTTAAGCAGGCATTATTATGACATGCGCTTTGATTCTCGAATGAAATTGCATACAGCATCGAATACGCTCCTGTGGCAATGTCCCAAGCTAAAGGCACCGAAACTTAGAACATTATCTGCAGTTAAATTTAAACCTACTGCTTGAAACGGAACAATTAAAAGTCTTTTCCTAATTAATGAATAGTTTTTACATGTTATAAAGTAATGCTCTATTGTTTCCGTTTCTTCACAGAATGGACACAGGGGGGATATCGCCAGACCAGCTCTGTGCTAGTAAAAGTTTAATGGAGGGACACGACATCGAAATTTGGTTAAAATAACTTCTAACTTTTTAGATTGACTCCACTGAGGTTTCCAGGGGTATGTTAGGTGCTGATAGTCCGTATATTTAGTAATATTTTCCATAATATCCGTATAAATAGCCCATTTTCTATATCTGATCGACACTATGTGTTCCGATTCTGGTAGTACCGAGATCACAGGGCCATCAAGTGTGGCTCGAGATAGTGAATCGGCTATTTCATTCAACCGTATGCCACAGTGTCCCGGGACCCAGACTAACTTCAGGAACTTCACATGAGGTGGAACTAATGTTTGTAATGTCGCTAGAGCTCTTGATTGTTCTGAAGCTGTGAGAGTAGTACACAGCGAAAGAGAATCAGTAATTATCATTGCACTCTCTTCGTTTGAAGGAAGTTTTCGTAGCGCTAAAATAATAGCCAGGAGCTCAGCTTCGAAAACCGGAGTGAAGTCTGGTAGTCTTACCGAGAATGACCAACCGAGGTAATCTGAGACGATTCCTACTGCTGCCTTTTCTTTATTCACAGAAGCGTCTGTGGCTATTATGTTCTTTATTTCCGCATGAGCTATGTAGTCTTCGAACCTGTCATTTAAGTAACGCGAAGATTGAAACTTAGATAGTGGGGGAAAAATTTCATCACATTCTATCGTAATATTGTGATTTAATGCTTTGGTTCCAATTACCGATCTGATATCCACCTTTATGCTTTCAAGTTTCTTTTGTACAAAAATAATCTGGGGAGTACGAAAGCGTGGCCAGTGAGCGAGGAAGAAGGCGTCGGGGTCACTAATAAAGGCATATGCAGACCGTCTCGCTGATAAGCCGTAAAATTTCAAGTATGTTTGTACTGTTAAGATACGGAATCGGCAAAGAATAGTTGGTATGCGAGCTTCCTGATATAGTACATTAATAGCGACATACCTGGGGAGTCGCAAACACAACCGTAACGCTTCTCGCTCTAATAGAACTAACGGTTTAATTTTGTACGTAGGGCCACCCGAAAATAATATACACCCAAATTCGAGTATTGGGCGCATGTACATTTTATATATCATTAATAAGGTGTGTCTACGTAACCCATATTTTCTGTTGCTCAACCTTCGCAATAAGCCTGAAGCTCGTTGTGCCTTTGCCACGTTATAGTCTATGTGAGGGCTCCAGTTAAGTTTCTCGTTATAAATAATGCCCAAATATTTGATAGACTCTACTTGTGGAATCGGTTCCTGATTATAAAGTACTGAAATTTGAATAGAATCTGCTATAGGGAACACCAGGAGCGCACTTTTACTTATGTTTAGAGACAATGAAATTGAATGCAGCCAAATTTCAAGAGAATACATGTACTTTTGCAATTTTTGATGCAAAGAATAAATGTCACTATCTGCAACGAAAAATGCAATGTCGTCTGCATAAATGTAGACAGTGATATCTCGTTCAATGGGAATTGAGCTCATCAACACATTGAATAACAGCGGAGATAGGACCGCCCCTTGAGGTACTCCACGTTGCTGTTTGAATTTAGATGAGTGACATCCATCCTTTGCACAATAAAATTCTCTCGATTTTAGAAACTCTGCTACCCAATCAACAATATAACGCGGAAAGTCACATTCGTGTAAAGAATTCAATAAAATTGAGTGCTCAACGCTATCATAAGCTTTAGCTATGTCTAGTGTTACTAGTACCGCGTATTGTCGTCTTTTTCGGGCAAGCTGTATTCGGCTCTCTAAGTCGGCATGAGCACACCAAATTGAGCATTCGCTACGAAAACCTATTTGAAATGGTTTCAATATTAGCTTGTCAGCCATCCAAACTTTTATTCTATTATTGAGAACTCTCTCTATAATTTTGATCAGGTGAGATGTTAGAGAGATTGGTCTGATGTTGTCAATGTTAAAACCTGACCCTTGTTTTTTTAATATGGGAATCACTCTAGCTATTTTCCAGTCATGTGGTATCCAGGCATTGCTTAAGGAATAGTTTATAAGGTTGAGGACGTCGCCGGGTGATATCTGGAATAAAATTTTAATCATAGGAACTGTTATACCGTCAGGACCAGGAGCCGAAGAGGGTAAGTTTCTAATTACGCTTGACATTTCGGACAATGTCACTTTTTCGTAGTCAGTCTTTATAGAGGACTTTTGCCAGTTGATTGTCAAAGTCGACGAAAATCTGTTAGCTAAACCTCTTCCGATTGCCTCTAACGAATTAGTCATTTCTTCCGTCGATAACCTGTCATAATCAGAGTTAGCTAGAGACGGCAGAATTTTGCGCGATCTCATATATCGGAATAACGCTTTCTTATTTCTAGGTTTGGAAAGAAAGTCGAAATGTTTTTTGTCATAGTCTTCTTTAGCTTTAGCCACGGTGCGCTTAAATGTAGCAGCAATAAACTTGTAATCTGCCCAATTTTTGGGGGACTGATTATGAATTAGCTGCTTCCAAGCCGCTTGTCGTCGTCTATGATCACGAGAGCACTCAGAATTCCACCACTGGCTACAAGGCTTTCTCGTATCAGACTCAATAGAAAATTCTGCTTTTTTGAACGTTCTTTTAATAACCGCACTTAATTTCATGGCTTTATTTTCATCGTTGTCTTCAGTGGGGGTAGTCAAAGCAACTTCTAGGTCATTTTTAAATTTGGAATAATTGATAAAGGTTCGAGCTTGGGAGTAAGATGGAATAATGGGGCAAGAAATTTCAAACAGTACTGGTAAGTGGTCACTGTTGGTGGCGCAGTCTAGAGTAGTCCAAGATACGCTAGAAATACCCGAGCTTATAAAACTCAAATCTAAGGCAGAGCGGGATCGGTCTCGGATAAATGTGGGAGTTCTAGCGTTGAGGCATGATAAATTATGGTCTATAGACCAGTCCCACAAGCGTTGTCCACATTGATCAGTCCTAAAACCCCAACTAGTGTGGTGAGAATTAAAATCTCCAACCATAATTTTTTCTGTGCACCACGAACTAACAGCCATGTCTAAACATCGCGTGTCTTGTACACCCAGAGGAAAGTAAAGATTTACCAGAGAGAAGGGAGAGCATCCAGGCAAGGTGATGTCTAAAGCGAAAATTTCACATTCGGGGGATATACTTTTGTACGAAGTTTTGATCTTTGAACTAATTTTATTATTGACAAAGAACGCTAAACCTCCACCTTTGGATGGGCGATCCAGGCGAAAAGACCGGAAATTAGGTAGGTAAAACGAATTATGTGCTGACAGCCACGTTTCTTGCAGTGCAATAATGTCTGGATTGAATTTACAAGATAAATACAATAAATCTGTACTAGCTGAATGAATAGATCGGCAGTTCCAATGAAGAATTTTGATAGAACCTATCATTTTGACAGAATTGTTTCGGCAACTACCTTATCTAAAATGCTGTCTTTAAGAAAATCGCTCTTCGATAGGTTCTCCTTCTGGTATTTTTTGTTTTTTGAATGTTTTGAAGAGCCAGTATTTTTGGAGACAGGGGATCGAGTGCGCTTTAGGGATTTGATGTCCATGTCCATATCATCATAATCCTGATCATCCTCTAGTATGTCTTCACCTATCCTCTGGTTGTCTGTACAAGAGGGCCCTGCAGCCTGTACCCCTGAAGGAGATGACTCTGCGTCTGCTTCACTTGGTGGGAGAGTTACGTTGTCTTGGGAAGAGATACGAGAAGAGATACGTTGCCGAGAAGAGATACGCAAATCTTCTTCCTTTCCTCCAGATGGTAGAGCCGCTCTTGCAGTCGACCCACTACGTGTGGGTGGCAATATGTACTGTGTAGACAGTATAGAGCACGTGTTACTTCAATGTCCCGCGTAGCGCGACGAATTGTTTGAACGACAAATGGGCGTGATTTGCCTCGATTCGTTAACGTTACGCAGCATATTAGGTCCAATGCCCGGCCCTTCGAAACAGCGACGGGGTTAGAGTCACTATTTCTAAAATTAGCCCGACCGGAAAGCTTTCATGATTGGGTATACTTCACCTAGAAAAACCTAAACTTGATTGGCATTCTTGTTTCAAATTTAGTATGTGGCTCACTTGTGCACTTCATATTTGTTTATGTTCTGTCCTTTTATTCTTTTTTCTTTGTTACTTTTCCTCTCTTCCAGAATACTTTAGTCACGTTCCCCATCTCCATACATAATCCCATGCCAGCGTTCGCAGGCGGAAATATCCTTTTCCCATGAAGAAAATCTCGCTCTCTCCGTCTTTCTCTTGTAGCAGCCCAATTACACCTGTATATAGTGCCGGACATTGGTAGCCGCACGCGCTAAAAAGCTCCTTTTTTTTTTGCTAGATCGAGTTTTCGTAAATATTTTGTAAATATTCTTACTGTGTTGACCAGTGGCCTAGTCATGCATGGCACAGCGGGCACCCCGCATATATAGGCACTGGATTTTGACCTCCAAGGTAGTGCTGGTGGGACATTTATCCTGTGCGCTGTCAAACAATAAATATTCGCATGCAGAGTGTGACGTTGACTAAGGAAATTTCACCTTCTCCCCGAAGGGGATCATGGGGGTGATTCGGAGCATCGCAGGAGTTTCCAACACAACGTTCGCGCGATGCGTGGTTACGAACCAAGTTAACAACGTAATAACACGCAAGGTTCACCGCAAAGGTAACACCGCAAACCGGTAAACACCGCCGTCAAAAAATACTGTTGAAATTCCCCGTGACGTCACCCCATGGTCCTCTTCGGGAAGATGGTGTACTTTTTTTTTTTGCTGTGGCATATGTAGTGCGAAATGACCCTTTGCTGGCCCGACCACGCCCCCTTCAAATCTATAGGTGGTGCCTACCCCCCACCTCTCCCCCGAAAAGACTTTCGATATTGTCGGGCAACTTTCTTTGTCAATGAAGTGAAGGCTACATAGCCATGTCGTGTGTATCCTACCGCTAATGAATTTAGTCCACAACTGTGTCGTTATATTTTGCGCTATAGAAACAGCGTCGGCTAGAAATCGAGAATACTCCTTTATTTTTTTTTTAAATGTAGCCCTTTGAGACAGGATCGACGCATCTCATAATTTGCTTTGCGTTTTTTTACGTTGTCACTTCAAATTTTTGGGGCGCATGTCCCGCCTTTTGTTCGTACCTCAAACGCTAAGCGGCGTCTGCATCGAAATGCAACGATGATTGCGCACTGCCATCACTTTCCACGGCGGTACGAGACGCGCGCCACACGGGCAGCCACCATAACACAGGACTACACCGAATAGGAATGCACGTGCAGTAGCCCCGCCCATAGGCACCCGGCAATGCAGTTCTGATGGTAGAGATCTGATGGTAGCACCAGAACACACGGCCTAGCGAGTAGGCGCAGCGAAACCGAATCTTCCAATGCGTAACCTAGCGAGTAGACGCAGCAAAACCGAACTTGTACGTGCATATAATTTTCTTTTTTAGTTGTGAGCAAGGGGGTCACGGCTGATTATGTAAGCGCCCAGGAAGCGTTCTTTGAAAACGTGCCGAAAAGGGCACTGACACTTCAGCGTGACACTGTGTTTAGCGAGCGTTCCATTTTCTTAGTATCTCTGTCGGTCGGTACCAACAATGCTGAGGCGGCCCAAAGAGCTTCCTTCGTCGCGCCCTCTGGTCCACTGTAGGGTGCCTATAGTTAACTATACTCCGCCCCCAGGGTCCCCTTCATTGCCAAAAAAATGGCAGCATATCCACGGAGTGAATGATGGAGAGTGGGGCGAAGCATCCGTCCGTCCATTCGTTCGTGCTTCCGTCCGTCCATGCGTCCGTCTGTGTGACCATCGCCCGTCCGTGCGTGCATCTGTTCGTGTGTCCGCACGTCCATCTGTTGGTCCGTTTCTGCGTTCGTCCATGCATCCGCCCCTGCGTCCGTCCATGCGTCCATCCGTCGGTGCAGCCATCCGTGAGTCCGTCCATGCATCTGTCTGTGTGTCCGTTTGTCCATCTATTCAACACTCCAAGTACCACCATCTCGCATCTTTTCATCATATATTTCGCATATGCACCGCCATCCAGCGGACATTCCAAGGACCAAACGAAAGGTGGCACACGCACACTTTCTTACGGCTTGCGCGTCGTGTCTACTTCCCACCTTTAACCACCTCGAGTTCATGGTATATACTAATTCACTGTATTCATGGCACTGCGGCCCAACGCTCGCTAAACCTTTCTAAAAACAAGGAGGTTATGCCCAGCGAGTATAACGTAGCAACCCTTTCTTGTCAGATAGTGCTCAATGTACACGTCAATGGCTGCCAAGGCAGAATGAGAGACAGGAGAATTCCGCTTTTAGTTAACGCGCACGCTGCGAATTTTTTATTGTTCAACAACGCACAGAAGAAATCTCTCACCGGCACCACCTTGGACGTCAAAATGTAAGACTGGTTACACACTACGATTACTACTACGACTACGAGGGACGAACGAGTGCCGCTATAAGGAGCTTCGCCCCTTAAAAGAGTTGTCCGCGAGTATACGTTTCATACATCAATTAAGTGCAACGCTGTAAAAGCCACGCTAGAACGTCGCTCAGCAAATATGTGACACTGCGCGCGTCTCTCGCTTGGTCTTCATTGTTGTAAACGCTCGTGCGAACCGAGCACAAATGCACACGCACAGCTTCGCGACAGACTGCAAATAAAACACGAATGAGTGAAGACAAAGAGACACCAAGTGATCCAGAACAACTTATTAACGGCAGTATACCGGGGCGTGCTAATCTTTGACGCACAAAGCATCTTTGTTTATTACGAAGCCCAGAGAGGAAATGAAATCGTATCTTAGGCTACAAGATCATTGTACAATTTCTTATAGTGCGAACGCATTCATCTCAAGTCTTGCTAGCCTTCACAGCGTTGCACCTGATGTATGAAACTGCGTGTACGCCCCTGGTTTTGACGCATTGTGCAGCGTGTTGTATGATCATGCTGGCGTGCTGCCTGTGTCTGTTTGTTTTACATGAAGCGCTATAAATCTGCGATCAGTTCGGAACATCGCTGTATTTTTACATAGCCGTCTTCTTGGAAGTGACGAACAGCGTATAGACATATGTGTCGTCCACTCGTTCCCAAAGCTATGCTGCTCACCTGAAGCGCTCATTTCGTTTTCCTCGCAGGATCCGAAGTGACAGCATCCCCGCAAAGATACAGTTTACCAGAAGAGCCAAAGAGTGCACTGTTACACGATGGCCGCAAGCAAGTGTAATGATGCTCCTAGCAAATATCAGAACGCCAACGGCCGAATCTATAGCGTCTTCAGCATCTACGGCTTTATAGCCCTAAACGACAACTCCCTAAACGACAATGTCTATTTCAATCGCGACACGTTTGAAGATGGCAGGTACACCGACCTTCTTACCTCGGGCCTGAAGATCGGTGACCTCGTCATCGTGGACTTTACTCGGCGACCCGACACTGAACGCTATCGCGCGCTGAGCGTGCGACGTGTGGGTTACGTTCCTCAGCTACGGAAGGCAGAGAATATTCCTCCGCACTTCGACAACGAAGAGGGCGTTGTATGCGTGCTCAGGGACACTCACGCGTTCGTGACAATCTCCAGGTTTCGAGGACTGACGGCAAGCGTTCAGAAGGGCGACCTGGAAGAGTACATGGGACGGCCCGTTGCCACGTTGCAGGACGTGCTCGAGCTGGGCGTAAAGCTTCGCTTCGACGCCATGAGCAACCCCGACAACCGGTCGAAGACCAAGTGGATCGTCAAGAAACTGCGTTCGGTTGAAGGCGTTCTGCCGGCTGCCTCTGAGAACGCAGTTCCGCCACGCGACTCCAAACCCAACAGTCCTGCAGCCGGAGGATCGCTAGTCGGACGCTGCGGTCGCGTCCAGGAAGTCTTCCGAGACCACGCCGTTGTCCGGTACGGCGCGTTTCGCTCGGACATCGCCTTCATGCACGCTAGCGTGGTCGAGAAGTCCCTCGATGTCGACATCGGAGACCTGCGAGAAATCTTAGAGGAAGGCGGCAAGGTGCGCTTCGACGCCTTCGATTACGGCTTCGATTACGGTCGCAGGAAGTGGCACGTGACGCGCGTGGAGCTTCTTGGCTCGAGCTCGTGCGCAAGCCTTTACTCCGCGCCGTCGTCTGCCGTCAGCGTCGAGGCGCTTACGATGCGTCAACTGTTCACGGAGGGATTCTCGAGCGAAACTGGCGATGTCCACGAGTTGTGCCTGGAACCGCGCTCCCGCGTGGTATATTCTGACGTCAGAAGCGGGTGGACCGACCTCACGAACACCCGCAGCAGACGAGGCGTCGCCGATGAACGCAGACGGGCGCCGTACTTCTTCAACGGCGGTGACGACGACGAATTCCCCGCGTTACCGTCACGTGCCCAAGAGAAAGAAGGAACGCCGTCAGTGTCAATCTACGAGAACGTCGCAGCCGTTGGGGCGAGAAGTGCGGAGAGTGCGGCGACCTGCTACGTCAAGCAGTCGGGTGCGACGAAGACGGTGCAGTTTGGAACTGGCTGCTTCTACAGGGACGGCGAAGCCGTTTCTGGAAGGCTCGACCGAACGCTCGGCGAAGGGGACCTGTTAACGCTGGACTACATGGTGGGAACCCGGTGCAAAGGGGACGACATTGTTCACTGCGACCTCGCCTGGCAGGGTGACAAACCTCAAGGAGTACCCAGAATGAGTGCTGAAGAGTCGATGGAGAGACTGGATGTCAGCGGGCAGCTGGTGGAGAGCGAGGACGAAACATTCCTCGACGAAACGTGAGTGCAGGTTTTTTGCTTCGGTTTGGCTTTCATTTTTGTTTTTGATTTGCGTCGACAAGTGAAGTGTCAGTAGAAATGATGTTAATTAAGTACGGTGACATGCATTAATTTAGAGCGTTTAATAATTGGGTTCGACGTCCTAAAAGAACCATATGATTATGAGAAACGGCGTAGTGCTGGTCTCTGGAAATTTCGACCACCTGTGGTTCATTTTACTAACGCGATCCTAAATCTTAAGTGCACGGGCGTCAAACATTTTCGCCTCTATAGAAAATTCAGCCACCGCTGCAGCGCGGATTTTGACCCCGCGACTTGCGGGTCATCAGCTGAGTGCCTTAGCCACTAGACCACTGTGGCGGAGTAATTTACAGGTTTTATCCGCTGGGTACCGTGCAGTCGAGTTTTCCTGAGTGACTGCAGCGCCAGAACGCAAAGCCCAGCGGATAAAAAAAAAAAATTCGCAGCATATCCACCGAGTGAATGATGATGAGTGGGGCGAAGCTTCGCAGGCTATCAGTTCGGGATCTGCCTGTCCTGGTGCGCCTTTCACCGCCGCCTCTCGGGTATGCGTCTCCAACGCGTCTGTCTGTCTATCTATCTATCTATCTATCTATCTATCTATCTATCTATCTATCTATCTATCTATCTATCTATCTATCTATCTATCTATATATATATATCTGTGTCTGTCTGTCTGTCTGTCTGTCTAATTATCTATCTATCTATCTATCTATCTATCTATCTATCTATCGATCGATCTGTCTGTCTCTGTCTCTGCCTGCCTTGTTGTCTATCTATCTATCTATCTATCTATCTATCTATCTATCTATCTATCTATCTATCTATCTATCTATCTATCTATCTATCTATCTATCTATCTATCTATCTATCTATCGATCTGTCTGTCTCTGTCTCTGTCTGTCTGTCTGTCTGTGTGTAAACGTACAGACAGATGGCTGGCTACGACAAAGGAGGAGAGACTGAGCCACAGCGTAAGGCGCTTCGCCCCTAAAAAAGCAATAATGAGACGGTGTAGATCAAAACAAAACGCGATACTCGCGTCTCCATCCCTGCGCGAATTTTGGCCAAGCTGCAGGGGGAACGCGTGCACGTGTCTTTTTCAACGAATTTGCGACGACATAGAGTTTCGTATATATACGCTAGGGGGAACTCTGGCGCTAGTGTCTATGGCAGCTGCAACGCGTGACGCTTCAGCGAGCATGAGAATGATGGGTATAGTACACGGATTTGCCTAGTAATCGTTTCTTGTACGTTCCTTTTGGCATCGCGTGGCTTGAAGCTGCTTTGTCACGAAACAAGAGTCGGCAAATGTTCAGCAGTTGTGCTTCACCACCTTAGTCTTACCATTTCGAATCGAGTCACAAAGTTCAAAACGGTTCGTCATTTCGTTCGGAACAAAACCCAAACACAACAATAAACGAAGCCACAAGTGCGATTCGCCGCTCGCAAGTACGAAGAATAGGCAAATCTGTGTACTACCCGTCATTCCCATGTTCGCTGAACAAGAGCAGTGCCAGAGTCCCCTCTAGGGAATTTTAGTAAACTCTGTGTGACGGGGCATTGCGAGCAACGCAGCTCCCTCGATCTGATCAGTCTACGGTGCTTATAGGCCAGATGTGAGTGAGAGCAGATATTGGCAAGTTATCAGCCACAGTTTGACAGACTGGAAGCGGGAGTGAAATTGTTGGCTACTGGGGGGAGTCAAGTAAGGGACTGGATGTGTTACAATAGGGAGTTTCCGAATAGCGTATCGCAAGCCCCTGCGGTGCGCTCGCTGCCACTGCGCATGCGTATTTCGCTGCCGCTAATTCTTTTTTTTTAGAATCCATCCAGTTCGAGCGGAGTTACAACGTTTTGTCGCATGCTGCAATTGCATTCTCTCTTCTCGACGAAAGTGCTGGAAGCTAAGCGGTGAGTGATGGCACGGGAAAAGAAAACGCGTCACGCGTGCCTCGTGACCTTGAGCACTTTTTCATCTTTTTTTTATCTTCAAGTACGCGGCTTTTCAGTCAGGGCAGGCTTTTTCCGGACAAGTGGCGGCCTCTGTAACGGCCGAACGTGCCATGCTCAAATCAGCCAATGGCTGATACGATCACTGTGAGGAGTGATTTTTGAACTTGTGGCGTCCTTTGTCGACAGAAGAGAAGGCAATTTTTTAGCTGACTTTGAGAATTGATTTTGTATTTCAGGCCATGTGCTGGGCGGTATAATATTTGGCTTGCGTGTTCTGGGAAGCCTCGACTACCGATTGGCTGCGTTTTCTGGCCATGCTCAAAAAGTGATTCGTGGCTCCTTCACGTGTTGTGTCTTTACCGTGTCGGCACGGTGATACGTGTTAAATTTTGCAGAAGACACAAACACCGCTGATTTACACACGTTTTGTTTGTTTGCAGTGCTCAAGCCTGGTAAATTCATGCTTTACGTACGATTTACACACATATTTGTGTGATTTTTTTCTTTTACAGGATTGATGATGAAGAACTGAGCGCGTTGTTGGGCGAATCTATTGGGCGTGATAGGGACAAGCAAAGCAGTGTGAACGGAACCACTCAAGAAGACTCCAGTGCCGAGGCCCGTCGCCGTTCCAAAGGTTCCGTGAACGGCGTGAACAGTAAGTCCACGTGTGGCACGAGCGTGTCCTCTGGGCCACTTGAAATATACAAGGTGTCATGGTTTGTGTTGATTGATATGTGGGGTTTAACGTCCCAAAACCACTATATGATTATGAGAGACGCCGTAGTGGAGGGCTCCGGAAATTTAGACCACCTGGGGTTCTTTAACGTAAACCCAAATCTGAGTACACGGGCCTACAACATTTCCGCCTCCATTGGAAATGCAGCCGCCGCAGCCGGGATTCGAACCCGCGCCCTGCGGGTCAGCAGCCGAGTACCTTAGCCACTAGACCACCGCGGCGGGGCATCATGGTTTGTGTGTTATACGTTATGTTCAAGTAGGATTTGTTATGTTCCAATAGCATTTTGATTATGATTTCCTCGCCATTAGCAATGTGTTCTCTACATAGCCGGTCAGCCGTCGAATGCAGTCCGTGATTGGTTCTCTATATAGCTGTTTCTAACGACAGCGTTGCGGTGGGGCTATTTTGTTGTATTTGTTGTGAACGCCACATAAAGCTTGGATCAGTTTGCTCATCGTCATCGACAGAAAATGGGAGCGAAATTCTCTAGAATTACGGCACAAATACAGATTACTTGCACTGAAGTCACTGAAGCCGCCATATTGGAATACCAAAATTACGGGAAACGCATTCTCGATGTCACGTTTAATGCTAACAGTAAATTGCGTGCAGGTTGTCGCGTTGTAGATATATGCAGGCGGGCCAAAGGACATTCCAGCTGCTTCGTTATCACAGTGGAGCACGGTTGATCGCCATGTGATTGCCTTGACGCCATCCAAGCCGCCACCTCGTCAGTGCTATACTTGTTAAAGGTTCCTCAACCACACCGAGTTCAAAGGCGATACGAAAGTTGCTTCCTATAGCCTTCACTGCCCTTCCGATAAACTCATGATCTCCTTTTCGCCGCTTATTTCCTCGGAAAACACGCGGAATATCAGTGCTAAATGTTGAGCCAGTCACGATTTTGCGTTTATCGGCTGCACGCTGTCATTCCTGCTTGCGCAGCTGCGAAGGAAGAAGATATGGTGAAATCAGTTTATCGCTTACGATAGTCATGCAATGCAGGGTAGAACGGGCCCATGCGACTGCTCGTCAAAGCAGAGTACGAAACAATTCGCAACAGATAACTTTCGTATGTCGACCAACGAAGGCTTTATTTGATCTTGACGTCACAGGAAGAAACCGCTAACGTCACGAATTGTGCCACGGGTACAACACGAAACGCTGGGAGAGAATAATCCGTAGATTAAGAGGTTGTTCGGGCTCCCTTTAAGAGGTGCAGGAAGTATAGCGACACCTTTCTTTGCTCATCAGTAGCGCGTCCTCTGGCGTGAATCACTGAATCACGATCAACATATATTCATCAGGGAAGTGCATGTATGCTGTTAGTGGGGCGGCAAAATGGCGTATGTGACGTCACGTGAGCTAACGTAACCGTGACACCTGACTTTGGCTTGCTTGCATGTTTTTTTTTCGCAGGAACAACCATCGGTGGAGACAAACAATACGTGATCACGGTAAGTGTATATTGTTTGCGTAAGCCGTCACGTGGCCTTACGAGTAACGCAGTTGCAACTATAGGGGTGGGGGAAGGTTCCCCTTCAGGGGGGGGGGGGGTAGTCGCTGCGGCCCCCTTCCTAATATATGTCAATGTATGCAGCTGACCTCGCCCACCCCCCTCTTAGGTAACAAAGGGGTGACCCCTCCCCCCAGGGGCTCGCCTATGGTTGCAACACGAAATAGCGAAAGGATAGAGAGATGAGAAAAAAAGGTGGAAGCGAGCGGTCGTAGATGCGACACCCCTCTATACGACTTTCTTCTCGTTTTTTTTTTTCTTTGCAGTATGTTAGTGTATATTTATAACGTCATATCCGTAACGGAAACGCGTCAACGGAGCTGTGGTGGACCTTGGCGTGAAACAGTGTCGTGTTAAAAATTCTAGCCCTTTCCTCTAGGCCTTTCCTGCTCTCACCTATCGCCTATAGTGTGTTCGCGTGTTATTTTGTGGTCAGGAGGGAGATAACCCCATTATGTGGCGCCTCACGACGGAAATTTTATGAAGCAACTTTTTGTTCGGTTGTTTACAGATAGATCCAAGGGGGGGGGGGGGGCGTCTTGCATTCCCCGAGTTAATAATGTTGGCGGTCACGCTGAGATGCGGTGTTTCGCGATAGCAGGTCCATTCGTTTCACCTACACTTTATGAACCGGTTCACGGAGGCGCTGCACTTCGGCATTCGTTTCACGAGTTCAGCATGCCGGCAGCGGCACCGTAGTATTCGTTTCGAAAAAAAGTGCAGCCGTTGTGCAAGGCTAGTTCACAAATTTCCTGCACTAAAAGGAAATAAAGAAGGCGTTGAGAATGGAAACAATAGCAAGACAAATTAGGGTATAACAATTTATTGTTCGCAGGTGCTATATACACCAAAAACGGAATATTTCTTTAGGTACACACTCTTCAAAGACAGTTGTACCTTTTGGGGCTTTTTTTTTTTGTCGCAATACAGTGGTCATCTATCAAATTTG
The DNA here is from genome assembly GCF_043290135.1 of Rhipicephalus microplus. Classification (NCBI taxonomy): domain Eukaryota; kingdom Metazoa; phylum Arthropoda; class Arachnida; order Ixodida; family Ixodidae; genus Rhipicephalus; species Rhipicephalus microplus. The sequence goes on along the minus strand of NC_134708.1, from coordinate 24,861,656 downwards.
CGTTCACTTTGCACCCGTGAACGGCGCAGTCGCTGTCACATAGCGTTGTTAGTAGAGAAGTGCCAAACGCCGAATTTTCAAGGAAGGAAAAGCAGGCGGATCGTCATCGCAAACAAAAAGAACTCCCCCAAAAGGTGCACACTGTTTTCAGATCGTATACCTGTCCAGAAATTCGTGGACTACACGTAATATACGGCTTAAACTGCAACGCGCGCAGCTTGTAAGCATCGCATATGTGTGATCTCGCGCGCATATATATTCGTGTGTTAACCAAAAAATGTGAAGCCGGAGGATGAACTCGCTGCACGTTTTTTTTTTTTTTTTGCCACGGAATGAAGTGCGTCTGCGACGGGAAACTTACGCGCGGGACGGGTCAAATGTCCGCCGTTGTCATTATTTCTTTCCTCAGGAGGACCAAGGGCCAGCCTTCGCACGATTGATCCTGGAACAACTGGAACCGGCTCGCAAGTCAGAGGGTCGAGTCGTCCTTCGGCACGCCAGCACACAGACCGAACAATGGCAGTGTCTGTGCCAATGCGGCTTCGAACTTGAGAGCGCCGGCGAATGACTCTTTATTTTATTTTTATTTGTGGAATACTGCAGGCCAAAAATGCCCAAACAGGAGGGGCACAAACACAACCACAAGATCAGTACATGAGTAAAAATACATCTGTGTAAGAGGAGAGCGAGTAGAAGAGAAACATAAAAAAAAATCAAGCGATATTGGGAGGGGGGGGGGGGTCAAGATTCACAGAATTAAACATTGGGTTCATCAAGATCGAAGGTTTGGAGGAAATCAGAAGGCAAGTTATTCCATTCTGTTACAGTTCTCGGAAAAAAGGAAAAACTTAAATAAATCTGTCCGCGCAAAATACGGAGTTAAAGATCGGACATGAGAATGACGAGTTTGCCTGGTCGAAGCTGGGGTAACGTAATGTGACAGGTCTAGCCCAAGTTTATTGTTAATTAGTGAGTCCAAGAATTTTAGACGGAGAAGCTGGCGCCGCGATTGTAGCGTCGCCAGCTGAAGATGGATATATATCCAGAAGAAGGTGGATATATATCCATCTTCTTCTTCTAACATTCCAGTCAGCGCTTGACAGGTCCGTTTTGTGACGTGTACTGGGGGGCCCTCCTGCTTGCGTTAGGTATTTTATGCAGGGAAAGTTTGGTGGGGACCGCGACGAAACTTGGACTGATTGTTATCGCGGTCATTTTATGGAATGATCATTGATTTCGGACAGAGTAATCTGATTGACTGTTACAGCCGTATGTTACGTAAAATATACCCGAGTTCTAAACTTCGTCCGCTCGCAGGTAAGGGCGTCAAGTGTTTAGTTTCAGGCCTCAAGTTTTCTCAGGACGTCGCTACGGCGTAAGGCTGGTTTTAATTATTTCATCGTCTCTTAGTACAAAGAACGCTCTACATCAATCGCTGTGGCGATACTTCACCCTTTCTCCTCACGCATCTCTCTCTCTCTTCTTTTGCGTAGTACCGTGCAGTCACGAAAAGGCAGGCAATATCCTATAGCACTGGTGAAGGCGGGGGGCAACAAGGAAGATGCACTGTACGCATGAACGCCTGATCCTGCCTTTTCAAGGTGCTGCAATGAACCTACGTTGCTACACATGTGCAGTCTCTAAACCTCTGTTTGAAACTGCATGCAGCAGTGCTCAATGTAGGAATCTGAATAGATACGTGAATTAATCTTTGTCAAGCAATTAGTTTGCTGAGCAAATACGTTCCGATTGCAACCTTGGCTAGTCTTAATGCTTTACTGTGTTTCGAAGCAACACACTGAGGCAGTGTATAAGTTCAGTAATAATAAAATGTACATCAAAGGATTCCCAAAACGTTCATCCCTGCAACAAAGGACAGGTTTTTCGGTCCATACTTGATGTACGTTTGTGTACGTGTTTTTGTGTGTACATGTATATATTATCCAACCCACATTAAAAAAAAAGTCGGGGCGCGGGGGGGGGGGAGGGGATGGGAACTCCCAAAATCCATCCCAAGCCTGCGAGCTTCCGTCGCCACGTGTTTGAGAGCTTCACGGCGGCAAGAGATCGCGGACGGCGGGCCGATCGGCGAGACCTACACTGGCGTATGGACGACACGACCGTTCAGCACGGAATCCACCCAGTACCTAACACCCGAGTACCTAACACCCCGAGTACCTAACACCCCGAGTACCTAACCACCCGAGGTACCACCCGAGTACCTAGTACCACCCGAGTACCTAACAGTTTTTTTTTTCGTGTGCTTTTAATAAACATCCAGTTGACAGTCAGCGCTATGGGTTGTGTCCTTTTTTTCAGTCCGTCCGCGTCGTCGTTGCGCTGTTTCAAAAATGTTCAGGTACTGTCACCGATAGGTCGGCAAACTCGTTAGTCGATTCACTCAGGCTCACTAGGTAGGGCAGTAAGTCTGAGTCAGGGTAAGTAGTATTTCGGAGAGTTTGAATTCGAGTGAGTTCGAGCGGGCCCAAAGCGCGAAATATATTTCCTGAGTGAGTCTGTGTGAAGTTCACTTTGTGTTGCCGTCCTGTGGTGATATCTATCCATCTTCAACATTACTTTCAGCTTTATAGCGGCTTACGTCTTTTTACTCAAGTATATACCTCAATGCTCTAGTGTGCGTCACCCCAGTATCAATGGATCAAAGGTGTGTGGGAGGGAGTCGACGCAACCCTGGCAAGCTCTTTCGCGGGACTTTTTTCGATAAAGGTATCTCCTATACGAGTTGCGCGCTGCATGAAGTGCCGTTGCTGGATTTAAATTATTGATAACCTATTTGAAGGGTCCAAGAGCAAAAGGCGTATCGTCGGGCACTAATTGGGTTTAGCTCCAACAAAGGCGCTAAACAGCGTTGACATGCATCATGATCGGAAAAAGATGATTTCACTCTAACGCGCCGTATCAGTCCGGCTGAGTGCTATGTCGGTCAGTGCGAATCCGAATAAGGAAAAGTTTAATAAGTGAAGGAAAGTCCGGTTGATAGAAATATTTTGTAAGTCTGAGTTCAAATGAGCTTCGAGAGAAATATATATATATATATATATATATATATATATATATATATATATATATATATATATATATATATATATATATATATATATATATATATATATATATATATATATATATATATAGAAGTGCCGTTGCTGGATTTAAATTATTGATAACCTATTTGAAGGGTCCAAGAGCAAAAGGCGTATCGTCGGGCACTAATTGGGTTTAGCTCCAACAAAGGCGCTAAACAGCGTTGACATGCATCATGATCGGAAAAAGATGATTTCACTCTAACGCGCCGTATCAGTCCGGCTGAGTGCTATGTCGGTCAGTGCGAATCCGAATAAGGAAAAGTTTAATAAGTGAAGGAAAGTCCGGTTGATAGAAATATTTTGTAAGTCTGAGTTCAAATGAGCTTCGAGAGAAATATATATATATATATATATATATATATATATATATATATATATATATATATATATATATATATATATATATATATATATATATATATATATATATATATATATATATCTTCAGTGAGTCGGAGTGAGCTCCAATTTTTCTGCTGACCTATGTCAGCTAGCCCAGCAATTTCAATCCTTCTACAGTGTCAGGGGTGTAGATGGAAATTAAAGAAAGATCTTCGTATAGAATTTAAAGCAATTGACTTTTTATTGAGGGTGTTTTCGAAGTTAATGGTAGAAGCGCTAATTGGTGGGTCGGCTTCGCCAGCTTAATCAGCCACATTTCATTGCTCCACGGTGATTATCAGTGGCCGTCTTTCCGAAATTTCAAAGTGGCTACGGACTATTCGTATGAAGAACTTTAATTTGCCCGTTTGACTCGACCGGCTGTTTCCACCGTTTAAAAAGTTAATTGTTAATTTCTGTAATTATTGCCGCAATTGGTGAAAATTGAAGCTGTCATCGTTCCTTTCACATGCGGCGATATCGCCGAATCTTCAAAGACGAATGCACTTCACGAAGTGATCATTGCAGGTGGTAAACCATTGGCGGATACAGTTTTCCCAAGCATCACCAACGAATCCGGAGTAAGTCTGATAGTATATCGGACTGATTGTGGAAAGTAATGCCAAATAACAGCGACGTTTGTTGGGTGTCAGATAACAGGGCGTTAACAGGACTATTAACAGGTTAACAGGAGATAACAGGACTATTTGCATCAAGTAGATGCTAGGAAAGAGTGAGATATTAGAGAGTTTTAGTACTGCATACGCTGCGTACGTGGTGGCGTTGCGTACGTAAGGACGCCACGTTCTGCGTAGTGCGCATGCGCAGACCGCAACGCGCACGTATCGCATTACGTACGCAGCCGCTACGTACGCACGCATGAGATGCGAGCGTGCGTGCGTACGTATGAGCTGATCGTGCCGCTCTCGAACAAGTTCGCGACAGCGCGAGACTTCGTTTTGCATCGAAGGCAAGCACCGACCGGCTCTGTGGTTTAAATATTGGCCATAATCTGGCTGTAACACTTGGATTGGCTCACATTGGCTGTCAACAACACGTGCTTCTATTTTGGTCTACCAGATGGCGCAACACGCTTCTCGCTCGTTACGTACGCGGGTACTACGGCGTACTAAAAGCCGATTAGTGGCAAACGACGCCACGTAACGCAAGGCGCTTGCGTGATGCGTACGTAGCACCATTCCGCAGTACTAAAACTCTCTATTTTATACTTTGGATGAATTGAACCTTCTGCATAATTAAGTTGTCTTTATCTAACCTAATTTTGCAGTGTACTGATACATATGATCACCTTTTTGAAGGCACTATACCAGCCCCGCCGCAGTGGTCTAGTGGCTAAGGTACTCGGCTGCTGACCCGCAGGTCGCGGGATCGAATCCCGGCTACGGCAGCTGCATTTCCGATGGAGGCGGAAATGTTGTAGGCCCGTGTGCTCAGATTTGGGTGCACGTTAAAGAACCCCAGGTGGTCTAAATTTCCGGAGCCCTCCACTACGGCGTCTCTCATAATCATATGGTGGTTTTGGGACGTTAAACCCCACATATCAATCAATCAATTAAGGCACTACCACGTTCGACGAGTTGTGCGGCGTGTCGCTTCCTTTGAGCAATGCGAAAATAATTTTTTCTGTGCTCAAAATGAACATAACAGAATATTAATTTGTACTGCATTCCTTGCCTGGGAGCCTATTCTATTTATGTAAAAAGTAAGCACCTGTGACATCAGGGTAAATATATATCCATTTAGAAGTAATTGGGATGAGATGACTTGCCGTAACACCCGTAAATTCGAGAATTATTTCATTATTCTTGTCGCAATAGCATAGTGAGTGCCTTGCAGTAACGTTGTAGCGATTTGACATATTTACAAACGGTTCTTTGTGGGTGGCGTCTGAAAGGGTTAATTTCCATTAACATTAAAATACAGTGTTCGGAAGGGAAAGAAAAAAAAAACAAGATGTAGTTTGAGTTCATAAAGCTTTTAGACGGATTTCGTATGATCGTGACCTTAGCGTGCAGTTATAGCGGGCCATTTGATATCGTCGATTAAGATTTGGTATAGAGATGATAGGGAAGTAAACGCGTTGTGCCTTTCAGCCACTGGCGGGCATATGACATTTCTCTTTTTTTTTTTCTTCTGCCTTCTTGCAGCTCACGTGTGCTCATAGTATTTTATTTATAAGCATGAAACACAAAGAGCCATGTCCTTTGAGGGTGTACGACTGGGTCCGCGACGAACAGGTAATGCGAATTGAAACGTTTACGCGGAACGGTCTTGGCTCGTGTTAAATAATCGAGGTATATTCTAGACAATCAACTACTCCCTACTATACATACGACTAAAGATCAAGTGGCTTTGATACGTTATGTAAATGCTACGTTAGTTCTAATTTAAAGGATAGTTGTTCCCGACGAAATAACACACAGAAACAAGTATGGATGACTGAATCTTCAAAGAACTTTGCCTCCAATTAGAGGCTCACTACGGAAAACTAGTAACTTTAAGACGCACTTGGAGCACTATGTGGCCCGAAAATGTTCCCACATTACATTCGTCGGGCGTGCGAGGGAAATGCTTCGTTTTTAGTCGCTAAACGGCGATACTTTATTATGCCCCTAGTAAGATGGCCGCCACAGCCGCCATCTAGCCAGAGGAACGGCTTCACTTCTGCGCAATCATTTCCACTTCAGCAATTTTTGAATCCTCCTTGGGCCCGACTCGCGAGGCACGGAGTGTAGAGCATCGGTGTTGAGAGTAAGTGAACTCTGGCGGGCGTAAATATATGTAAACAAACACGCGTTGTGAATGAGTACTGCAACGAAAGAACGTTTAAAATTGCCAAAATGTATTAATCTTTCACTGCGGCCACTTGGTGCTCGAAATTTTTCTCTGACCTCTAGACTGCTGGGGACGAAAGTACCTTGTTTCGCTGCGAAGGGAGATTGTTGAACGTCCTTTGCGAAACGCTCCGTTTACCTTCGTTTGGGTAAGGGTGGCCGTGTGACACGGACCGCATCTTCGTTGTCGTAAGGACGAGGGAGTTAAACGGTCTTCGCGGGTGCCCGTGTAACAGGGGTATTAGATGGGAGGGGGGGGGGTGCATTGTCGTAATCTCGTTAGTTAAATTGTGTATCCAGTTCTCTTGAGGGAAATAAATGTGGTGGAGCCCTGATAGCAGTTGCGTAAGTTTAATTCGAAGACTATCAGGTACCATGTCGTGTAATTTGATCGGCAGTAAACGGTTATACGCAGCACTTCGCTATGGATAAGAGAGGTTTTTCACCTCCAGCTAGGAAGTTAAATGGAGCGCAGGCGCTTGACGTTGAAATATTACTGCAAAGGGAAACGTATACCATGCGCTTTTCTCCACAAGCTTTGTCCTAATGTTTACCTCACTAACTCACGTGCGAAATGAGGTGGTTTAGTCAGCTGCGGGAGTGCTCTTCGGTACGCAGCACTAATACAGCATCGGTCAGCAAGTGGGGCTCCGCTCTGAGGCCGGACATACCGTCACACATCTTTGGCCTGTGCAAAGGGCCTGTATACGATCTGGTGGTTATTGTCCCAAGCGCCTGCCGCCGTGTGCTATATAGGACATACGTGCGCTTTCGGACTTTTATTGATATATATATATATATATATATATATATATATTGTCAAACTACACCGAGCTAACACTTTAACCGAGCCGACCATTTTCAGCTAGGGTATACAGCGCCGCGATCTTCGCAAGGAAAAAGCTGAAGATTCTTCCGTGTGAAATTTGATTCCTGCTGATGATGAATGCATCGTATTCTGTGGTGTGTTTGACCGACTGAGAAAGTTTGTTGGTGAAAGTTCGCGGCGCTCACATGCATATTAAAGATACAGTTAAGTCTCGATTTAACGAAATTGAGAGGACCATGCAGAGAATCGTTAAATCTGGGATTTCGTTAAATCACGTCGTCGGCCCTATGCACACTGTAACGCTGTGACTGCCTGGTCATAACTCTGGCGCTACTGGTTGCTTTGCGGTGGTCGAAGCTCATGGCCATGCTGCGCCTTCAATAAGACTACTTTATTTTAAGCTGACATAGCGTATTACTAAAAGGGTAGGACCGAAGAGTTTCCTTTGTGCCACAGCTCTTCAATCATACGGATTGATAGGTTTCCGTTAGGCCCCATCTATCACAATAGGACCCATGTATCAAAATCTGGACGCGCTATTAGACGAAATTGCGGTAGCGTGCTGATTGTCGCGTCATCTGTTGGGAGGGGGAGGGGGTGGAATGCGCTAATAAGTGCTCGCGACGACACCAGCGGCAGCCTTGCGTGCGGCGTCCAGCGGCATGCGAAAACCATATGGTTTCGAATGTCACTTGAGAGTTTCCTATGTAGAGTTTCCTATATATACGCTAGAGGGAACTCTGGCGGTATAGTGTCTACGGGAGCTGCAATGCACGACGCTTCAGTGAGCGTGGGAATCATGGGCAGTACATGCACGGACTTGCCTAGTCTTCGTATTTTACATTCCTTTAGGCTGCCTCTCTAGAGAGGCGACCGGATGGTAGTGGTGGTGGTTGGAAGGCGCCTAATTTCGGCAGCCCGGTATATAGGGAGGGCGCTAACAACCTCAACGAGGGGCTTAGCCAGGGGGTAGCATTATAGGTACGCCCCCCCTCCCCTTCCCCGAAAGTTTTTTTTTTTTTTTCACCATGGCATAGAAAGTGAAAAATGGCCATGTTAAGGGGGTGCCCCTCCCGAAATCAAGACGGTGCCCCCTCCCCAGGAAAAAGTTTCTAGGTACAAGCCTTACCTCAACTATAGTGTCTAGAATATATTCTAGGAACTGTTTCTTGTCTATTCGCTGTCTTCAACCTCCCCTGCCCCGCGTGGTAAGGGAGTAGAGTAGGCGAGGGAAGATCCGGTTAGGAGATAACTGCCGTGTCTTGATTGCTTAGTTTGTTGGCGGCCACCTTGGGGGGGGGGGGGGGGGGGGGTATTGATTTTTTCTTCATTTTAATATATTCCGATTTAAAGAAGTACTGACACGATTTCGAGGCACTCTAAAACGGACATTTTTCGCTACCATGATGTGCATTATTAGTGGTTGAGATATCCACACACCGGAGCCCGACAACGCGTGCAAGATATCTGCCAAATAGGAGTCCTGCGTGCAGCGTAAATCCCAGAAATCGCTGTAAGTCTCTGGACGTCAGTTCATTCGTCGCTGTTTAGTGCACCACGTGCGCAGGCTGAGATTACAGTAGCTGAGATGTAGTCTTCACGTGACATCAGACCTATGTTGACACGTCACGGCGAAGCTGCCCCCGCGATACCGAAACCGAAATGGCTGTTTTAAGGTGCTGGTATCAAAAATACATGCAATGCATTCCCAAACACTACGACACCCTTTTAATAGTTGTAGACACCCATGTCTTCATTCAGAGCGAGAACCCTCCAAACATTAAAAATTTGTGTCACTAATCATTACCACTTACAAATCACAATTATAGTTTCCTACGCTTTTCGTGGCTCTCGTTAACTGCACTGTTAAGGCGAGGGCTAAACAGTAAAAGAAAGACAACTAAATGAATTGTTTGCACAGGGATCAACAACAGTAGAAGCGCTCGCTTAATCTAAGATTGGGTGTACTCTTAATTCCAACGTTAGCACCATTGCCTGCTCTTCATCGACATCACCGTCATGGAGCTGACTAGCCGTGTAGCTGTGTTGCAGTGGCTATTCTAGCCACTGTAGCTGTGTTAGGGTGGCTAGCTGTGTGTTCACTAATTGTTCGTATCTATAATTGCTCCTCAGTATCCAATCTACGGAGTGCTGCAAGTGTCCCAACTACTCGCATTTGAAGACCTGCTCGGCTTTACCCATTGCTTGGCGCATTACCGAGCACAGTATCCGTTCAAACGAAAGTCGCGCACAGACCATGGTCGTCACTGCTTCATCACGAAGCTACCGCTCCACGAAGTTCTGCCTGTAAACTGCACGTCCAACAGTACGCTCATTGTTGCTGTCGATGGAGTCGCCGAGATACTAGCTGTGCAACGATATTTGCGGCGACCTTCATATGGCTTCCTTGTCAGCCGCACGAAATGCGTGCTTCGTGTGTGATGGTTCCCTGCAGTGCGCCTGAAGAAATACCGTACGGTGTGTGTACGGTACTCACGGTATCTGAGGTTGAACGTCGGTGTAAGCTTTGCGTTAAAAAAAATCAAATAACTATTGTGCGAACATGCGAGCGCGGCGTTTTTCTGCCATTTACTTTCGGATATGGTTTCGGCTTCTCTAGGTAGAATGCGTTTAGCGTCTACTGGCGACCGTGGTACTCGCATTTTCCAAGCTGTTCGTTGACTGGGTTTTTCATTTATATGTTTACTTTCAATACCGTGAGCCTTTTCGGGATTTACAACTCTGACACACAATCTACGAACAGCATAGCACAGACGGCACGATTCAAAAATGAGAACAGAAATGTATAAACAACACGCTGGAATAATTTTGTACGCATAACTTGCACGTGACATCACAGACAGGTTCTCTGTGTTGGGTACTTGAAGATGGCGGCCGCCATGACTTTTTATCGCATCTGAGAGTGCCAGTGCAAGGGACGGCAGATTCTAGTTGTTCAAGCAGTGCAAGGGATGACAGTCGTTCGCCCCTCGCATTCTTTTGTGCTATCCCCGCTTCCATCTGTTCGCCAGCCGCGTCAAGAGGGAACACAAAGAATTGGAAAAGGCACTGGCACCAATATGAGGTCGTTGTTTCTTGTTTCACGCGGTCGAGCAAGAGTTCATGCGCATCTCAACTAGCTGGTACCTGAAGATGGCGACCGCAGTGACGTCAATTCAAGTTATGAATAAACAGTTCATCGCCATGCTGGTATTATGCTACGAATGCTGCTGACCAGACCAGTGTTCAGAGGCTCGAAATCGTGCGAAACTGAAAGTGCTCCCCTAGAGTGATTATACTGCCTGACCAAACCGTCTCAGACTATTTCTAGCAGGTGTTGTTAGTTATCTAAATTGAACACAGTGGGTTATTATTATGGAATTGGGAAGTCTTTTGCTTAGCTCCTCAGGCAGAACGATTGAGATCACACCACTTCCTCGAGAGAGAGGTGGACCCTATGCTTTCGTATCTGCACATAATTTTGCCTTTGTATTCAATTTAAAATAATGGTATAGCAGCTGCATTGTAGAGCAAGTTTGTCGTTTAGTTTCCTGCTCTCGTAAACAGTCCATTTGGCTTTTTGAGAACTTATCGTTCTCATGCTGTGCCATGTGTTGCAGCTATCATACTTGTAGGAAATTCTATGATATTGACCCTGCTGTGCCAACCTTTGAAAGCTTTCTCCACCTGCAAGGCTTTGCTTTGCTTCCAAGCACCTGGTTTTGCATTGCATCTGTGGTCTGGGGTGCCATCGTGTAATGATTCTATTTTTTCATTCTATGCCCTTCACCGCCATTAGCCGTCTGCGATTGGTGGAAGTGATGCTTCGATCAATCGCAGACAGCTAATGGCGTGCTTCGAGCAACCGCAGACAGTTAATGGCCGCAAAAAGCATATAATAAAGGAATAATATAGTTGTGGGATTGCACCCCTGGACATTTTTTTACCAAGCTACAATGTCATGCGATGACTGTAAAATATGTATCCAAATGAAATATGTATCCAAAAGAAGACGAGAAGCCATCATTTTCTTTACGTTCTGAGCACGTTTGGATGCTAATAAACGTTTCTAGGAGTCCATTTCAACTGTTCACTTGGCCACATATTTTACAATGATGTCATAACGTGACATCATTATGACATTGCAAATTTTAGTAGTCTGTGATGTCACAATTTTGTCGTATGGTTACGTCATTATGAGATAATGCTGATTGTTTGCATCGCTCATCTCCGATGCTGTGGGACGCTGATGCCAATGTTCGAATTTCATATTTGATGAGGCATTTCAGGCATTCGTTTAATGACAGATTAAAAAACGCTCTGAGGTTCGCACCAGAATCTCGCAAGCAACAGACTTCATATGCTATGCCTTCCCAGCTCATTTTGCCACAGAGGAACCCCATGAGGCATATGCTATTTTCATCTTGCTTGTACCAATATGTGAAAGTTCAAATGGTGATTCTGTTGATAAGCAAGAGAATTTATGTCACTGTAACCTTGTGCTAAGGTTACTACATTTGGATGTCTTTTCGGCCACAGTTTAGGGTGAATAGCCTGTGTTTTTATAAAAAAGTTGTGGATCTATGCTGTACGTTTTTACGACCTCACTATATCGCCTTTCTGCTTCAAAAACTGGCACTTCGAAAGCTTGTACTTTCATGGATTTCATAAGTTAGCAACCGGGAGGCTATCGAGGAAACTTAAATTTAATAACTCGTTGAGGGTTTTCACCCTTTTGGACACCTTTTTCACCCTGTAGTACAACTGTAAAACATTGGTTGCGAGATGCAGTGGTTGTGTGACTGGTGGTTCTTATCTCTGTTGCTTGGAGATGTTCTTGTTAGACCGAGGGTCAAAACTGGTAAGCCAGGGAAAGCTCCTTCTTTATTCTTTGTTTTGACTGTATGTGTGATCTGGTTCACTTTTTTTTTTACTTTGTTTCCCTCTTTGCTTTCAGCAAGGACCAGAAAGGAGAGTCCACGAAGATTACCAGTTTCTTCTCAAGTTGACCTTTGCCAGTCTTCAAGTACATCTTGCGCCCTATTTACTGATGCTCGCGTGTTGTTTGTGGATATGGCACGGTCTGTCACTTTCACTGCCGATCTTAGAGAACTGAGTGTACGAGGATTACTGCCTTCATTCGAACCTTGCCTCTGTATAGCAGTGTCTGTGCTTTTTGCCTTCTTCATTATTGCTTGCATGGTCGCTTGTTATGGCCACACTTTTTGTCAGTTATTTCACTGTCATGTTTGGTAGAAATGGAGGTCAATGATTGTGTTGTACCTGGGTGTGAAAGGGTCCTCAAGACGGTATTTTCGTTTTTCATTAGACCACTACTAGAGCAAATCATTGGCAGCATAATTCAATCGAGACAACCTTTATTAACGAAGCTACGAGTAATATATAGGTACCCTCCTCTTCCACTCCACCTTTCACCCACAGCTACCTCAACTCTTCAAGCGTCAAGCTCTGCCTTCACAGGGCCTGCCCCCACGCATTTCACAGCCAATCCTAGCAGCAGCCATGGTGACGTTAAGTGGGCAGAGCCTGCCGCTCTGTGAATGGGCGGTTGAAAACGCATTTGGCCGTGCTGCAGTAATCTGCAGTGATTCGCAGCTTTAAAGCACTGTGATAAATTACCCAATTTATGCAGAGAGCTCAAATCGGTTTGTAAATGACTCTTGGGAATCGGTCTATCGGCCTAATGTGTTTGTACAAAATCGTCGAAACTGTTTCAGGGTCGCTTAACTGTTCCTCGGCTAGCAGCCTGAAGCCACAAAATTTTAGTCTCCTGCAAGGGCCGGTACAGGAAAAAAAATTTCAGCAGGTTGGAGGTTGAACTAAATGTCTGCTAACATTGTTATTCGAAGGAGGGCCCTTGCCACATTTCATGTCTGGGTCATTTCTGAAGGGGATTTTCTGCATGAATTCGAAAAACGTATTGATACTGGTCTTTGAAATGTCTGAAATCTGAACCCCAATTTTTTGTTCCAAGGGAGTGTTTCAAAAACACGGGGACTGCGAGGGGTACACAAAAAAATTTTTTTTTCAAGGCTATTCGTGCATAACTGATGAAAATGCTCATTAAGGAAATAAGTATCGCATGAAGAAAGTGACATGCTGGCCGAGCCAACTGCAAAAGTTCTGTGGACTGTCTGTTTGACACACCTGGTGTAGTAATCGCATAGTGTTCACGTCATCATCTGATTAGTGCCTTAAACTGACATTTTAGCATCACCTGCTCGTGTGGCTACTTGAGAAAGTCTTTCAAGCTGAATGTTCTGTGAAAAGTGCTGTGGGTCCACCAGAATTGATGATGACACCCTCTAGTTTAAGTGTTAGAGGGACACTAAAGAGCAGAGCAATTTTTCGCGTGTTAGTGAGGTACGAATCCCAAAAACACCACTCTTACTGCGACTCTACGCTTGGTAAGCGAGAAAATGCGCCAGAAGGATATGCAAAAGAAGACGCCACCATGAGATTCCTGCACCAAGAACCGTGATGTAGTAAATTTTGAAGGCTTCTACTGGATCCTGTATAGCTTCTACTCGATAAAAATGAAGTACATTGTTATCTGTGTGTGCTATAGATTCAGCATATGAAGTTTAGGAAAATTTCATGGAGCCAATGTTGCGAAAATATGAAATATATATTTAGTAACTTGTTACGCCACTCGCGGAGATTTCGACACAGAATTTTTAAAAATAAAACTTCTACTTTGATTTTCTCTGCCGATAATGAACTTGCGACAGTCAAAGTCAGGGCATTAGCGTTCTCAGAGTGAAATTTATCAATCTAGACCGAGCCATTGTTTCTCTTTAGTGTTCCTTTAACGACGCATGAGATGTGTGTGACGTTTAAGAAAAGTAAGTTTATGCAAGACCATGCAGTATTGAAAGAATGCCCAGAGATGCGATGATTAATCTCTTATAGTTCTATCTGGTATCCACATGCTTAAAGTTGAAGTTTTTGGTGTTTAAAAGCAAAACATAGTGCTTGCATTGCTCCGGCAGAGTAGCTGTGGAGTAAGCTGGCTTGTACGGTACTCTTAGATTGAAACACGAAATTTTAGGGCTGACTACATACAGTTCATGTCACATTTTTACTTGGAACATTGGATCAAAGACAACATTACCTATAGCGGCCAGAGGTGCTCTGACATGATGTGCTTATCACAAATAATTGCTCATAGATGTCGTTGCTCTAAAAACAAAAAGAAGAAGCGCATTCGTGCAAATGTGTAAAGACCTTGTGAGAGTAAGAGAAACCAGAATACAGGAGTGCAGACCTGTACACTCACACCTCATTATAACAAAGTTGCGTCTTACACGAAAATAAGTTTGTTAAATCAGAAAATTTGTTATAAAGATGTTTTCTTAACAGTATGTCTATTGTAAGTATATTTTTCCTTTACTTCGTTATAACTGATATTTCGTTATATCCGGGTTCGTTATATCGAGGTTTGAGTGTGGCACTTCAGCGGCTTGTGTTATCTAGACTGCTCTTTGTTTTGTTTTTTTCACTGTCACCAAGTGGTCAAACCAGTGGGTATGAACACAATCTATAGGCACGAGCTCATTAGAGGTGCCAGCAACACTTGGTAATTAATTCTATGACAGCTGTTGTGTTAAGCCCCAGTTCCACATGAAAAACATGTGACGTAGATGTGTTCCATGTGCAGACATGTTTTTGCAGACTCCATTGTCATGTTCACTATAGCTCCGACTGTGACTGCCCCTCCCCTTCTCCTTTTTTTAACGAGTAGCACTGCTGTCTTCACAGCTGGGACTGAGTAATTAGTGTACTGGTGTATTATTTATGTTTGAATGTGCCAGTTTTTGTTTGGATAGAAATTATGGTGACTTCTTGACATTATGCTTCCTGGTGCATACCTGTTCTGTTTTTTATCTGCAATAGGGTTTGAACGTGAATTTATTTGTGCCTTGATATCTAAAGTCGGCTCTCTCTCGCAATATCAGCAAGCTTGCCAGCAAGCCAGGTTCAGCTGTTACTAGTATCTTAATACTGCAAACATCTCGACATCCTATTTCTCTCTGACGCCGTCAATAACAGTGTTAATCAAAACACCAGTGCTGCGTTAGTGCACTTAATACATGGGTATGTACCAGATGGTCCTTTTCGATAAAAGCCAAGTGTTTAGTTGAAACCTAACAGATAAGGCGAACTGTTCTCGCCGTTTGCCTTTTTAGCACAGTAGTTACCCAATGGTTGTGTAGACATAGCAGTCTGTTCTCTAACATAGACAATATTGTTTAATAAAAGTGTTCATTGTTCTTAATGCAATCACTTCACAATATGCACAGAAAGCAATAACATTCCCCAAGATTTCAAAAGCCTGATGGGTTATTCACAGTCGAGATATGTTCTCGCTGTTGTTGCTACCATTCTCTATTACTCAATCGCGAACACAAACAGTGCTGGGAGCAGTTCTCCTGTTTTTACTTCTGTCGTTACTTGATAAATGCCAACTAGGTGATGCCAGAAATACTTATAATATGCTAATAGTACTCACAATCCAGTGGTGTCTCAATGATCACAGTGCAATCTCTCTTTGTAATCTTTGTACGAAACTGTGGTTGCTTAAAGCTGGTAATCTGGCAGACCAAAGAGCATTGACATTTCATCGTGCTTTTTATAGAATGTGAAGACTTAAAATTGGTATGGCGGTGACTGGGTGCATCGTAAAATTTCAATTGTGCTCTGATTGGAAAAATTGAAATGAATTCAGATGGACAGACACCTGTTTTGTCCCATTGACCTCTGTCAATCTGGCTTCATTATGATTTTTTAATCAGTGCATATTAAATCACAGCTTTATATTTATTAATTTTTTCATTACCCTCAAGGTCTCAAGATCTAAGAGGAGAGTGAGTTGCATTCGTAACATACACAACATACTTTCAAACTCACAAAAATAAAAGGGAATACATAGATGTAATAAAGGAAACTAACAATAGTACAGATCAAGGAGTAAAAAGAAAGTCAATTAGGAATACAAAGCATAAATAGTTCTTTATAGCAAAAAAACAATGCAAGATAAATATTCCTCAGAACTGTAAGGCACCTAAAAGCCAAATAATACATCATGCCTGCATGTTAAAGTACTAGTGTGATAAAAAACAACAAAAATCCTAAGCAGAAAGAAAATAGGTTACACTGCTATAAATTAATAAGTTTATCACAGCAAATGACTTGAAACTGCTTTGAACTTGGCATGATCAGTTACCTTGGCAACAAATTTTTGAAGGCGATTCCACCTTGCTAATGTACTGGGGATGAATGAATTGTAAAGGACTTTGGTGTGGCTTGAGGAAATGCTAACCTTACAACAATGATCGGTGTGGGTAGATACGCAAGATGAGGGGTTTATAAGTTTATCCTACAGAATGGGATGGTGACGATAGGTCTTGTGAAACGAGCAGAGGTGAAATATTTTCCTACGCTGTAGTAGCCAAAGTAATGACAAGCTTACTAAAAGCTTAGTGAAGCCTGTCTGAGCACAGGACTTCGTCTTGTCTCTTCCAGCGGTGATGGAGGCATGGCCGGTGGATCAAGGTTTGTGGAGCACGGAGGCCGACGCATCCGATGACTCAATGCCAGACGATCGAACGCTATCGTTGCCTCCTTGGTCGAGGGTGTCGGGTGTGTGGCGGTGCAATCGGTGCATGTACACGGCACCCGACATCTATCGAATCAAGCGGCACCAGGTGACACATACTGGCGAGCGCCGATACTACTGCCCCATCTGCCAGGCGCGATTCACCGCCAAGCAGAGTGTGAAGACCCATATGCGTCGACACACAGGCGAGAGGCCGTTTGCGTGCAGCCGGTGCCCGGCACGCTTCTCACGTAGTCAACGTCTGGCAAGTCACCTGCAGACTTGCAGCGACGGTGCCGGTTTCGAACAAGCGGCGTGACGTGGTTAAAGTTGTTCATATAGTGTATTACAAAAATAAATTATTGTATAATGGCTTAAGTTGAGTTCTAGTTGGGTGGGTTTCCTTGTAGGAAAAGTTAGCCATGTAGACAAGGACACGATAGAAGAAACACAGGTGTTGGAAATGTTGACTATCGACTGGTATGTCACACTGTGGGTGTAAAACAGGGCAGGAACGTAACTTATGGGCATAGTGACAACATAGGTTTGCACCCTTTGTGAGGTGCAAACTTGTGCCCCTTTTGCAGTCCCCTGCTGACACCCAAGACGGTCACCCATCAATTTAGCACTTGTAAGTGCCTACACAGAAGATAGGTATTTAAGTGTGACATTTCATCTCTATGTGGCGTAATTGAAGGCTAACTTATGCGTACACTTCCAGTAACATTGATATGCCGAGCCTCAACCATCTTCACTGACTGTCTCTATCGTATATGCGTTCTGAAATCTGATTTTGCACAGTCTTATATAGACATTAGAATAAAGAAACGTCTTTTCTAGTTGAAGCTTGAAACATCTGTAACGGCCGAAGTGCATGCTTAAGCCTGCCTTTGGCTACCTTAAGCTGTTATCTTTTGCATAAGCCCACTCGTGTGCCAGATTGATTGGAGTTGTCATCATTCCTGGTCATGTGCAGATGAGTTTTGCGTGTGCTTCCTTTTCTGCCGCAGTGCAAACTTTTAGTAGATGGACGGCATCCACGTTGTGCGTTTCCCTTCTTTTGTGTACCTGTGTATACAGCTAACTTTTTCTATGATGAAGTCAATGTGGCTGGAAAGCAATTTGCGACTTAAAGCCGATTTGTGATGAAATCTCACTTGAGTGCAACTTGTTGAAAATGAATTGTAAGCGTAATCAACATTTTTGCAATGGAACCTTAATGATAGTGATTATTGGGTAATGTTTTGTATTAGTTTATGAAATTGATTTTCAACGAGTTGGTACAAGGCCAACTACAACAGTACTACCTGTACTGACCAAGGTTGCCACCAAAGTTACCGTGGCAAGGCTGTAAGCCTAGCAATAACATTGCTCTTTAATTTACAGCATTCAGATTGGCATGTGTCAATCACTGAGATTGCATGCTCGTAATGAAAATGATAGGTTATTTTTTTGTTGATGAACTGAAACTTAAAGCACAGCCTTGCACTTCTAATGATCTCAATGATTTTCTCCACCGACTGCCTCGTAGCTGCAAGTCGAAACCCCGGCTCCTTCCCGTCCTTGACAATTGGGTGGTGGTAGTCGACTGTTCATGGACACACGTAACGTGTGTCACATGTGTGATACACATGACATTGTGACACTGGAGATTTGATGCTTGTGTGACGTCACGTAAATATAAATAGGGCAGATGTTCCGCAAAAGATGGAAGCTTCAAGTAATGAAAAATTTAACACGAAGTGTTGCTGGAGCCAACACTCTGACTAGCAGACTTATTATTATTTTTTTTAAAGAGTGCAACCGAGTACCAATACATGTGTATTCTTCGTGCCCTTTATGAAGTATGCACATAAGGTACGAAGCACACATATGCACACCTCAAGGTGAACTGTTGCTGTCTTGAAGAAGGCAATACCAGTTGTCGAGAAGTTGGCTCTAGTGAAACCAGCAAAAGTTTTTTCTTGTGACACTTTGTGTCGCACATGCTGCCAAGCACATGTAACGAATGGGCACATTTACCGGCAGGTGCGATGTCTGTCCTTAAGATACGTGAAGACATCTTTGGAACGGCAGTTTGCACCCAGGAAATCGCGCGTCTGAATGAGTCAATGGACGTGGTTATGGTCAGCCTAACTCATGGTACTATGTTATGTCAAACAAGTCATAACAGCATCACCTTTCTGCTGGCCTCGGTACGGAAAGCATAAATTTTGAGGGGTTGTTAGTGATGTGTCTGTTTGCATCGCATTTCTTGCACATAACTCTTGCACCGAGCTTTCCACGTAGCTTCACTGTCGCTGCAGTTGCATCTTTTGCATGCGAAATTTTGCTGTCGTTGGCCTTTGATTACCATTTCGCATGTCCGGTGTGCGGGTCCTGAAACGTGGTTCACTAAGTGGCGGACATGAATGCTTCTGCCCCGTCCGTTTGACATGGGAAAGCTGGGTCTTGAACTAGTCACACATTGCGTGCTCTTTCATAGCAGAGCGGTTGTGCTCAAGAATTGCGATGCGTTATAGATAGAAAATTATCAACGCTATGAACCAGTGTGCACTCCTCTTGGCTTCTTCTTCCTCTTTGTCCTCGCCTTCCTTTTATGCTTCGCTTACAGAAGACGTGTGCCAATTTGTCCTCTGTCAAGTGCAATAACTGTGATGGTCGAGAGAACAATTTTGGAGAGAGGTATAAAAGGGGAAAAGGAGAGAAGAAAAATGATGGAAAAAGAGAAATTCATGGCGAAAAAAAACTTGTGGGCGAGGCGAGGTTCGATCCCATGTTTCCACAAGGCAAAGGTCGCCCTCGCAACCACTGGGCTATCCAGGGGAGCTAACCGAGCATAGCATGTAGCCTTGCAGAGCGTAGCATGGAAAGGGCGTGCGGAAGGAAATTGAGGGTGAGGAGGACATATGTGGGGGAGAGGAGTAGAAAAGGGAGGAAGTGGAGCGAGTACAGAGAGATAGAAAGAAAAAGAGAAACGTCAAAATGAAAGGAAGAAAGATTAAAGGCAAGAGAATGACTGGTAATAGAAATAAAGAAAGGAATAGAAAGAGAGGGCAGAAAGAGAATGAAATGGCAGTGAGAAAAAGAGATAGCAACAAAGAGACAAAAAAAAAGAGTTAGAAAATAAAGAGCAAGCACAGTAATGTATAGTTCTATAATATAGAAAGGAGTGGAAAGAGAGGGGTGAGATGGGAAAAGTCTAGTCAAGTCAGTACTGGCTAGGGGCCCACCAGCTCTGCTGTGCAAGTTTGTGGTGCTGTGCAAGTTGCGGTGTGCAGCAGAGCTAGGTGCCCACCAGCTGTGCTGTGAAAGTTAGCGCAAGTTGTACTTATTTCTTTTCATGACGGGTGGAAATATTAGCGTAGCTCTGGAGGTGAACATAGTGCTAATTAAATCTTAGGCTATAGATGGCAGAAACAAGTGGGGTTTTTCCAGAGCTATGGTACTGCTAGCTTTCTGCAAGTTACGTAAATCTTAATGTTTGATGTTAAAATGGCGGGTTGCATCGTTAGTGAGTAGACGTTACTGTGTGCAGAGGAGCATCGCAGCGTGAAGTGTTAAGAAGTGTCATATTCAAGCTACTTGTGTCTCTTTACTTTGCTGGATTACAGAAACTATGTACTGGCAATTGAAATTGACTCGGGTATGGTCTTGTCTGATATGTCCTTTTTTGTCTTATCCTCATGTTGATTGCTCTGCGTGAAATTTGCTGTGATGTCTTTATGCTTGACTGGGAACACAGGGTAGACCTATGTGGAAGCTGTTGGTGTACTTGTTCAGACGTAAATAATGTAAGCAAACTCATGGCTCATATAGTGCAGTAGCTTACACTGAGATATTTGTTCAATTGTACTAGTTCAGAAGGCTTTGTGAACAGCAGTCTTGGTATTAGTATTTATGTACATGAGCAATGTTTCAGCGAAGACTTCAAATTGTTCACTCACAAACATTTTGGGTGGCCTATTGTCATTGATTGTTGAAAACACAAAGTTATGTAACTCAAACTCTGCTGTAATTTACATTTCTCGTCCAATGATACGTACACGATGGGACCCACTATAAGCTCATTTTATGGAAAGTTCGAAATGTCAAGACTTTTCCAGAAAATGTTTGGCTACTAACTGGATGGTGCGAAAAGTGTTTGTGAAGCATTGCCACGTCTAATTACATGTGCCCATGACATGGTTTTCTCAAGTATTGTCATGCTATTACTATAGTAAGATCAACAAAAGCACCAAATCTCTATTGATGCTAAATAAGAAAATATAACGCCACAGTTGCAGAGCAATCATGCATTGATATAGATGGTAGATTCAGTGTTGTTTAAAGCAGTTTGATAATGCTGGAAAAGCAATTTAAAGTAGCATTCAATAATGTTTTGTGGGCACCTTAAACTACCGGTGATTAACGAGCATTTTCAGTGGGTTGTGGTGACAGGAACCCTTCAGGAAATATTAAAGCTTGCGTCTCTTGTGAACATTGTGTTTCACATGCATTTGGTGATGTTCTTAATTTATTACTCTCGTTGTTGTCCACCATTTGATTGAAAACGACTGTGTACTAAATGCAAGCTCATCTGTTCGATTGGAGGCCCACGCACAAAAGCATTACGTGATTACATCAACGGAGTGTAACTCGTCCCTTTCATAACAAACACACTGTAAAGGAACTTTATTTTGTTTAAAACACTGAAAATATCTCATCATAGAACAGTAATTTCCTTGCAATCTTATTCGTTTCTGAGGTCTCGCTGTTTCTGCATTCCTAGCTGCAAGAAAACAGTGAGACGTAGCGCACGCAAGGTTTTGCTTCTGTGCCACTTTTTTTTTTTCTTCCCAAAGTATTTGCTTTCAGTTTTCTAGCACTGCCAGAAACAGCACCTGCTTCTTATTTACCTCGTCTCAACAAAGCAGTCGTGGACTGTAGCACAGGGCATCCAAATGTGACACAAAGCTATGGGCACTGCAAAATGCAAAAATTTCTCTTGAAATTTGCACACAAGTGAGTTCTCGGTGTGGGACAGCTATGTGTATCTGGCACTCCTTATCTATAAAAAAATTCATTCATGATGTTTTAATTCACAAAAAGCCGACTTCTCACATTTCCTTTGAGGAAATCTGCTGAGGGGGTGAGGGGGGGGGGCGTTTTTGTCGTCTGGTGTCACATTAAACGTCTGCAGCTCTTCCTCTTCGAAGGCGGATGCACACAAGTTGGCACCTATGATTGCGCACTCCACACTGATGTCATGAGATGTACTACCACACACGGCGACGTTCTGAAACCTTGTGGTCAGAGAGCATTGCTGAGTGCTTGAGCGAGACTCTTATTTAGTCACGGAGGCAATCAGGCACGACAAATTGGCCATCCAGGCCTTTGAACTTGAAAATGTACTTGACCCTGGCTTGGTGCGACAGTTTAGCGATTGACACGTCTTTCTCCTAGACAAATCTCCCCCAACTTTATGGGCTTCTGCAGAACTGATTTGTAAAGTTCAGTCGCATTTAATATGGACCTTGTATGTAAATTCTTTTTTTTTTGTGCACAGTATGTATAAATGCATTTTCAGCATAGTGCTGGTTTTGGCAGAGAAATCGATTGTGCATTTTTGTTGCTTGAGCTATGCTGTCATGTTTTGGGATGCAGGTGTACACACTCTCAGACACACGTCTATTACGTGATTGCCACACGCAAATGCCGTCTCTTGTTTCGTGCCATGCGCATTATTGCGGAAGGTGGGGCTGGACGAATCTTTGTGTTGCACAAAAGAAAAAATGCTTGTTCTTTAATGTTTGTAGTGCATTGCTGGAATAAAGTATTTTGCAGCTCTTACACATATTGAAACTCCTTTTACTGATTGGAAGCGACTTGAAGTTTGTACAGGAACGTTGTTGGCACTACCATAGGTAATGTTACTTCTGTCACCTGCCAATGCTTGCATTGTTTGTTTGTTTGTTTCATTTTGACGTTTGCACTTCTTTTTCGATGTTTTTTATTTATGCTTGCTATAGACTATTTACAGATGGACTTCAGTACCACCACATTGAGTTGTAGCCTTGCCGTCTTCTTTCTCGCAAAACAACTGCAAACAGTGCCATGTTAGATAGATAGGCAGAAAAACAGTTCGCTTGGTGCTTTCAATATCTAGTGACATATATATCTCATGTCACAATGTACAAAACAAAATATTCGTTTAACAGCCCGAAGTGGCGTCACCCATATGGTCTTGCATGAAATTGTCCATAGGCCACTGATTTCAATTTGAGAATACGAAGTCAATAACTTGTTATCACATAGCCTGTAATTTTTTTTACACTTAAACACATTTCCAAAGCTTCAGAACAGCAGGCTTTTAGTATTTATGAAGCAATAAGGGCAATAAGTCAGAAAATTTTATCGACTTCCGAAATCTTTTTTTCTCAAAGATTTTGTTTTTTTTCTCAATTTGCTTGTCTTGAACAATTACCCCACACTTTCTGCCACAGCTGATTGCACACGATGTTTGTTTCGTACTGTTTGTGTTATTTGTTTGAGTATCATAAGTGCAGAACACTTTGGGCGACTGAAAATGGCTTAAACAAAACTTCAAAACATTTGACTGTTGGGCGATTTGGTGCTTTAACATAGAAACCATCATGAATGGGAAACTAAACACAACGCTCGGGAAGAAATGTTTTTTCCTATGTGTTGTGTTTAGTTGCACGTTCACGATGATTTCTATGCTTAAACAGTGTCGCTGCTTAGAGGGAATAGCTGTTGCTAATGTGATGGGCTTCATACCTGAATCCTGAGCTCCTGTTCATCTCTCTGCAAACGATACTCCTGCTCAATGAAACATACTTTCCGGGTCTCTTCAAGTTCCGTTTGAAAAGAGTCTGCTGTAATTTGTCTTGTCCAACTATGCTTTACACAAACCTGGACCCTTCAAGTTCCATTTAACGAGAGTCTGCTGTAATTTGTCTTGGCCAACTATGCTTTCTACAAACAGAAAGTGCATTGTGTCATTGCTGAAAAAAAAAAATAACTTCCGCTCTCATTCCTGACATTCTCTCCATTACACAGCTGGCAAACCAGGTAGAGACACCGAGGCAGCTGCAACCGTAAAGCACGAACCCTCGTCGCCGCCGAGTTCAGTGTCATCGCAGAAGCAGTGGCATCGGTGCGTGCTCTGCTCTTACGTGACAGGCGAAGAGTGGCAGCTCAAATTTCATCATGAGGCAGTCCATGTAGGAGAGAAATCATTAGCCTGCAGTTTATGCTCAATGGCCTTTGACCAGAAGGAGGACATGCTGAAGCACGTGGAGGATCACAGATCGCAGCAGTACCAGTGCAAGATCTGCTCAAGACGCTTCAACAAGTTTCAAGGCCTCAAGTTGCACGAGCGGTGCCACACATTTTCCAAACACGACCCGTAACTCATTGAACTGTGATCTAGCGACTTCTACGCATCTCCATGTTCGCTCGATGCCTCGTTGCAGTGAATCTCTGTCTGCAGCGCGCTTTGGCAGCTTCTTTTCAATGCATGCTTACATATCGAAGTCCAAAGTGTGTGGTGGTTATATGTTTTCATAGTACACTCAGACCGCTTTATAACAAAGTTGCCGCTTACAAGAAATTAAGTTCGTTATAACCGAAAATTTGTTATAAAAGTTATTTACACTATCTATTTCAAGACTATGTTTAATTTACTACATTATAACCGCTATTTTGTTATATCTGTGTTTGTTATATAGAGGCTTTGGTGTATCAAAGCACAACTTGTATGCTATGTACGGGGGGTATGGGTTAAAAAAATATTTAGGTTGTTTACTAAAGGGACCTGTAATAATCATTGAGGTTTTATGTTGCAGAACTGTGGTATGATTATGATGGTTGCCATAGTGGAAGCCTCCGGAAATTTCGAACACCTGCGATTCTTTTGTGTGCACCTATATCTAAATACACAGGCCTCTGGAATTTTGTCTCCATTGAAATGCGGTCACCGTGGCTGAGATTCGATCCCCTAACCTTTGGGTCATGTATTACAAATGCAAATAAGATCTGTGGGCTTAGATTTAGGTGCACGTTAAAGTACCCCAAGTGGTTGAACTTAATCCGAAGAACCCCACTATGGCATGCCTCATAGTCATATACAGTAGAGAATTTTTTTGTCACATAGAACTGCAGCATATGTTATTAAATTATATGGGCTTATTCAGCACATAACGACACCAGTTTTCTTTTTTGTGGTGTCATTTTGCAATAAATGAGCACTATAGATTTACACTATCTAGCTCGTCAATGCGATCTTTTGAATTATGATATGTACTTTGTTGTTGCCAGTTTTTCCTCTGTGTTCTCATTTACACTTCGCTTTCATTCACCACCCTGTGGTGTTGCACTGAAAGAGGACAGTGTTTTTGCTTTGCCACGTCTTGCTTTGTATTGTGGTCTCATAGTCAGTTGCTGCAAATATAACTCGACAAACAGAATTACAGCTTCCGTGTTCCTTGTTGGGTCGAATTGTCTATTGCCTCCTTGAGAGAACAATGGCTGCAGCTTTACTGAATCTGCAAGCAAACTTGTGAACCTGCATAGGTTTTTTTCTAGAACTAAGGTTAATCTTATTTGTATGAAAGCTTTGTTCTCCCAGCATGCAAACAGTATGCTTGCTACCGTATACTGTTTATTAAAACCCAACAGCCAGGATTGCTTGTTAATCATAACCGCTTATGGCGGGGTGCATCATCAGTGATCGAAGATGACACATAATGAGCAAAAAATGTAAGCGCTGAACTTCCACTGTTGTTTATTGCTGAGAACCAACTAAGATAACTAAACATAAGCATTGATGGAATTGCTCGAAAAAAAAAAAAAAAAAAAAAAAGCCTAGTAAGATGAGGTGCGCAGTAATCTTGCATTGAAAATTCAGAATTTGCCCTTCATTTATCGTGTCTGACAAAAAAAATGTTTTTCTTTTATGCAACAGAATGTGACATGTTAGATATATGTCTTCATAATCAAAGAGAAGAAACGAAAAATATTCACGAAGAGCTGATGCCGATTGAGAAAACTCAATGCACTAAAAAAAGAAAAAAAAAAAGGAGCTGGCCAGAAAGTAGATAAGAGGGCAAATTAGAAAAGCATGTATGTGGAGGAGTTGGGTGCTGGATTATGACAATGTATGTGTGTCAGAGTGTTGCTTAAGTGTTCTGTTTTTTATTCGTTTTTGGTAAAAATATGGGAAGGTGGGCTATGTTAGAGCCGGCTATCCCATTATCATGGTAGTACTGTACTACAAGATATACAAAAAATACAAAAAAATAGAAGAATAAGGGAACTGTCACGGTCAATCGCTAAAGCAAAAAAAGCCTTGCGTGCTTCATCAAACGCGAGAAGTGGTCGTCGGCATGAACGCGGGTGATGCAAGAAGTCATCATATGGTGGCGTAGCATACTGCCAAAATTTGTCACGTCATTATGACGTCACAAATTTATGACGCCACAACGTGACGCAATCACACGTGGCGTAATCGCAGATATCGTCGCTAGGTCGAAGGTGAGCGAATCGCGGAGGCGCAGCAAGACCACGAGAAAGCTTTCTTGGAGGATTTATAAAAGTGAGCAAGAAAAAAAAAAAGGCAGCTTTTGCCTTCGAGTCCTTTTAGGTGACTTTTGCAGTTCGACCCGGGACCGGACTTGGTTAAGGGCTTAAAGCTGAATTTATGGACCGCGATTGACTTCCTTGCACGGGCTGCGCAGGATCACGGTCAATAAATTTGATGTAGTTTATATGACGAGTAATACCGATCACGACCCGCTATCTTTCTGCGCACCCTGAGCAAGACAAGACATTCCAAACATGAAGTTTCCTAAAATTAAGAAACTATGGTTCCAAAAGACGCCAGCACTATCGGCATCTTCCACAGACATCACCGACATGACGTCTGCGTTGTTCGGCCAGTTTCGCTCTCACGGGGAGTGCTAAAAAAATCTTGAATCGGGCCGTCTTTCCGCGTAATTTGGTGCCGTGTCCGACCTCGCGCTTAACCGGTTGAGTCTTTCTATTCCCAGACGCATTTAAAACGCTTAGTGCGCATGGAATGAACCGCCGAAGCCCTCCGGTGGAACCATGGGTGGAACAGGCGAGTCGCGCTGAGCAGCCTAGCCTGCGATCTAATCCTGAAACCTCCCATAAACTCTGAGCGCAGCGCCCGTAAAAGAGCATCTTTAGTATTGGTACCTGTAACTGGCGTGCTGCGTTGCACTCTCGTCGCAAATGTGGGTTAAACAAAAGACGCGACCGCCGGGGCCTCGGCAGGGTTCCTGGGAACGTGAGGCGTCTTGACTGTCAGCAGCTGTGAGATAATTCGCGTGGCTGCTTGTTTAGGCAACGCGGCTTAACGACGCCGAACATCGCGTAGTACTTCACCGCTCTCGTTACGTTAAGGCATATTATGAACACGTAGTAGCTGTTTCCTGTGAATTAGCCGTCGGAAGTTCCAGTCAGGTTTTTTCTTTTTTTCTTGATGTGGTTTAGCGCGATGGCAGAACGCTCTCATAAAGTATACAACAAAGGAACATTATTTTAACTGCCAAAAAAAAAAAAGTTTTCTGTTCTAGTATTCGAGTACGGTACTGGCACCTAAATGAAGTCGTTAAGCGAAATTGAGAAAATTTTCTCGCGGTGTGAATCATTGCTAACGCACCATATTTTGTGAGTGGTAGAATATGCTTGCGTTGAGTTGCATGGCGCTGTCAGTACGTAATTTTAATAGTGCTGCAAAAAAAAAAAAAATTGCGGTGCTGCGGAATGTAGCGCGAATTTCCATGCAGATATGAACAGCTTCTCGAACATTAACTGTGCATGTTCAGAATGAAAGGGTCAATGCGTATTTTCCTGCACCCGTCGATCATTTGTTTTGTCGAAAGTGTAGAATGACTGTGTGCGCACTGATGTGACATTGAACATGCACCTAGATATGCTTATATTGCTATCAACTTTGGTAAAGGAAAAGCTTATGGAAAATTACATTTTTTTGTGTAACAGGCTGTTGATGACAATAGGTAGCTCATTCGGGCAGTTTACAGTAGCCGTCAGTGGGCGCTGTGACTGTTCACATTGCGCAAGCAACAGTTATTTGTGCTTGAAGAATGTTGGAAGCGTTCAAGAACGGGATAGCATCACCAGCACATAATTGCACGTACACGATTGTGACGTTATATACAAGCTTTTCCCACGAACATTGTCAGACTAAACAGCAAGATATGCTCTTATGAGCCTGCCCGGTTTTGCTTTCTCGCCACGAAAGGCTGAAAGCTATGTGTCACTGGGAAGAAAAAACAAACAAAGAGGACAAAGGCAACTTTGCGTCATATAGTTTGCTCTGTTTTTTCAAGATGTACAGGCTCATACACTATTAAGGTGAACGTAGCACTGTTCGAATACTTTGGTAAAAGACTTGGCTCTATGCGAGAAGTATTCCTAAACAAATGTTTGGGACAACTTTTAGCTCTTTATTAATGTCTTAAGTTATTGTCATGTTGTACGAGACTTGTCTTTGAATGTTTTGCTTTGCATCTGGCCTACATGTGACTCAATGTTCTTTTTATTACTCTTGTGGTTCAGATGAGTGTATTAGTGTGATTCAATTACTTCGTGCAAGTTCAGGTTGTTGTTTTTTTTCTGCCATAGTGGAATATAGCTGTGTAAAAAGAAAGCTAACTGTCCAGAATAATTGTTAAAAAAGTTAGTACCAAGCTTACTCGCTTGAAAATGTTTGGTAAACTTGTAGCTAGTCGTGTCCGAAACTGCTTGCATTGCTTTACCATTTTAGCAGATGGAATGTTAGTCTGTGTCTTCACTTTCTTGTTCTTCTTGCTTTCAGCAAGGATGGTCTCAGAGATTCTGTGAAGACTATGATGTGCCTATGCCGGCTGATTTCTACGCATCTGAGTGTACATGTTCGGTCTTGTTCAGAAATGCTTACTTCATCCGCTTTTGCGTACATTGTGTTCATTGGCTTGTTGCCTTGCTACATTTTCCATCATTGAGCCTGGCAACCTTGACAGATATCATGACTGTGTAATGGTTGGGGCACGTATTGATATCTGAATGTTATGAAGTTGTGAGCTGTGTTGTTTTTGGATCCACAATGTTTCTAAACCAGTGTTGTTGGCAAAAGAGGGCAACGCAAAAAGTTAGCCAAGTTGAGCCTTATTGGATCTCTACTGCAGAGTGGCATCATCAAATGGAATGCAAAGATTCTGCACCCAATCTAAGGCAGCGCAGAACCACCCTTATGTTTACATTTCTGCCAGTAAACATACAAATACGTGCATAAATTCTATTGTAGGCATGTCAAAAAAGATCACTGACGTGCCAATTTTTTTTTCTTCAGTAAATGAAGCTCCAAACTTCTTAAATGCTACAAAAGTACTGACATATGGTGGCACGTCCTAATTAATTTGCTGTAATGCTTTGGTTTAACTATCAGTTCTGGTTTAAGTGTCAAAAATGGAAGAGCACAGTGGCTTGGTCTCCAGTTTTCATGCGCAAGTAGAACAATAATGAAAAAAAAAAAAAGAATATGTGCAGCAATCTTGATTGCTTAAGAGCTACGTGATCATGCGTAGTTCTAATTGCTATTCAGTGTTATTGGAATTCAAGCTGTTGATGACTTCATGGTCATGCTGATTATGCCAGATTAAGTATATTAAAGTGAACTCCAGCATCAAGTCAAAACACCTTGGCAAATTACATGAATTCCTGACTGCATATTACTCATAAAATAAAAGTAAAAAATTGTTTTATAAAATAAACCAACTTTAATATCTGCACACTTTTATATCATATTGCAGACATGCTTGAACATGACCATTTTTGCTTTTGCCACTCTGAATGTACTTTTGTTTTCTTTCTTTACAGCAAAAGTACTTGATTCATTTGTTTCTTTTTTCATTTTTACAAAACCAGTAATCTTCATTGAAATTATCACACTTCATGATTGCGGGTGCATTCGCGTCTTTTAAATTCTCGTAGGTGCCAGTGACATGGCTTAGTATAATGACGATGTTAAAGTGTTTTGTTGTTGTTAAGCCGTATGTAAAACCCCATCTGCACTACCGTGGATAAGTCATACCATTTGTTGAGTGTCAATTCTTGTAATATAACATCTGCATTTTTTCTTACTGTTGTGCACTGTGTGTTTTGCTTTTGTGCCCAGTTACAAGTTTGGGTTTGCTATCAAACTTAAAGGAGGAAAATGTAGATTGCTTCCAGTAGCACGATATTGACTTCGGCTTTGATTCTGGTATTAAAAGTTTGCAAGAACCAAAAGGTCTTAACACATTTCGAGTCAAACCTAACTATTCTAGCATTCCATATGATATATATATATATAACTATTTTTTCTGTGTTGAGTTTCGACTGTATCAAGTACAGAGCCTTTCTTTTAGAAGCACCTTAAGAAGGAATATTAGGATGTCATAACATGTGCACATGTTCAATTCATGACCTTTGCCTGAGTTTGTGTGATAGAATGACACGAGAAAACCACAATAACGTGGTGCTGCAATCAACTGAGCTAACTCAATCTAGCTTGTCACAGTGCTGCAATCTAATAGCTTTCTGGTCCGCTCGATAGCAGTGAGTGCCCTGGAACAGCATCGGTTTTCATTTTGAACCCTAAGCCAGGACAAATGTTTCATCTGCAGTGAAGCATTCCTTCTGAAGTTTCCGGATTGATTTCCATTGTAAATTCGTGTGATAAATGTAAGGATGAAAGTTTTTTAACCGAACCTTTTATAACCCACTAATATTGGCCTCTGATACGAAAAACTTGACGCTGGCCAGCATGCAGAAATGCAGCACTCAAGAACGTGTGTGTCACATGTGTGTTTCTATGCACTGTTTTCAATAATTGGTGCTGTTTTTATTGTGGACTTGTCAGCTGTTTTTCATGTGACTTCCTGATTTTTTGTCAAGGCAAGTTGTATGTTCAAAGTAATTGCTGTGTCAAAATAATTTGGCGTGAAACCGTGACCAGTGTTATGATGCTAGGCACTTCAATGAAAGTCCAATTCTCAGAATGGAGGAAGGAAACTGTTGGGGAGAAGCATTGCACAATGCCATTGAAAGGAATAGCAGTAAAGACCTAAAGCTTAGTTTGACCTTATTTTCATGGCAGGGTGAGAACTTCTGATTTTTTTAATGTTTTACTCGTAATAAAATTAACAGGCACAATGTGAGCCTCGCCGTGACTCTTCCTGTTTCACCCAGCTTGTTTTTTTTTTTGACAACATTTCAGTCTCTCATCTGCGGTCGTCTTATTCCGCGGCCGGTCACTCCGCTGGCCGGGCCGAGGCGATGGCGAGGATGAGGGCGTCATTCTCGAGCGTAATGCAGCAGCGACACCGTCCCTTTCGGTGCGAGGTGTGCCACTACACCAGCTCCAGCCGCTGGCACCTGAAGCGGCACCAGATGATCCACACTGGCGAGAAGCCGTTCAAGTGCCACCTCTGCCCCATGACCTTTGCGCTAAAGCACAACATGGCGACCCACATGCGAACTCACACGGGTGAGAGACCCTTCCGTTGTGAGATTTGCCCACGCACTTTCAGTCAGCAGCAGGGTCTCAAGAAGCATGCGATACAGCACACGTATTTCGGATTCAATTCGTCCCTGTAGCGCAAGAGTTCATGAAAAAGCTTGGCACAGTGCGAAGCTGCCCTTTTCACCCACTTTCGGTCTTTTTGTCCGACAACAACAAGCGTCTATTTTGCATTAATTTCCCTGTACTAGGGAGCAAGGTAGGGAGGCACGATCTCTCCAATGCTGTTCACTACATGTTTACAGAAGGCTTTCGGGACCCTAGATTGGGTAGAGTTAGGGATAAGAGTTAATAGAGAGTATCTTAGTAACCTGCAATTCCCTGATGACATTGCCTTGATGAGTAACTTGGGGAATGAATTACAGCTCATTATTACGGAACTGAACATGGAAAGCAAGAAAGCAGTTCTGAAAACTAATATGCACAAAACTAAAGTAATGTGCTACAGTCTCGGCAGAAAACAGCACTTTGCGGTAGTTGGAGAGATGCCGAAAGTGGTAAAGGAATATGTCTACTTAGGACAAACAGTAATCATGGAGCCAAACGATAAGAGTGAAATGACTATAAGAATAAAGATGGGGCGGCTCACATTCGGCAAGCATTTTGAAATAATGAATGGTAATATGCCACTAACCCTCAGTAAAAAGGTATATAACAGCTGCATCTTGCTGGTACTTATTTACGGAGCAGAAACCTAGAGGCCTACAAAGGAGGTTCGGATTAAATTGAGGACGACGCAGCGAGCGATGGAAAGGAAAATGATGGGTGTAACCGTAAGAGATAAGAAGAGGGCAGAGTGCGTGAGGGAACAAACCGGGGCTAAGGATATCATAGTTGAAATAAAAAAGAAGAAATGGACATGGGCCGGGTTCGTAGCACGTAAGCAGGATCATCGCTGGTCGTTAAGGATAACTGACTCTATTCCCAGAGAAGACATACACACAAAGGGGAGACAGAAGGTAAGGTGGGTTGATGAGATTAAAAAGTTGGCAGGTATAACGTGGCAATGGTAAGCACAGTGCCGGGTTGATGGACGGATCATGGGAGAGGCCTTTGCCCTGCTGTGAGTGTAGTCAGGCTGATTATGTTGATGACTATTAACATCTGCTGTATGAATTTGAGTCATGGAACAGCAAGCACATTATCAGTGTGACAGCGTTATTGTTAGAAAATTGGCAAACGAAGAGTTTCTAGGAAAGAAATGCAAGCAAGCCAGATGACGAATATTGCTTTGGGACAAAAAGACACCGTTTTTATGCATTATTTCTTTAGAGTGTAGAAAGGAAGGGTGTGTTCGGAGCATTTTTCTGTCGCACAACTAATGATTCATCTCGAATGCGTTTTCTGTTTTGTCGTGTTATCACGGGGTACATGGTACTTCCAGGTTGTAGACTAGGTGCACATTCTCTGCATGGTTAGTATTCTTGACGACAAAAAGTGATGAGTGCGGTGTTTTCAAGGGAGGAAGCCCAAACGAGTGAAGTGACGATTGTTATTGTCAGACGACAGTACTCCATGAAAGGTGCAAGGTTTGTCCGTGCACTTTCAATCGTCTGCTGGGGCTGAAAAAGCTTTTTGATGCAGCTAGTGGCGAAGCCAAGGGGTTGCACACTGGGCCTGTGCCCCCCACCCATAATTTTTACAGCGAAAGCTGTTATGAGATCACAACTCTGTTCACATGTGGCACCGCAGTTGTCTGCCGCCGCCGCTGGTGTATGTAACCACATTGCACGAAATAAGAAATAAAAAAAAACAAACCTAGTACCAAGTACACAGTAGGGCTCGAACCCGAGTTCGCTGCGTGCCAGCGCAGTATTCTACCTCTAAGCCACACTGTTGCTTGGGACTTGTTCGCAAACTAGCCTTAGGCAGGCTTGATGTCGGGAAAGCAATCGTGTTAATATGACTTATAAAGCGTTTAAAAACAGCGAAAGAACAACCAGTCATCACACAATGCGAATAGCGTAACGAGTGGGTCGTCCAATGCTCCAACCCATTACAAAAGCTTGTTCTTGTTCACCTATTAACTGTGGTGCAGACCCACTTAAAGGGGCCCTGAAACAGTTTTTTAAGTAACCCAGGAATGAATTCACTGGAAGAGCTTATTGCCTCACAAATTCAACGCCGCAAGAATTTTAAGAATCCATCCAGTACGAGCGGAGTTACCATGATTTGTCACACGCTGCAATGGCATTCTCTCTTCTCTCGTCCCGAGGAATGTGCTGAAAGCTAAGCAGAAAGGGATGGCAGGGCCACAGAGAAACGTCATGGTAACCGTGTGACCTTGAGCACTTGTTATTTCTTTTTTTCTTTGAATGTGCGGCTTTTTTAGTGTGACTGAACGCGCACGCGTGTACAAGTAGCCGCCTCCCGCGGCGATATCTGTAGCGAGTGAGCGCCCCATGTTCAAATCAGCCAATGGCCAATAGATGTACTTGCTACGTGTGATTTTTCGGTATATTGCGTGATTTGTCGAGTGAACAGAAAGCAATGTTTAGCTGACTGATGATTTCTTGTGAATTCCAGGCTGCATGCTGCACTACAATATTTGGCTTGCGTGTTGTCAGAAGCCTCTACTATCGATCGCCAACGTTTTCTGACCATGCTCAAAAAGTGTTGCAGGGCCCCTTTAAGGCATAATTCCTCATCCTCGTCAGCCACTGCATGAACAATTGGCACAAAATTATTTGCAGGCGTTTAGCAGATACCACACTTCTCAGAAGAAGGACGAAGGATAGCATAGGGA
Organism: Rhipicephalus microplus; assembly: GCF_043290135.1. Taxonomy (NCBI): domain Eukaryota; kingdom Metazoa; phylum Arthropoda; class Arachnida; order Ixodida; family Ixodidae; genus Rhipicephalus; species Rhipicephalus microplus. Next base: position 24,827,529 of record NC_134708.1, on the reverse strand, counting down.
ATGGCGGTCCACTACCCAGAAATTATTATTATTAATGCCGTTGTGGGTACCCAGCAAGATTGCTTGCAACAGTTACCCAATGAGTGTTTAGCATAGGCTCTGAAAGATCGCTTATCTTGCTTTAGCAGTGACTGTGCTGCGGCTTCCGCGCAGGCTTGGCGTTTTTTTGTTTGTTTTTTTTTTTGGCCATAGCATACATAATGCAAAATGACCATTTGCCTGCCTGGCCCCCACTTCAGATCAAAAAAGGGTGTGTGATCCAAAAAAAAAAAAAGATTCTATTTGTGCTTACGCCCCTGGATGCAGTACATATATATGGGATTCAGTTTGTTCCTGTAACACGAGGGTGCCGCGAAGAACTCCAGCCCAGTACCTAGTTGCTTTTTCTCCTATTTTTTTAGCTGTGGGGAGACGTCTTACACTAAAAAAAAAGTGGGGGGAGAGGGGAAGTGAAAAAGAGTTCTATTTCGTCTTGCACCAATAATCGCAATATGAAGGAGAACTAACAGACAATGATGCCAGGGAAAATATAGGTGATGTTATGGGTAGTATTAGTAATGTAAATGTGAAGAAAGGTGGGCGAAAAGATAACTTGGGCTGCTGCTAACAATAATCGCCTATCATGCATGCCTGTCCTTGTACTGTCACTGTGTGCCCGATACTTCCAAATCATGAACGGCATGTGCGTTATCGTCCTTTTGCTGCGCTATGCCATTACGCCGGGATAATTGACAAGACGTCTTACACGTGTGCATTAACAGCATAGGTTGGTGAACTCGCTCATTTGACCTGCGGTGCTCGTGGTACTTTCAAATCACTGAGGACACTCTGCTATCAGTTTGCCGGTATTCTCAGCGGAAAAGTCAAGTGCAGCTTTCGACAAAGTAAGTGAAGGCAAGACTGATGAATTTTATTGTTGGGGAACAAGCTAAACCTTACAGGGTGTGAATTTCTTTCACGGTTTTAAACATTCTACTTTTTGGTCACGCAACCTTCATAAACTGGCTTGCCAGAGTTTCCTTTCTCGAAAATGTGGCACTCGTTGAACTTACAATCGGAGGTGTGATGTTGATAATGCTTGCAACATTTGCAATCTGAGCTGAGAATATCTGGCATGCGTTGTTAAAACGGGAAAAAAGAGAGCAGACACAACAGATTAGGATTTTCACAAATATACGCCACCAGGGTGCAACCTTCTTTACAGCATCGCATGCGATGTGGCATACGCCACTGTCCAACAATTTGTGCAATGGCCTCGGTACCAAGCACATTTACTCAATTCTGTGACATTACACTGGGGACGAGATGTTTGTTGACACCATGTAGGAAAACTACGCTTCGGGGTGCAGAGCCACGGAGCTTAGCGCGTGCAAGTACGGTCTTGCGGGCGATGTCTGTACTAAATTTTCGGGTTGCGTGAAACATGCATGTGCAGTATTTCAATCAAAATGTTCATTTTACTTCTTTCAGGTGTAGTTTTTCCTTCTAAGCACAAACACTATTGTACAGTAAGGAAAGTCTGAACACCCGATCGTTTTTAATTCTAGCCAGGGGGCACACTGAAATGAAAATAGTTTAATACAGTAACGGGAAATAAGTTTGTTTGCTAGGCTCTACAGGAGACTCTCAGTAAACGTATCCTGAAGGTACCGGAAAATTCTGTTCAATTTAACAGGAGTTCTGTTTACTGAGAGGCGAAGATTGGTGCAGATAACAAGCCCTAAACCAAGCATTACAGAGGCAATAGTTCCGTTTAGGTAGTGGTTCCGTTTAACAGATTTTAATTTACTGAGTGAAGTTTCATGTGCCTGAATTTGCAATTCGGGTGTATGAGTCAGCTTATCAAACTTCATATTTTGAGGCCTTTGTAGGGTGGGGTTCTTCTCATTCCTTTGTAAGACATCTTAGGGAGTGCCATGGTGCTTTTACATAACCCTTTTCTTTTGCCTCCCAGAACTAAGTGGTACATCTGATACTTTTTCATACGATGATGTGCAATGTTTTTTTCTCTTTTATTCCTGCATTCAATGTTATCCTTATTCCTGCAATATTTTTCTTTGTTTTGAGTTTTTGTGCACCTATTATTTTGAACTGCATGATCTGTACATCGCTCTGCCACAATTTTTATCATCTTTGTTGTTTCCAAAACCAATTACAGAGTACTTACCCAAATGTTCTGAAACTTATATTACTATGGCTTTCAATACTCTTACTGAACTCACTTATGTGATAACAATCGTATCAAGTGTCTTGACGAAGGTTTTACTCACACATTATTTATTAATAGTTCTAATTGTAATTCAGCCCAGATCTCTACAACTTTTTTGGACGGTGAAATGCACTTCCCATCACATCTGCTTTTTCGTAAACTAACTCTTGGTTTCGTCACAATAAGCACACTCAGCTTTTCAGAGCGTGGAAATTTGCTTTATTCACAATGGCACCGTTGCTGTAAAGACCAGAGTTTCATTACCTTATCAAGCTCGCGCCGTCAAATTGAGTAACACAGTTTGTAAATAAGTTTGCTCCTGGAACTCGTGGCACCACGATTTCGGCCCACGCATTACCAGACCACATACAAAATTTCACTTTCTATTATAAGTCTGACTTGCAGATTACAGCGAAGACAACATGCCCGGTGTTGCGCACTTGCTACAAGCAGTGCTTTACAAATGTTACGCATTTATATGTCATTGGCAATCACGAAAGAAAAGTGGATAAAAATTGTTGCACCTCGGGATTTGTGGCGCATAACTGGCGGGAGCTCATTGCCCATTCTTAGCATGATGTCAACATTTGTGAACCTACAGCCGTACATGTGAAAGAGACATGCTAGAAACAACATTAGCGATGAAGCTATGCTTATACTCGTCCAACAGTAAAGTGTGAAAGGTGTGTCGCTTTGTTGAACGATCCTAGTGCGCCACTGAAATTGCAGCATGTCATATGTCTATTTCAAGATGAATCGACTCGTGTTGTGCTTCATAAAATGATCATCTTTAGAGATGTGTGATTAATTGGAAATTTCATATGCAAATTATATACTTCCTTTGTTCAAAGCATATTCGTTTAGAAAAATGCATATTTAGAGTTTGTCGAATATTTGACCATGGCCAAATATATGGTTAATTAGGGAGGCATATATTTGGACAAGTTCAAATATTAGGAATGACAACTTATGAGTAGTGATTGTTTGTACTTTTATTGTAGAAGGTGGCTAATATATACCCATTTTAATCTAGCGTTACATTGTATTGTACTGCCTTATTTCTATGTGTTTTCCCTATATATTGAGATAAGTTGTTTAAGAGCATACAGAGTGCTTACTTTTTGAACATTTCAGGCAGTTAGTTTTACTGCATGATAATCTGTAATGAGTGCATTACTAGAATAACCATCAGTATGTTGCAACCTAGCAAAATGCGCTTAAACAATTCTTTTTTCAGTAAAGTAGTAAAAGCTATTGTGGTTTCTCTTCTTGCAACTTTTCAATGGTGCACTCATATTCGATTAGATATTTGAAGGCAGTATATCGCCCTCTTTGTATTTGAAAATTTCAATATGCGCACGCCCCTGCTGATTTTCTATCGACTGTCCCTTGCAATGAAAGTTTCAGTAACATGTCATAGAAAACTTTACGTATACTCTAGTTTTCTTGTCCTTGCACACATTTAATTAAGAACATGCTGTGGCCTATGAAAGTGTGGCCTTTTCCGTTTTTTTTTTGTTCTGTTTTGCATGTCGAATGGTTGTGACACCTTCACAGGAGGTTCAAAAAGGTTCCATTGGGCCGTATGTTCTCTAGTGAAAGGCGTGTCACGAAATGACCACGTGAGAACCGTTGCGGGAGATCGAGTTTCAACAGCTTTGCTGGAAGAACTCGCAATTTAAAGTTGTGCGAACTTCCGGCATTGAATTTCATGTCCTTGAATGCCACTCACAGTTCACTGATGTGGGGGCATTTGTGCAGTGCTCAGCTCAACTCGTTTTTGTGTATTTAGGGCAGAAATGGAATGTCCTTCACTCACTTTACTGACAGTCTTAGCCTGCACACTTGTTGTGGCTTTCGAAGATTTTATATAAAAAGCAGCCGGCCCTAAAGATAAATGACAGCTGTAGCATGCGTAAAGTGTCTAGTGTGACGATTGCCCATGTAAAACGTAGGTAACAGCGTCGCAACAGTATAAATGAACTGTAGAGCAAAAAATTTTTTTCTCGGAACTTTGAAGTGGCAATTGAGCGGGAAGACTGGTAAAGCATCCCGATTCTGTGCAGCAGTTTCCCAATACACTGTTTCGTAGTATGCCCTGTTGTCGCTAACAAATTTTCACAAGTTTCACATACAGCGGCTGTCCTCAGATGTCATTGTAACTGTCAGAACGAAGGTTTTCACCTGTGTGGCTGTCAATAACATCGTGCTTGAAGTAGGTACAGTAAGTCTAATTAGATGATTAATCAAAATGTTGTGGGTTGGACATGTCATTTAACTTGATCATGTTTCACATGCCAAGCATATGTACCGCTTTTATTACTCATGTTACGGGCTGAACCTGAGGTTTTACTGTCTGAATCATTAATGTACGAATGCTGAGGGATTGATGCTCATTCATCCTCTGCATTTGTTGTACTATGTATGGGCAAACAATCATCTAAATAGTTACAAGCCTCACTTTGCTAAACCGTCGTGGTGTTGTGTGGGATCTCAAGTGTATAAACTAACACTATCCTGTCTCGATGTGACGCAAATAGTCTTGTGCATTGCATACTGTGGGACAACTCACCCATTCTCATGTTAATAACCGACCATAGCCATAGCCACTTGGGGTTCGGGAAGGAGCATACAACTCCACCTGCCCCCTGCCCCACTCTGAAGTTTTTCACTTTGTATGTGTTTACATACATGCATGCATGATTATGCATGTACGTATGTGGAGGTATTAGACGCCCCCCTTTTAAAGTCCCGGCTTTGTACCTTGCCACTATGTTTTCTGGTGCTATTGACCTTGTCAAAATATGTAGTGGGATAGTGGGTCGTATTTTGCAATATCCTGTATAGTTATGATGTAGTATTCACTATCATTCTCTCGATATTGTTTCCCGCAGACTGCCTAACACTGATTTAGATGCAAGGTAACTTCACTGGCACAGTAAACTACATATAGACAATAGGGGGTTTTTGAATAGAAACCCCAAAAGTTTGGGGACCCAAAGAAATAACGTCAAGACCCCACTGCGCATGCACGAAACCCAAACTGCATTTGGGTTTTGGGTTGGGGACGCTATTTCTCGAATTTAGCAGGAGCCTCAAAGCCTGCGCCAAAAGTTTTGGGTTGACAAATGTGATAGCACCTACTGAAGTGACGGCTCTCGTCCATGACTAGAGTGACATAGAATAGGAGGAGTGTCCAAAGCACAGCAAACCCTTTTCGAAGACTCATCGCTCCTGCTTGACCCAAAAGCGTCCATACGCAAAGGGCTTTTGGGCTCCCATTCGAAAACTCCCTAATGTGCCACTGACAACCTGAAATAACACCAACAATTTGTCGACCCGGTGTTTACAGTTTTTAACTAGGGACAAGAAATATTTGCGCACGTGTGTCCCATCATGCGGTGACGGTGAACGGTAATAATAAAACGTGGCAGTTCACGGAGAAGCAAGCATATTCATGTTGTGAAAGTTTTTTTCGCTCTTTTCGAGCTTTTATCAGTTTTAGTCCTTGCACGTGTGGTCACACTGAAACCAGATTTTGTCACTGGATTGAAGTTTCTCTGTTGGCATGTCGAGTGCTTTCTCTCTTTGACTGTTTGCTACAAATAAAAGCATGATGAATAACGTGTGGCACCCGTTCCATTTGTGTTTAGCCACCTTGCCCACGGCAGCTCAATGTTGGTGGTGTAGCAATCTTCACTGGTACCACTGAAGATTCCACATATGAATTAATAACGACCGATGAACCAAGTACACTGAAACCTCGATCTAAAGAACTAACATATGATAAATTACTATGCCTGGATGCGACTTGTGGGCCAGATCCATAAAACGGCGGGTCGAAATTGCCGGCAGGGCAATCCTGTCACCCCGACATAGGATGTCATGACAGAGAGTTCAGCTTTCACATAAAAGTAAGGTAACAACTCTTTTGACAATAACGAAGTAAGTGAAGATGGCTCTGTCACAGTTACAATGCTACAATATATATGTGTACAATGAATTTTCATATATAATGAAGTATTTTTGTGGCAGATGCGACTTTATTGTATACTCGCACCTCATTATAACAGTCACATCTGCCTCAAAAATACTTCGTTGTATCCGAAAATTCGTCGTAAATTATAACAACGTATCTATGGCAACATATTGGTCACTTACTTCGCTATAACCAATAATTCATTATACCCGAATTCGTTATATTTAGACTTCAGTGTATTAACAGCACCATGTGAAACGCTAACAGCGGCAAGCTGTTCACGTTTTGTGAGCACTGGCGTAGTATAGTGAGCACCGTCCAGTCAACACTACTGTGTGCACGACAGAACTAACGGCACTACAAGGTTCCCCTGTGGTGCGACATTTTCTCGTCTGTTATTTCCGATGTGGTGGTAATGGTGGCCCATGTTGATGTGCAGATTGCATTTGGTTCTTTTAATTTTGCTTTTTAGATTTTATTTTCTTCCTTTGAAATATTGCTACTAGAACAGAAGCAGAACTATTACCCTATAGTGGGATGGAAACTGCTGTGAAGTCGAATGTGCGCACTTCTCAACGGTGATGACTAGATGGCATGTGCTTTACCTCTGTGAATGCTTGCTGCTGTTCAGGTTTCATTTGATGACGAGTGTACCTACCAGATGAAAAAACTTTATGCGACACGAATGAAAAAAACAATTTCATTAATTTCAATTACCTTCTAGCTATACAGTGCAGACCACTTATAACGTAACCGCATTTTGCGCGGGACCGGTTATAACTTGGGTTTTTTTGACCACTGATATGTCGCCCATAGAACTCAATGTATAGGCCGACCGTTTATTGCGTAGACGCACGGAGGGGAATACCGGTTATAGCGCGGAGTTTTTAGGCGTGCGACCATAAAATCGGCGAACGGAGCACGGTCAGCACGGTTTCCCGGCGGCGTTCTGATGCGCCGGAACGTTGGGAGTGTGAGTGGGAGGGCGTACGTGGAGACCGCCGCGAAAAGTCAAACATTGCGGAGGAAAAGAAAGAGTACAGTAGGGAGTGAGTCGGGGAGACCTTGGAAGGAGAGAGCATGTTTTCGTCACCGTGGCAACCGTGGCAGCGTCCAATCCGGGTGCGCGCTGCACGGAGTGGGGGAGAGAAGCGGTAGCATGCTTTTTTTTTTCTCAACCTCCTTCTTTGAATTTGCTGTGTGCGCTTCGCCGTGTCGTTGCGGTCTGAGAGCCCAGAGCACGTGTGTTGCGTAGCTCCAGTCGCCATGGCGTCGGCGGCGTCTTCAAGCGGCGTGAAAAAACACCGTGCCTTATCGCTGAAGATTAAGGAATGCGTCATAAGGGACATTGAGAGTGGCCTGAAGAAGGCGTCGGTGGCGGCGAAATACGGCGTTTATGACACTACCGTGTCGACCATCTACAAAAACAAGGACAAACTGCGACAGCAACTGCAGCAAGATTCGTCTTCCCTGTCACGGAAGAGAATACGTACGTCAAAATACGAAGACGTGGACGCAGCGCTGTTCAGGTGGTTCCGCGAAGTTAGGGCTCAAAGCATCCCAGTAAGTGGCCCCATGCTCCAACAAAAGGCCAAGTATCTCGGAGCTCTTTTAGGCCACGATGACTTCAATCCACTCAACGGGTGGATTCAGCGTTTCAAAGATCACCATGGCATCAGCTGCAAAGTGGTGTACGGAGAAAGCGGCGCTGTCGACGACGAGTCTATCGAAGTCTGGCTTCGCTTGAACTTGGAGAGTATGCTGTCGACCTATACTGACAGAGACATTTATAATGCCGATGAAGCTGGTTTATTTTATAACCTTTTGACCAACCGCACGCTTGGGCTGAAAGGCGAAGCCTGCTCCGGCCGCAAGGTCTCAAAGGAGCGCATAACTGTATTGTTTTGCGCCAATTTGGACGGGAGTGACAAGCGCCGCCTCTTTGTCATAGGTAAAAATCGGCAAGGCCACGTTGCTTTAAAAAGCGAGAGTGCCTGCCAGCGACCTACAATGCCAATAAAAAGGCGTGGATGACGCAGGATTTGTTCACCAGCTGGCTTTGCAAGTTTGATGAGGATATGGTGGCAGAGAAACGGCGGGTCGTGCTTATCCTCGACAACTGCATGGCCCACAACGTCAAGCCGAAGTTGACCGCAGTCAACCTAAAGATTTTGCCTGCCAACACTTCAGCAAAAAGTCAACCTCTCGACCAGGGTGTCGTCGCAACCGTAAAGGCGCTGTACAAAAGGCGCATTTGCGAGAGTTTTGCTGAGCATGCAGCAGCAGCAGCCTCTTAAAGTGAACGTAAGAGGCGCAATTGACATCGTGGTCGCTTCATGGTGGCAGGTAAAGGCCGATACCATAAGCAAGTGTTTCAAGAGGGCAGGCTTCGTGCGCAATGCAGAGGCTCTGGAAGACGATGAGCAGAGCTACACGTCGCTCGCCGATGAGACCCTCAACACTGACGAGGTGTGGTCCTGCCTCGTTGACAGCAACTTTGTTACCGCCACCGACACTTTCCAAGAATTTGTCGATACCGGGGAGTCGGAGCTTTCTGTCTGCGAGGAAGCGAGCACAGATGACGCGATCGTCGCAGCGGTGCGCGGAGGTTGCAACGGACGACGAGTCGGACGGCGAAGACGATGTCGACCCGACGCCAGAACCAGATTTCTGGTGCAAAGACGCATTGGAATACCTCACTAAAGTGAAAACGTACTACGCGAAAAACAGTTTGAGCGAGAAATCGTTTCAGTGCTTAAGCTTTGTGGAGGACGAAATTGTTTGCAGCGCTGTTCGCAAGCATCGCCAGACGAAAATAACGGCGTTCTTCCGCTGATGCCGGATTTGAAAACTGTTTCCGTGCCGTGTTGTGATTGTGTTGAATGTGCGAGTGAAAAGTGTAGTAAATTGCTTTTGAAAAGTGGGTTGCCCTTTGCCGAAAAAAGCATGCTTTGGTTATAACGCGATACCGCTTATAGCGTGGATTTTTACAACTCCCGTGACTTACATTATAAGCCGTCTACACTGTACAAAAAGCACTAATCATGCTGTAAAAAAAAATGCTTGGCAAGCGAAAAAATGCATGAAGAAAAAATGCATGTGTTGACGCTATCAGTAAGTTTGTGCACCAAATCGCTGCAATGTCCTAGATTTTGATAGAGTTTCTTAGAGGCCGCATGGTTCTTAATTGGTAAAAACGGAGTAATTCACAGCGAAGGGACGATGTGCCGACTGTGAAGAAATTTTTAAGAGGCTAAGAAAAAAAAAGTCAGTTTTGTGCACATTGTGATGTGAAATTTAGAATCTTTTTTTTTCTATGAATAAATCCATGATGGCAAAAATATCAGCCTAGTTTTCAAAAAGTAATTAACCAATCTAAATTAATTCATTGTCTAACTGAAAAGATTTTTTTGGTCATTCAAATGACAAATAGATATGGTAAAGAAGCACATTTTAACCCTTTCCTAGCTGAAAACAAGCTGAGCTCGTTGGCATGGCTTTTACTGATTCTACTGAAAACGAGCTTGCTTTTGCACCCAATAAAGCTACTCTGATTCACTTTGCTGAGTTATCTTTCACTTGAACAGGTAGTGCAGTAAAAAAAGATGAAAAACACTCAAAGCATCCATTTCAGTATAAAAATGCATGCTTGCATCAGCAATTATGTGTCATTCCTGGCCAAAAAAATTTTCAGGGAAAGGCGGAAGGAGATACTTTCTTTGCAAAGCCTACCACTATCTTATTGGTTTGTTAGTACGACACAAGATTCGTATTGTCACGCACCAAGAGCCGTAGAGACAAGACGGGAACAGCGGGGCAGAAAGACACGAGCGTGTGTCTTCAAATGAGGTGCTAACCACACTTCTTTTTCGTTCTCTTTGCCCTTTTTTTGGCTCGCTAGGGCTTGCTGGCTCACAACTCTAGGTGGCATTATTTCCCCTCCCATTAGAGCATCGACCCGATGCTCATACACAAGGGGACGGCAGGGCCGATAAGGAAAAAAAAAAAAAAGAGAGAGAGAGAAACGGTACCTCTAGTGCACAGGGCATATGCAGGTGCAAAAAAAAATTGTCTGAGGTTGGTCATAAGAGAAAAAACCATTAACAGAGTTCACAGTTCGTTCGAGACCCAAGGGCAATATAAAAAAAAAAAGAAAATGTTTGCTGCCCGGGCTCAAAAAGACGAGTATCACCGCGTAATATAAGGTTTTAGGCGGACGACATGCGCAATCTCTGTTCGTGGTGAGTGGCGTTGGGTCGTTGCTGAGCCTCTGTCTGGAATAACTTCGTAGTTCACCTCGTTCAACTGCCGTAATACTTTGTAGGGTCCGAAATACTTGCTCAGGAGTTTTTCGCTCAGACCTCGCCCTCTAACAGGAGTCCAAACCCACACTTGGTCGCCAGGTTGACAGGAGACTTGTCGATGGTGGATATTGTACCTTCGGGCGTCTTCACATTGCTGGGATCTTATGTGCATGCGAGCTAATTGACGTGCTTCCTCTCACGCTGAATGTAATCGTCGACATCAGCAGTTAATAGCTATTGCTGGTCGATGTCACAAGGAATCATAGCGTCTAGCATGTTTTGCACGTCTTGACCGTAAACGAGGCGGAATGGTGCGAACCTTGTCGTTTCCTGGGTTGCGGTGTTGTACGCAAACGTTACGTATGGCAGGATTTTGTCCCACGTTTTATGGTGCACATCTACGTACATAGAAATCATGTCCGCCAGCGTTTTGTTCAGCCTTTCTGTTAAGCCGTTACTCTGGGGCTGGTATGCGGTTGTCTTGCGGTGGTTCGTGTAACTGAGCTTGAAGATGTCGTCCAACAGTTTTGCCGTATAAAGGCTGTCCCTCGGTCAGTGATGACGAATGACGGGCGCCATGACGAAGCACAAGTGGTGCATGAAATTTGGGCGACTTCAGATGCTGTACCGCGTGGCAATGGGTTTGTTTCAGCGTAACGCGTCAAGTAATCAGTTGCAACGATGATCCACTTGTTTCCGGAGTGAGACGAAAGAAACGGTTCAAGGAGGTTCATCCCAACTTGGTCAAATGGCGTACGTGGTAGATCGATGGGTTGTAAGAGGCCTGTAGGTTTTATAGGTGGTGACTTGTGATGCTGATATTCGCGGCATCCTTTCACGTAGCGTTTGACACAAGCTGAGAGTTTTGGCCAGAAATAAAGCTGTCGAACCCAGTCAAGCGTCCGTGAGTATCCCAGATGGCCGGATGTCGGCTCATCGTAGCAGGCTAATAGGATATCATCACAAAAGTCTTGAGGGACGACTAGAAGATAAGATCTGCTGCCAACACCGGTGTTTTTCTTGTATAATATGCCGTGTCGTAAGCAAAATGACGGCAACGTACGGGAAAGTGGACGAGAAACAGAAGTGGTGCTGCCTTCTAAATGATCGATGATGGGCCTTAACTCGGGGTCCGCTCATTGCTTACTGAGGATGTCGGTTCCACTGAGAGTCCCCAGGAAGGCGCTGTCGTCTTCTACACCTGTATTGTCGGATTCCAGAGGTGCTCGTGATAGCGTGTCAGCATCTTCATGCTTTCTACCCGACTTGTATACTATGGTGACATCGAACTCCTGAAGTCGCAGACTCCATCGTGCTAATCGCCCAGAGGGGTCTCGGAGGTTAGCCAACCAACATAAAGCGTGGTGATCACTCGCAACTTTGAATGGGCGCCCATAGAGATAAGGCCTGAATTTGTAATCGCCCATATTACCGCGAGACATTCCTTCTCTGACGTTGAATAGTTGGTTTCGGCACGTGATAGAGTGCGGATCGCGCAGGCAATCACACGTTCGATCCCATCTTGTGTTTGCACCAAAATAGCTCCGATACCAATGTTGCTTGCGTCAGTGCGCACCTCTGTGTCAGCGTCCTCATCGAAATGACCAAGTACAGGAGGGGAAGACAATCGATGTTGCAGTTCCGCAAAGGCAGTTGCTTGTTCGTCAGTCCACAGAAATGGGGTGTCGTCACGTGTAAGTCTGATGAGAGGCTCCGCAACCTTAGAGAAGTTTTCAATAAAGCGGCGATAGTATGCGCAGAGCCCTAGAAATCGCCGAAGACTTCTTTTGTCTGTCGGAGCTGGAAAAGCGGCCACAGCGGCAGTCTTCCCGGGATCGGGCCGAACGCCTGCAGCGCTCACAACCTGGCCCAAGAACTTCAGTTCATTTTAGCCGAAATGGCACTTCTCAGGCTTGAGGGTAAGGTCAGCGGATCGTATGGCTTCAAAAAACACTTCGAAGCCGACGAAGGTGCTCGTCAAACGTTTTTGAAAAGACGACATCATCTAGATCCACTTGAGGTCAGCGATAACGGTATCCATCATTCGTTGAAATGTGGCCGGAGCGGAACTGAGGCAGAATGGAAGCACTCGGAATTCATACAGGCCGTCAGGAGTTACAAAAGTCATTTTTTTGCGGTCACGTTCATCGACTTCAATTTGCCAATAACCACTTTTGAGGTCGATTGAGGAAAAGCACTTTGGTCGCCTCAGCCTGTCAAGAGAATCGTCCACTCGAGGCAACGGGTACACGTTTTTCTTTGTGACGTTATTCAGCTTCCTATAATCAACATAAAAGCAAAGTGTACCATCTTTCTTTTTTACAAGGACCACTGGCGTTGTCCAAGGGCTGCTTGATGGCTGTATTACACCGTTTTGAATCATTTCCTTCACTTGCTTTTGAATCACGCGTCGTTCGGTTGATGAAACGCGTTAAGGCTGTTGCCATATAGGGTGCCTGTCGCCGTAGGTGATAATACGGTGTTCGGTAATCGATGTTTGACGGATTCTCGATGAACGTGTAAAACAGGCGTGGAATTCTATCAACAGGTCGTTAAGCCTTCGTTTGTTTTCGTCAGAAAGCGTTGGATTTATATCGACGCCCTGGAGAGGTGCTTCGTCATTATCGGTTGCCTCGGAAGCAAAACACTCAGTCACATTGGTTACTGGGTAGGCATAGGCGATGACAGTACCAGGGAAAAGGTGTTGGCGCTCGTAGCTGAAGTTTGTAACAAGTACCTCGCAGTGGCCAGCCTGTAGGTCTACTAGGCTTCGTGCTACGCAGACACCTTGGGAAAAGCGTAGGGATCGATTGCTTTCCGCCACCATTTCACCGTGTGCTGATTTGTTACACGCCACTTGAACCATAACACTTGAGCGCGGTGGTATCGTCACAGCATCGTCAATTACCCGCAGACATACTCGATCGTGGCTGGGATTATGCTTTGTTGTGGCGCGCTTTTTGTTGAGAACGTGACGAGGCGTTGTCGAATGTCGATGATAGCACCGTGCTCCCTCAGGAAGCCCATGCCAATGATCAGGTCTCGAGAACACTGACGGAGAACGCTCAAGCTGACTACGAAGGTAGAACCACGAATATATATTCGTACTGTGCAAACGCCGAGTGGCATGACGATGTGCCTGCCAGCAGTAAGAATTGGCCTGAGCGTGACTACTGCAAGGATGACAAAGTTCCGCGCTGTTGAGCCACATACTCTTCAATTTCAGGGGGCCACTGACCGAACCTGGGTGGTGGTGAGTTCGTCGAAAATCTGCGTAGTCCAAGTTGTCGGTAAGGACACTGTCATACAGGTGCCCAGCTTCACCACAATGGAAGCAGAGAGGAGGGCGATCTGGCGCACGCCAGACATATGATTTCCGCGAGATCAGGCGAGGTGCGCTGTAATATGGCGCCGCTTGGACCGTCTGCAGCATGGCTGGGGCCACGGTGGGATGCGGAATTGCCGGTGTAACAGGTTGCCGCACAGCTTGAGCATACGACATGCGGGAGAAGTCATGCTGGACTTCATCTCGGACAACGAGGAAATAGTGGGCTTCGAGGGCACTGACAGCTTCTGGAGTTCTTCGCGGATGACTGAACGTATGAGCTCTCGGAAGAAATCCATTTGGCCACCGAAAGCTCCTAAGTAGTCCGTAGGTGAAGCGTTGACGTGCCGTTCCTATGACGGGGCCTGGTGCCTAAGAGTGCTTTTGATGGTGACGGCTTCCGTGAGAAATTCTGACACAGTCTTGGGTGGACTGCGCACAAGCCCACTGAAAAACTGCTCTTTCACCCCGCGCATGAGGTACCGTACCTTCTTTTCTTCGGGCATGGTGGGGTCAGCTCGGTGAAAAAGGCGCGTCATTTGCTCGACATACATCGCAACCCTTTCGTTCAGCAGTTGTATGCGGGACTGCAGATCGCGCTCAGCTCTCTCCCGACGGTCAGGGCTGGCATATGTCCCAAGAAGTCGGCGTTTGAAGTCTTCCCATGATGTAAGAATACCTGTCCGGTTCTCATGCCAGATACGTGCGCTGTCCAAAAGACTGAAATAGACGTGCCACAGTTTGTCTGCGTCGTTCCACTGGTTGTGCGCGGCAACGAACTCGTAATGAACAAGCCAATCTTTCACATCCTCAAGTGCTGTGCCATGAAAGGGATTTGGCGTTCGCGATGTGTGTAAGGTGCAATGAAGTGGTGTTGTGCCGTTCGTACCGGTTGGGTTGGCGTCGGTAGGGCTGGTCGGAGCTGCCATGTTGTTTGCGAGCAGTCTAAAGTCAGGGAATTGCCCTCGGATTCTTCTGCTAGCGCGATGCACAGGAATGACCACCGGTACGACACTTATGTTTCTGCTATGTGGAGGGGCACGGTGCATAGATTACCCAGCATGTTCACCAGTTTTTCACGCACCAAGAGCCGTAGAGACAAGACAGGAACAGCGGGGCAGAAAGACACGAGCGTGTATTTTCAATTGAAGTGCTAACCACACTTTTTCTTCGTTCTCTTTGCCCTTTTTTGGCTTGCTAGGGCTTGCCGGCTCACAACTCTAGGTGGCAATGTAAAAATCTATTGTAGGGTTTTATATATGAATTTGTATACTATTTGTATACGTACGCAGCAAATTATTGCTGCATTCAGTAATTAAGGTCGTGTGTGTATATACATGAGCAAAAAGAATTCACCTTGATACTTTGGCCTGAAACCAATCTCTATAATGACCGAGTCTAATATGGGGGTATACTTCTGCTACAGTGATGCATACATTGCTAAAACATGGGATATTGACCAAAAGAAAAAAGCTGACTTATAAAACGGGCCATTTCATCGCCCTATGAGGGAAGTAATACATAGCTTGCAAGAAGAGCTCTGTGTTTTCAGTTTTTTTTTAAAGTTCATAGGGTGTTTCTTGAAGTTTATTTATGAAAGTTCAGCCTTTATTGGAGTTTAATTTTGAATTATTTTCAATACCCCAGTATCTTAGACGAAATGATATCTGAACACGAAAAATTATTGGAGGACGCCTGAGCTTCACCTATCAAGAGTAGATTGCGAAGCATAATTTGGTCTCGTGCTCATTGCCTTTTCAACTACTAGCCTGCTCCAGTTCTTGGTGCACACAGAAAACTAATGACTGTGCTCGTAGCACTGGCCATTTCATAGTATTACTGAATGCCTATTGCAAGCTTGGTTTTTAAGTGCCCCCTGCACCTTCAGCGAATATCCCACTACATGTCTGTAGAGCAACAGGCGAACCTGCACACGTGTTCACTTTGTTGATGCCTCTGCTGCCCAAGTGCTCTATAATGCGTGAACTTTTAAAACAGGCACCCATCGTTCAATTTGTATCACTTCATGTCTGGGGCGATGCTATGCTTCTGCCATGCAATATATGATGCGTTACGAAGACTCATTCCGCTACACATATGTATTATATTTTCCAAAGCAGTTGCAGCAAATATTGTTTAGAACACCTGCTTGCCACGTAAACGGCCAGGTTTCGATCCTCACATGGGCCTAAAAGTTTTTATTTGTTTTATTTGCATGTTGCTCAATTTTTCGGTCACAGTCAAGATGATTCGCGCCAACACATTTTTCAGATAAAACTGTGTCTCCCTCTTATCGTGACAAAGGGAAGCCGAATGCGCTGAAATGCGCATGTGTCAAAGCAACGCGGTGCGTGCCTGCAAGTATATGGCAGGAAGGCGCCAGGCGTGGCAACGGCAGGGCAACGCGACAAAACGAACGCTGCCGAGCACGCGCACCGCGTCATGCCTTTACTATAGCATGTAGTTATGTTCTCACATGACTCGCATCTCATGATTACCATGTTTGCACCAGTCACATACCTTCGTCATCCATTGGCGTCACTTAATACCAAATATGTGAAGCTAGTGAAACGGCCGCGAGGGCATCATCAGTGTGGAATGTAGTCTTGTTGTTACACAAGACGCATGTCGTGATTATCATGTTTGGACGTGTCATTTACCTATGTTGTTCGTTCGCGTAATACCGAGTTTGGTACATGTGATGCTAGTGAAATGGCTGCGAGTGTATCATGAGCATAGCATGTAGTCATGTTGTTACATGACACGCATCTCACGTTTATTATATTTGCACCAGTCACATACCTTCGTCATCCATTCACGTACTGTAATACCAAATTTGGTATATGTAATGCTAGCGAAATGGCCGCGAGCGCATCACGAGCGTGGCATGTAGTCATGTTGTTACATGGCATGCATGTCATAATTTTCATGTTAGGGTCTGTCGCTTGTGTTTGCCATGCAATCATGCTATACCATACCAGTTTTGCAACATGGCATGTCAACGAAACCACCGCAAGAGCTGCAGGACCTTGAAATGTAAACAATGACATTCATGACATACATGTCATAGTTTTCATACTATGACTAGTCAAATGTGTTCCTCATACAGTCATGTTATGCCATACCAAGTTCAGTATTGATAGCATTATCGAAACGACCAGGAGAGCTAGAAGCCCTAGATAGATAGATAGATACACTTAAGTCGCCGAAGTTCGCCAAGAAATGCTTCCCATTTAATATATGCACACCTACTTTGGCATGATCCGGTTACATGCGCTCCACAGATACACCGACGTCTCTTGTTCTGTGTGCGATAAGTTAAATGTGCGATGGGTGTGGTCTTCGAGATACTGTAGACACGAGGTAAACTTTATATCGGCTAAAGTGGCCAATGTCTCAATGTGCCTACAAAGATTACCCCTTTGATAAAGAATGCAACAAGGTCGTATTGACTGTTAAAAACGGGAGTTTATCGAATAAATCCAAATTGTAAATAACTTTACCGCCGAGCCCTAGTTACACTTGCACCCGCGCTTATATGTTGTGATACAATAGATTGGGAGCACCAGCTGCATTGAATGCAATGAAAGAAAAAGAGGCTGTCATGCAGTGTATAAGACTAAATTGTAAAAAATTTCACAATTATGAATTTACTATTTTTCTTCTTAATTAACCCTATTTCATGGCCATTTGAGGTAGGCTAATATTTTCTCCGTTGCATTTCATGAACACGTACAGTGCTGTAAAAGAAAGTCTGTACAAATACTACATTTTGACAATTGAGCATTCGGACAACCGTGAAATGCATTCAAACTAGTCCAAGGTACCACTACGTGGTACCTTGGACTGGTACTAACGGGAATCAAAAACGGTGAGAAAGATGTTGAAACGAAATGTTAAAGCGCAATTTTATTAATTCTTTCGGTGCTTGCAGGGCTTAGTTGAGGTCTTCCATGTGAACTGTTTGATGCTCGTCCCAGTCTTCCGCTGCAAAAGGATGGTAGGCAAAGTGAAAAAAAAATTCACTCTGTTGTCGCAACCTGCACATTTGCTGAATGTCATAGCAACATGCAGAACGTGGTGGCAGCTTTGAACGTAGCATGCCTCTGTTATTTCTGCAATTCAGTACAAGATGTAAATGTCCGCAATGACCAGCGCAAAAACACGGCAACGCACACGAAGTGCTTAAGGCCTTTTGTCTCGCTACCAGCTCGGACAACTCACTTATCTTAAGTGAGCTGTGGTGCTGGTCTTTGCTTTCGTAACCAAACTATGGACAGCGACTCTGTGCTGCTTCCCATACAAATTTTAAGTGCAGTACGCTCCTGTGTCTACAAAGTCTTGAGCTTCGTAACAGGTCCTAGTTTAGGCTCTTTAAAATAGTGTTCCACAAAGACAGAGTGTTAAACAATGCCAACACAATCATTTTCCGCTGTGCAAAAACCATGCATATTGCCTCAAATTTTCCATTTGAGGTTTGCATATGCAGCAGAGGAATAGTTCATAAAATAATGCATGCCTTCCAAATAGCATGAAGTGCCTAAACGATGCAGCCCAGCAGAGCCGATTACCAAGAAAAGTGCTAGATTTATAGACGACAGACTCTAGAGTTTTGCGGACACACAGTGCCACCTGTCGACGCAGTTTTGAGTAGTGCAAAGCCAGACTCCCTTGCACAGTTTGCTGTGCAACCAAATGAAATTACAGCGCACGAAACAGTGATTGAGTGAAACAATAAATGCATTTGCACATTGAACACTCGGAAAAAGAGCTACAAGTTTCTCTCCGCTAGTCGGACGCGTCACCGAACCACTGTGAAAACTTGCTGGTTCACTTGCCTGAACGACTGCGAAAGCAAGAGCAGGTAGCTCCGCGCTCTACGAAAGAAAGACCCCATTCTGGGCTACTGTTGCATTTTGAATAGCCTCGGACGTAAATGACTTGTTTTACTGATTTCTGCAGCTATTGCAAAGCATAATGGCGAGAGCGCTAAATACAGGCCGTTGCGAACATGTTGGGCAAGTGAATTACTCTCGTTCTCCACAGCAGTTCGCTTAAGTAGGTGTGATAATGTAGGTCTCCTGTTATTGTTTAGTAGCCTTGACGGAAAACCGTGGTAACTTTTATTATTAAGCTTAACAGAACCCCCCTGACGGCGGTGCGTGACATACAAGAGTAGACAGGTGACGCCTGTCTGCTTGGGCGTGGCATACATCGCGACCACCGATAACCTGAAGTTGTCGCCACCACACAGCATTACGCCCGTCGGGCTTTGGAGGTTCCAAGTCGCGGCGTTTACTAGGAAATGCGAACAAGTGTGTCATAAAGGTAAAACACAAAATCATCGCGACCACAAAGGTTCTTTTTTTTTTTTTGCCGTTGGTCTCCGCGATTACCGGACAGCGCTATCTCGGCGGCATCGGTTTTGCCTTTCGTTGTACAGTGAGAAAGTGGACACGCATATATCCTCCTTTGCAGTATATACAAGCGGAAGACAACCGTCACCAGAGCATTTGAGCATGTGTTATAAATCAGTTCAACGCACAGGAAGCGAGAAATCGATGGAGAATGCAACTGCAAAGCGTAAATCACCAGGGCCATTTGTGCCGGATAAAGCAAGCTTCGTACCACTGATTGCATAGATGGTTCGTGTATGCACAGAACCCACGTCGGAGTGCTTGCCTCGGAATGCGTGTCATGCGATGCTCGCTTGCAGTTAAATTACCAGTTGCAGCACACCGAAATAGATGCACCATCTTTTGCATTGTGCCCGCATTTCGTTTTGATGAGCTTCCTACTTTTATGAAGCGAGATTGGATTGAAGATTGAAGGAAGAAGTTTGCCAGGTCCTTGATTTTCAGGAAACCACGCAAGACCAACGAAAGAGCAGGGTCTATGCACGTTCGCTTGCGGACGGCTCTCTGTGCACTACCCAATTATGGCCGGCGCGGCGATGGGGGCGCTGATGGCAGTGTTTTTCGCAGCGCCGCCTGGGGTCTGACGTTTATGAGTCACGATTGCGATTGCACAACTGTACACACCGACGATGCCTATGTAATTGTTGGTACAGCATAGACTAGCATCATCTAACAAAGAGACCAGCTAAAGATCGACTGGCACACAGGTGTAACGTCCAATATTGAAACGATGCCCCGGTGTGATCTTGCAGAACATGACGAATGTTTGTGAAATGCTGATTGTGACCCTTTGTACAAATCTGTGCACGTCAGCGTACGTTGTGGGCCCCACATGAGTGAATATGGAAACTGTTTCACTCTGGGTTTTATGCCAACAGTTCAAAGAACCTTGCCACATAAACTGACCGGCAGGGTGTCTGAACACTTACTTTGACACTCCCTGGAGCAGTAATACACCGGGTCCATCTTCTGCTGGACACACCTGTTGGTAGATGGATGGCACCTTGTAGTTACGTGAATGTACGACTTACAATGCCTATGCAGTTACAGGGACAGCATTGACTAGCCTTGCCTCTCAGGATACCTTCTAGAAATTGACGGGATAAGGAGCATGTACTAAATTGTAGAAGTGACCTCTTTAAGGAGTCCTGGCACAAAATTTCGTGGCTAAGATAGCCTCTGAAATCCATTTTTGTGAACCTGCACATATATGAACTATCAAAGATCGAAAGCGAATATAACTGGAGAAATATTTTATCCAAATTTCAGCATCTACAATGGAGTGCCGTGCACTGCACCTCACGACACTTAACAGGTAGGGTGTATAAAATTTAAATTATCTAGAGAGCATTTTTTAAATTTTCAAGTGGCATCGTTTTCCTGAGGAGAACCTGTGGATGAAGCTTGTGCAACTCTAATTTGCATTTCAGTGCTCATAACTAAACATACACATTTTGAACAGACACTTGAAAAGCAGCACAGAAAAACTACAAAGGCAGAACACTGCACTTTCACAAACTCAAGAGGTGGCAAACACTTACAGTGCACACTTTTTGAGCTTGACGTCTTCGCTTTTGCCGCACTTGGCACACTTCCGCTGTGCAGTTTTTAGTGCGGCAGGGGCAGCCTTGGCTGACGATTTCTTGTCTGCAACCTGGACTTTCTTCGCTGGTGCTGGCATCTGTTCTGGCTTAGACTTGGCTTTTGACGATGATGCCTTTTGCGGAGGCTTCGGTGTTTCCTGAGGCTTTTCAGGTTGCTGGGCAGTGGACGTGGCTTCGCCACTCCCTTCTATCTTCAACATGAGTCCTTCTAGGGCGGTGGTGAGCTTGCTGGCTTTGTCCTCTTCGTCGAGGTTGATCACCTCGGCTCGAGACCTTGGTGGCAGAGGATCCGCGCCATTCTTCATCAAGGTGGGTTGCGGTCGCTTCCCTGTCGACGTGACATTGGTGGAGAGGGTGACGGAGAGTTTCTTTTTGGACTTCTTTTTCTTCCGTGGAACGGAAGCATCTGACGTGCTGCCGTCGGCTTGCGCTTCACAGGTGCAAGCTTCACCGATTTGAGCTTTCAGGACTTCGTCCAGCATTCTCTCCCTGAACATCTTCTCTGCAGCCTGCAGTATGACTATGACCTGCGAGAAAAACAGAGAGAAATGTTACAAATTTCATTGCATGTTGCAATAAAAACCTGCAATGCTCCTTGCTGTACACAAATGCAACACCCTACACCTGAAGCTTTCACAGGGGACACTGATGCAAGAGACAATTGAGAGACACAGGTGCGTTTAGATCAAAATAAGGCTTGAAAATAAGACTTGAAGCAATAGACTTCATACCCTATATAGTTGAACTCCTTTATAAGAGACACACTGGGCAGCAGTTCCTGTTCATTGCATGTGGTGTCTTCTATATGCAGGGTACCATGCACATGCACGCACACACACACACATATTGAAAGCCCAAAGAAAAATAGGCGAGAAAAACATTTTTCAACGTGCAGCATCAAGCAGGCGACATCCCGCTCCTCAGCACACTGCATTAAATGCCGAGTCACAAAAGCGCACATCCTTCACCATAGTGAAGGCAAGCTATTTACATACATCATTTACCATAGTCGGTATGCCGATCTCAAGCGAAACATCAGTGCGCAGTCACCATTGCCAGCGAGATGGCGCAAAAGCCGCGCTTGGAGCCCCAATCCTGTAAACGCATACTCTGCCCTACAGTGCGTGGTTGCCTATGCGTGCGCATGCTTATATCGGGGTGGGGTAGCATTGTACATCTTGGGCTTTGACTGGAATGATGGTGTAGTTACAGGGTGCACTAAGCTCTCACTTTTTTTTCTCGGCAGAGCCCCCGTTCGTGAAAAGAGCACCCTTTTCAATCACAGCAAAGTAACAACTGTGACACTAGTTTGGGCTCATCCTGTGTATACCTGTGCGTATACGTTTTGCACAATCCTTTGTGTTAGAGCAGCGCATTAAGTGTTCAGCTATGAACGTCGTTAGCTTGTGCTTGTCCTCTGTGTGCATTTTGTGCGTTCCTTCTTCTTAAGCAGCGCACTGAACGTTTCAATCTAGTTGCCATTCTTTGCATAACATTTTGAATTATTGCCATCACATTCACTGCTTTAATGTTGCAGCTGCAGTGACAATTTTTAGATATTTCTTGATTAGTTGTTTGTGAAGATTGCAGTTTCTGTATATTTGTGGCTTGGTATCAAATATGCAGGTACGTTTTTAGTCCAGTACATACTTGTTAAAATATAAAATAATTTCCGCACCCTTTGGGAAGCAAACTTTTTTTTCTAAACTCTAGAGTTTATAGAAGTAAATCAACACATCAAAGTAATCCGTAGTCAGAACTGTATGTCAGAAAACAAGAATGAACAAAAGTTTCGGCGTGTCAAACGTTTTTTCGCGAAACACCTGCTTCACTTGCTTCGACTTGAGAGCACTAGATCACAGTCTTGGAATTTAGGTGGTCGGCTTATATTCGAGCTAATATGGCAGGTTGCAGAATGAACTAGAGATCTCTACTGTGTGCATTTCCGTCAATTACAACAAAGTGCACTCGTGATACAGTAGTGGTGAACGCAGTCGTCATCTTATCAACAGTGAACCAAGTCACGCCTTTCTACCTGCACCATCACCAAGGGGTGTGCGAATATGGGAGTTTCGAATTCAAATAGACTTTTGAATTGCTAGTATCTGAATTTTCGAATAGTTAGACTAGACGAATATCTTAAGTGTGACAAAAGCCACTGTCACAACTTGGTTGGGGTGGGGAGGATAAATCACTAGCACTACCGTCGCTACAGAAGGCCTCCCGCTAACCTTTCACTGACATACCAGTTGAAATGCGAGCAAATATTTATTTTAAACGAGATCACGTCGTTTTTGCACGTCATGGCTCCAGTGCAAAAGTCCAGAGAGCAGTCTGGGAGACTGTCGAACTGCAGGCATAAGAAAATGACGAGCACAGAGCTCAGACCTTACAGGCGAGAGGTTCAAAAATGTTTGAATGAGCTCCTGAACCACCCCAGATGAAGAATGATCTTTTGAAACAATGGAAAGCGCATAGAGCTACACATAATCCATATATCGCGGAAGCTGCTTTGCGGTATCTGCCAATCCACACTACTTAGGTGCCCAGTGAGCGCGTGTTTTCAACTGCAGGAAACATAGCAACATCAGGGTGAGAAAGTCTGAAGCGACGTCGCGTGGAACAGCACGTGTTTCTGCATCAAATTCATTGCCACGACAATCCATCGCCTTTCGGCGGCAGTACCTAGCTGCATTATAGGCTCGAGGACATGAGCCGATAGCATTTCTTTGTTGTTCTTTTTCAATTAAAAAAAGAAAAAAATCCTTGGTATTCGACTTGACATTCAACATTTCTGGCTATTTATTTTCTAATATTCGATTTGAATTAAATTCGAGATGAAATCTCACTATTCGCACACTCCTACCATCAACCACTACAATGAAAAAATTCGCAAACAAGGGCTGGTATGCTCAAGCGGACGTTTTGACAAGTACCCTTGTCGAAACGTCGCCTCAAGCACACACCCCAACTCCTGTTTATCCATTTTTTCATAACAACATTTCATCTTCTTTTTCCTGTCTTTTTTTTTTTTGATCAACCACTACAGTGTGCGAGTTCTATAACGTGCCACTCCACTCACTTTGCACACGCAGTTCAGCTTGGCTGTACAGTTATGGAAGGTTTTGACATTCTGACACAGGAATACCTGTGTAATTGTTACCTGTCATCGCTTGTGTAGCAAGCGATGACAGGTGTAACGGTTCTAGCCGGTGAAATGCTGCCATCGTGAAAAACAAAAGATACACACACACTGATGTGAGTGGGGAAAAAAAAAGTTCGTTACACACCTCACGCCGGTTCCAGAACATGCAGTTCTTGTCCCCAACATCGTCCAAGTCCGAGTCGTCCGGCTCGGCTGCAACAACAAACGGAAGCGTGGTTCAGGGAGCTCTCAGGTTGTCATAGTAATCAAAACGAATGTCACGCAACAGTACTATCATCTCCCCTGTCAACTTACAATTGATTCGCTATAAACTCATATAGCATTTTACCACAGTTGTGTCCACTTGTAACGATACCATTTATACAACAATGTATCGGATATAACGACGAACATCGATAAAACCGCTCACTTTTGTATGCCTTCTATGGTAAAATAAACCGCTTATTACAATGCTGGGACATCGGATGTAGCAACTGAATTTGGCCACAGTATGCGTCGAAAATGGCACTTCACGCCGACTGCGCCTTGCTGTGGACATCGGCGAGAGTGACTACCGCGATGACGTGGTTGAACAGCCTACCCAAGTGCTGTCATTGTAGGAGTCCTAATGGATTATGAAGTTCCTCTAGGACTTCGTTTCCATGAAAAACCTGCCACTCAGCTAATAGAGCACCTAGATGTTCTCTTGAGAAAGATGCACGCCAGCTTCGCGTGAAGCAGACAAAGCTGACAGACTATGGCTTTTCTTCAGACAAGTAATACATAGTGCGCTACCATGCTTGCATGTAAATAAGGCGTTTTGATCTCTCTGTTGCCTTGTTTTCTCAAGCCGCTAATAATGATCAGTTAGAACGATGGGATTTCCTAGCCAGTGCTTGGATATGGTTATAAGTGAACGGAACAGAATCGCAATTTACCCTCCACTCCTGTAACAACTCTACAATAAGGGCTGATAGTATTACTGAAAAAAAGAAAAAAATACTAAATGAATTTCGGATTTAATAAGGCAAATGCATTCTGCATGCACATAGGCAGAGCAGTGCCGCACCGGTGCTTCTGAATCTAAGCTTCTGCAAGCTTAGATTCATAAGTCTGCCTAGTCGTTTTCTGTTCCCAACAGATGGCAATGCTGGCAGTTTCAGTGTTTTGGTTTGCACGTGCAAAGAAACATTTGTTTGGTCTTGTCACATTCCAGTACGCGAGTGACGCAGTTTCTGCTCCCTGTTTGCTTGACGCCACACAATGTTGGTTGCACCACACAGCAACATACATGGGGGACCCTTCAGCATCTGATTTTCAGAGATTAGAATGAAGGGTTGTCGACCATATTTTCTTTTGAGCATGCTCTTAAAGTTAAAAACTAAACAAAAATTCAACTGTCTTCATGTCTGTGCACAAAGGTAGTTGACAGTAGACCAAATTTAAACGTTTTGAAGACGCACAGTTTGCAAAACATGGGCCAAAAAAATATGCTGTACATACACCGAAAAAAGTCACTCACAATCATCCGAGAACGTGCCGTGAGCCCTACAGGTGCTGCACTGTCGAGAAATGTGGAATGAACAGTTCTCCATGATGTGATCGCTCACGGCAAACATTATGCTGCTCCAGTTCTTGATGCCATGCTCATCATCGCTGCAGGAGCTGTACTCACTGCAGTCATCACTCCTGCATTGAGAGGAAGACACAGACACAAAAAAATTAGAGCATCTTTGCACTAGCGCTGCCAAGCCTGACGAAACGGTGGTGCTGGGCAGCCTTTCCTTAGAAAATGTAGGCTTGGCTTGTAGAGGCAAGCAAGCGCCACCACCTGTTCTCGTTCACCTATTGCCCGTGGCGCATGCCCAAGAATTGAGTGGTTTTGTAAGAACAATGTGCAGCTTTAGAATAATGGAGGTTATATACTTTAATAAAAGATTACAGATGACCTACGAAATTGTGGTGCTTAATTTAATGCATATGATTATTTAAATAAAGGAAAGAATTTATTCTTAAATTACAGCAACACTCTGATTTTCTATGCGTATATATGTCACCACCTGACGAATGCAGATTGACTTCATGATCATCTTCTTTCATCTTTCTATCTTTCTATACCCACTTTCTGATTCCACTCCCCCTTTATCCCTTACAACCCAACTCCTCATCTTCACTCCACTTTCCCACTCCTTGCTATACTAATTTACGCTATGCAATGGTACGGGCTGCTATACTATACTATGTATGACCATGCAATATGAGCTGTTATTACTATACTACGTATGACTGCACAATGATATGAGTAGCTATGCATGACTGGGCAATGGTATGAGCTGTTATACTATACTACTCATGACTACACAATATGAGTTGCTATACTTTACTATGCAAGACTAGGGGACGATATGAGCTGCTTTGTACAAAACCCACTCTCTGTTGCACATGCCCGTTCCTTTGTCTCTCACCTTTTTTTTTCCTTTCTTGTCCCCCTTGTTGTCACTTCCCTCTACCATTTTGCACTACATGACACATGTACAGGGCTTTTTTTTCCCAATGCAATGTAATGCAATGCAATTTTTTAAAGCAATGTCAAGCACTGGTGTGGCTCTGTGGCAGAGCACCTGTCTGCCACGCAGATGGCCTGGCCTGCAATGCCGCTCCAACCCAAGGCACATTTTTGTTCTACCCACAACCTGATTCGATCTCCCGACCTGCCGCGTCGATTGAGTGAGTTACAGAGTAAATATAAGTACATCGGAGTTATCTGCAATGAGGACTGTATGCAAGAAAACAAAAATGGATGCTCTAAACCCATTTGAACAAATGTTATGGCATGTTGAGCATTTGTGACCGACAAAGCTTCACATGTCGACTCGCCCGTTAATTTTTAACAGACCATATGTTTTGTTCAAAGGGGTTCACAACATCCATTCTTGCACCGAGCACTCATTCGAGGCGATTGTTACAGACTTATTCACATTTTAACTCATTTAATTTAGGTAAGCTATTACACCAAAAAGAAGAAAAAGCGTATGAAATGTTTGCTATTTTAAAAACTACATACTATCATACTAAAATGAAAGAGAAAAATTTTTAGAGGCTTGTTTCTTTGTTGGTGCAACCTTAATGAAAACAAACGTTTGTCTTTTCATCCACAATATTTTCTTCACATTTATATCAAAATTGCTACAATAAAGTTGAAACAGCAAGGTTAATGTCCCCTATACCATGCTTCACATTGTCATCTGTTGTTCACTCATGTTATAATACAAAAATAGTTGCACATTTAAAATCTCTATGCAAACATACGTAAACTCGCCAAGTTTGACTTCAATCGATACAAAACAAAAAAATATTTCAATACCCGCGTCCTTCTTGAAATATGGACGAAAAACTCACATATATTCCTCGATATCCATGAGTTCGCTGGGCAGCAGTGCGACGACTTCCGCAAACTCTGCAGCACGGTCGGGCGCCTTGCGCATGACCTCCCCGACTTCATCGTAGTCTGGGTTCTGCCACCCGAAGCAGTATTCGTCGACATAGTTGAAAAACGGTTTTTGAGGGCAGAAGTCATCGGGGATGGACCAGTAGGGGTTGGAGGTAAAGTTCAGGTAGTAGTGCTTAAGGGTGCAGTCGGTGGCCTTTATCCACTGCTTCAGCACGGCAACAACGCCTGCCGCAAAACGGCTGTACAGCGGCGCAGTTGCGTACACCTGACGGAGGGGAGAAAGACGAGGCACTCGTTCTGGTTGCTCGGTTTTGCGAATTCCACTGACAGTTCTGCGTTCCTTTACAGAAACATCAAGGTTCACCTAATGCTTCTTAAATTGAACACACTCACACAAAGCACTGTTTAACATAATGAAGGAAATTCAACCAGTTTCACACTAAGAAAGCTGTAAGCATGCGAAAGCAAGTGATTGGCTAGCGCGATCACGTGGTCTCATCAAGTTAGGTTTGAAATACTGTACTGACTCGATCGTAACATGACCCCCGATTGACACGCGAGGGGTGACCTATTAATGCGTCCAGGAAAAAAGAAAAATTATTAAAAAATTGCACGCATCATTGCACTTTTATGACAACTCGAATTTTGATATATATATATATATGATTTCAATGTGACGGTTGTCTTCAAGTAACAGAAGTTAAAAAAAAACTATCGTTACATTAGAAGAAACGTGGCATACACGCTTACGCTCGATTGGGCAAAGCAAGGTCACATGATTTCAAGGACTGGCACTTCAGTGAACATCTTGCATCATGTGACTGGCCACAGACACAGCCAGAATCCGGCCAAGTGTACGCTCCATGTTATCTGCATGGTGCTCTTAGCTGCGCAGGTGCCTTGCATTGACCCACCACAATTATTGTAAGCCTGTAATCAATTAAAGTACAAATTGTCCTGCCTTATTATTCATAATGTGTCTCACTCCAATAATTGTAAGCTTTTCATTATTTGTCCTGCCTTATATATTTTATGTAAATAGGAAGTTTATGAATGGGGGCCCCCCAAAATAGCGCCGAGACCACTGCACATGCGCCAAAGCCGAACCACATTTGGGTTTCGTGTTGGGGACGCTATTTCTCAAATTTATTGGGCGCCCCAACGCCTTCCCCAAAAGCTTTGTGACAAACAAACGTGACGTCACCCACTGTAGTGAGCGCTGGCCTAGAATAAGGGGGACAATGTGCAAAGCACAGCAGACCCTATTCGAAGACTTTTAACTCTTGCTTGATCCAAAGCGGGCATACGAAAAGGGCTCGGCGGCCCCCAAGCTTTTGAGGACCCCATTAGAAAGCGCCCCATGTAAGAGCCCTGGAACTTGTTTTTAGCAATGCGCTTACTCACCCCTATGGAAACAGTAAAGGGCTAAAAATAGGTTGACATGAATAGGAAAATGGGAATTGTAGTGGCATATGAGTAATGTGTTTGTGTACTATGACAGACATGCATGAATTTGCATACAAAATGGTTGTTCAAGAGACGCACCTGTAACTTCATCCTGAGTACATTAGAAGGTTGGCCAAATACTGTTCTATAAGAATCTCTGCAAGAGAAAAAAAGCAAGCATTTATAAGCAATTCCACACAAACTGAAACCTTTTCTACATCCCACAGTTCCCGCAGAAGTAATGACACTTTATGAGGTGCAAGACGAAAAAAAAATAATGAAGTGAAAATCGATGAGCGAAATCACGGGTCTGGCAACTGTCATCGTGTTTTCTACTTGGCACGTGATACCGTGAACAGAAGCGCAACTTCTTAAACGCGATGCCCTCGCTTTTCCTGGAATTATTCGAGTTGTTGGCACGTAGTGGCACATCATGTTGAAGTCGCAGGCACGCTCCGAAGCAACATGTGTGCGCGAAGTGAGCTCCATGATGTAACAAACGCGAACCACCGTTGACTCTACTCCCTCTAACGGCACAATGCAAACAGCCTGTCAAGTGCCTTCAAATGCATTCCAATGCCCCTGGCGTGTGAATATAGCTGCTCCTGCGTAGCACCAAATGTGCTGATCTATGTTGGCATGTCCATGCTAATGCGCAGCAAGTCCAGCATTCAAAGCGATTACACGGCAACGCTCGTTGTCATGGCCAAATTATGTGGCTGTATTGTTGAGAGTCCAATGTTTGCTCGTATCACTACCGCTACCTCAATGTCGTTGGCTGAGCAGAAAAAATGCTGGCATATATTTGCGCGTCTAGGCACAAGCTTTATTAATGGGAACAGTATTGATTGATATGTGGGGTTTAACGTCCCAAAACCACTATATGATTATGAGAGACGCCGTAGTGGAGGGCTCCGGAAATTTAGACCACCTGGGGTTCTTTAACGTGCACCCAAATCTGAGCACACGGGCCTACAACATTTCCGCCTCCATCGGAAATGCAGCCGCCGCAGCCGGGATTTGAACCCGCGCCCTGCGGGTCAGCAGCCGAGTACCTTAGCCACTAGACCACCGCGGCGGGGTAATGGGAACAGTAGACGCAAAGAATGCTATAGATTAGTGGTGAAAAAGGCTCTAATGATTTTTAAATACTGCATTGCATAGATCTAAAAGTTTCTATCTAAAATTCCCCATACTCAATGGCTTCGACATATGGCAAAACTATGCTGTGATTTTTTTTAAAGTTCTCCCTTTAATGCGTGATGTCTAGATATGCAATGTTGAAAAATGATGTTTGCACATCATTTCTAAATGTTGTTTTATCGACCGGACACTAGAACATCCAAATAAATAAAAAAAACTGTGCCATGAGTGAAACTGTAATCGTTAAACATAAAACTTGACATACCTCGTAAATTTGTTGTAGAACGGGTCGTTTGCTGCAACAGAACATCATGCAAAAAGTTCACCACACCACTTCAGGACTCCCGACTACATGCTAGACTATTAAAAAACAAACAAAAAAAACAGTGCTTACACAGTGGTCGTGCTCCTATGCTGCCACTCATATTTTGATTTGCCGCAACGTGTATAATGGCCATTAGGAATTCCTTGGCTCTTCCAAAAGTTTCTGAAAAAAATGAAGGTAACTATTGATTGCATTGAACGGACACCGAAATAGTCTTTGAAGATTTTATTACACACCCACAAACACCGCCAGGAGAGGAAAAAAAGAAGCAAAGTTCACCTTGCGTAAAACTTGAGCAGATGTTTATGTAAGAATATTCTACTAACATCTCGAAAATTTGTCGAGGTGCACCGAGCCCTTCCTTGAAACGGAGAAGAAAAAAAAAAAAACACAATGAGATTGGTCACCCTTAGTGGCGGAAAGAGCGTGGTGTAAGGAGCTATGAACTTACCAGAGATTCACTTGTAAAGACGTGTTTTCTCACGTATTCTCTTAGACTTATAATCATCCGTACCCAATATATTCGAGTCTGAAAAAGAAATATGATAAACACACAAAATGTAAAATACAAATACAGTTAAATTTGCAATCATGTAGTAACAGAATGGGTGGCTTGTATATCTGCGTTCCTAGAAACGCGATACGCTTCTGAAATTTCGCTCGTAGTGAAGAACAACGTCATTCTTGAGTAGTGACTGATGTACTACCTTCGTGAAATGACACCCGAACAGCGGCAAGCCTTTGCAATAGTATATAATGCGTGCTTATAATTTTCCTTTCCATCGCTCGCTGCGTCGTCCTCAATTTGAGCTGAACCCTTTTTGTAAGCCTCTAGGTTTCACTAAGTACCGGCAAGATGCAGCTGTTATATACCTTCCTCTTGAGGCTTAGTGGCAGATTACCATTCATGATTTGAGAATGCTCGCCGTATGTGATCCACCCCATCCTTATTTTTCTGGTTATTTCACTCTCATGGTTTGGCTCCGCGGTTACTACCTGTCCTAAGTAGACATAATCTTTCGCAATTTCTAGTGTCTCTCCGCCTATCGCAAAGTGCTGTTTTCTGCCAAGACTGTAGCACATTACTTTAGTTTTGTGGACATTCATTTTCAGACCTACTTTTCTGCTTTCCATGTTCAGTTCTGTAATCGTGACTTGTAATACGTCCCGAGTTACCCATTTGACGCAGAGTACTTAATAAGCCGTGGGTTAAATCCAGCTCTACAATTGAGAAACTTCGGGAAGCGCGTAGCACTGGCAGCCAACGATTCCCGCTCGAAGAGTTACCACTGCTTCGTTAACCAGACCGCCAATGGCATCAGTGTTTGGCGTAAGCATGTGCGACTTCTTTGTCACGAGTACAATCACATTTGGGTAATTCACAAACTTGGAGTGAGATTTGCACCTTTTATGGAGTCCCCGCTTGTCACACCAGTTGAGACACATGTCATTCGAAGCGAGTTCCGTCAGGTAGTCTCCCCCCATTTGTAGCGACGAAAGCCCGGTGTAAGGAGCAATCGCTCGCTCAACGAGGCGGTGGCACCCTCTCTGGCATGGCTCGGGTGTCAGCCATATGTTTCCGAAGTGTTCAGAGCAATTAAGTTTATTATTGCAATTTTTGGTTATTTCTGTTAATTATACTACTTCAGACCTTGTTTACAGAAAATTAGTTTTGAGAATCGCCAGCCTTTAATGACCGCTTCATTTGTGTGTATCTTGTACATTACTACCATTATGTTGGGATAGCCAGCTCTAATGTAGCCTACCTTCCCATGTTTTTGGCAAATATAACTAAAAAAAATTTCAGCATGACTATATGCCACATGAGACACTGTATGGCTGACAAGTGCTACACACTTGTCTAGTGAAATGAGCACTAAGTCCGCCTCGGTGGATCCGTGGCTAGGGTGTTTGGCTGCAGACCAGCACGTCTAGGGTTCGATTCCAGCCGCTAAAATGACATTTCAATGGAGGCGAAATTGTAAGGGTTAGTGCACTGTGCAATGTCTGTGCAAGCGACCAGATGGTCGAAATTTCCAGTGCCCTCTGGTACGGGGTTTCTTATAACCATATGGTGGTTTTGGGACGTGAAACCTCACTTTTTTTATATGTAGCACCACTACAACGAAACCCGATTCAGTGTTTAGCACGGGCAACTCGGCGATTCCCTTGACAATCGCGCGCTTGCCGGGGCAGTGGTGCCCTCTATTAAGCGGCGCGGCCAAGACCGGATGTTTCGGAAGCGTATTTTACTACCTTGGGCCAATTACTGCAATTCTTTGGTTATTTCTGTAGTTCGTTGAATTTCAGACCTCATTAGTGTATTCTTCACTGGTTTTAGCGTTGCTGGCCCTGTTGGATAGACAAGCCGGGTCCGAATCACAAAAATGATAGGAGCTCGTGAGCAAAGGCGAAG
This sequence comes from Rhipicephalus microplus, assembly GCF_043290135.1. Lineage (NCBI taxonomy): Eukaryota > Metazoa > Arthropoda > Arachnida > Ixodida > Ixodidae > Rhipicephalus > Rhipicephalus microplus. The sequence goes on along the minus strand of NC_134708.1, from coordinate 24,794,765 downwards.
GGAAAGCCACAGAGAGGACAACCAGCGGCAGCCACACCTGATCAAACATGAGTGACAAAACACGTGCGTACACGCAACGCAAGGGAGCACAAACAAAACACACCTGTTCGTGCCACATGCACTTGAAAGTGTCAATGTGCGAACGTAAAAACTCGCTGTCTTCGAGACACAATTCGCGGCTGAATATCCCATCAGCGGACGTGTCAAACGTTATCCACCGCATCTGCGAGATGAGAAAATTCAACAATCGGATGAACAAGACATCGCGGCACACAACTTAACAACGGAAGCATGGAGGTTTGGACGAACGTCGCGAGGAAAGCGCACTCACCGTAAATACCTAATAGCGTTTCCGGGCTCCCCCCTTTTTTCCCCCTGTCTTGCTTTGCAGCTAGCTTAGAACAACGAGAATAGCGCGGGAAGAAGTATGTCCCGCAAGCTCCCGCCGGGTGTCAACATACGGGATCCCGTTTAGCAAGAAGAGGTTGAATCCGCAACTAAACACAATTGCGTTACGTGACGGAGATAGCGCGCCAACTAATCAACGGTAGTTGTCAAGCTGACACTGAAAATCCGTTGGCTTATCAGGATAAACGTATCGAAGACTGGGTGTTCTGTGCAGCAGCCGTCTCGCACATCGCAAGTTGAATTTCGCTGCTGCTGCCACCTGGTACTAGTTTTTCTGCAAAATACAATACAATGAAACAACAAACATTTAACGTTTTTTTTTAAATTTTATATTTAAAATATATTGTATTATGTATTAGGTGATTATGTTTTGGTCAAATATCAGTTAGATAAAAGCAGCATAATGGTATTCTTAAAGTCTTTTATTGCCAATCTTGAAGGCTATGTACATTGCGTTTTGGCAAAATACGTCATGACCGCCATGGTTTTGAAGCCAGCGCTTCATCAGCGCCGCCGCTAAAGCGTCACTAGCGAGTCACATGACCCCTGTCAAGGGATTGTGAACATGGCGTCTGCTGGTTGCGTGGTATGCATCGTTGTGGCGAGCGTAGGCCCGTGTTCTCCAAGCGCGCCGGGGCTCCGACCTTAGCGACAATGGGTTCACCGCGCCAGCCGTCTCAGATGGACGTCGTCAAGACGTCCGACCTACAGGGACTGCTCGAGTTCTGCACGAAAACCGTCTTCAGCTCGACCACGAGCAACTCCGAACAGGTGAATACACCGCCGTCACGATGACACGTTATCAAAAAAAGAGTAACGCCGCCTCAGTATGCGGGCTTTCTCGCTTTCGCGGAGCCTCGGAAGCTTAGCGACGAACTCGCCCGAGTCACCGCGCTCACTGCCGCTGCGAAAGCTCGCGTGTGACAGCTTGCGGAGGCGTTCTTCGTAATCCATATCCGCCGATCACCACAATCCAACCTTGCGCACGGCTCGCCATGTGGTCGGCTTATCCTATGCATCTATCGCTCGAGAAGAGACCGGATACGTGTGACAAATCTCGTGCATCGATCCGAGACTTCCGCGTTCCGTTTCGTTTCACGGTTTCGTGGATGGAGTAGGCGCATCGCCGTGAATTGCAAGACTGGGAGATCGCGACACCGCGAAAAAAAAAAAAACAAAAAAGGGAAACCACGGTGCGACGCGAAGCTGCAGATGACCCGTCCCGTGTTTACTTTTTTTTGCGAGGGCCCACAACAACGATTTCAAAGTTGCCGTTGTCGCGTGCCAACAGTGTCGCTCAATTGTGTAGCCGGTGTCGACACATCGGTGTAGACGAAACAGCACGTGCCGTTCATGATCTGCGGTGTATTTCGAAGGCACGCTGCCTCGGAGCCGACCAACCTCAGTTGCCGCGACTGTCGGTCGAATAAACGCGATTCCTCGACCGCTAGCATCTCTAGTGTCGTGTTTATACTTCAACAGTTGCTCGACATCGAAAGTTTTACTTTCTGTCTCCCGCGATCGTGTCTGGAATTCGGTTGGGCCGTTTCCTTCTGGAACTTGTTTGTGCTCGTTTTGTCTGTGTTTTTTTTTTATTTTGCTTTCACCGAAGCGGAGCTATGCTCGTGTTGTCCATTGTCGAATGTAGGTTATCGCTGCGGAAGGCACGGCGGCGTTTTAATTTAGACCAAAACGAGTTCCTTTTCTGGTCCGTGCGGCAAGCGCGCGTTGGCGAAAAAACGAAACACTTCAGTAACATTAAAATACCGAGTAGCGGTGCACCAGTGCCACTCCCACTTCGTGCTTTTAGTATGCTTACGCTAACCGTTCTTTTTTTGTTTCGCTCTGGTTATGTGATTCACTCCGCTTGTGTAGAACCCTCCCCCTCGCCTCTCTATCGTCGTCACGTGATTTGGCAGCGCGCCTAGCACGGGAACCTTCTTGCGAAACTCGTGACACTAGAGCAACAAGTTCAAAGCGAGAAGAGGGGGTATGTGGGTGAAGTAATGTTTCTCGCACCCTCCCCCCACCCATCCCCCCTTCTACCGCAATAACTTTCACTTTGTATACATGCACAACCGCTAGTGTAGCTGAGAGGGGAGGGTCGGGTTCAAGCCCCGCCTTCGACCGGATAATTCTGAATTTTGCATGTGCATATGTACACACACACACACACACACACATGAGCATCATGAAAGGTGGTGAAATTCCCCCCCCCCCCCCCTAAAAAAAAAAAAAAAAAACAAATCTTGGCTATGCCCCTGACATACAAAAAAGGTCAGACACCTCTCCCCTAGAATGAAATCCCAACTATGCCCCTACACACTCACCTCAGCGTTTTCTATAGTCTGTTAAAACCTAAGAATAAATACATGCTCCACCCCCAGTACTGCAGCGCACCTGTCATTCACCTGTGCTGCAAAGCAATGATTAATGATTTCTGTTCTAACCGTAAGCACTTTTTTGCTAATAATGCAAATATTATGCATATTATGGATTAAAAGCTTGTCGTTTCTTGTTAAAATTTGGCTGATCAGTGAAGTTGAAAATTTATTAGGAAGTTTGCCACGAAGTAAAGCTTTTCGACCTAAAGCTATCAAAATTGACATGTGCCTATATGACCAAGCCATATGCCTGTAATGCGCCAAAGGCCCGCCTTGAGTAGAACATTTATAACAATTCTGCATGGATGGGACGGTGACCGCTGTTGGCGGAGCTCACATTTATTCTTGGGCTGTAAGAGACTGTAGTGTGTTCTTGTTGAATTTTTTCACTTTGAGACTACCCTGGCATTGCTTGGTGTTTTCTGAATTTCAACTCCTCGCGTGACATCATGCATAAAGTAGCAAATGTGAACAGTTGCGGGTACGTGGCCACAGTAACTTCTAAGTCAACAAAACTGCACAAGAAAGACAACAGCTCTTGTCATACTACGTTGTGTGGTTGCGCAAAAATTTATTTGCGGACATGCATCAACTAGCCTAGCAGGAGAGTATGTTCGACCATCTGAGATTTATATGTTGTGGAAATAATAGGCTGTACAAGTCAAGAATTATCAGCATATGTGCCCGCAGTCACAAGACTTATCTTGCTTGTGGGCACTTTGTGTTTCACTGCCTGTGTGTCTGCCCCCCTTATCAATGCCTTTGCTATCATACTGACCAACCGCTATTCAGAATGGGGCAGCTAGCTGAGAGGGCTTCACATGTCAAACAACATATTCAGTCTTCGTGCAGTTGGAAAAATTCTGACTGTTGTCGCGGGTGCAGTGCCTGACATGCCTTCGTCGGAGCACTTCTAATCTGGTTAGTTAGCACGACATAGCTATAAAAATTAGGACAAACACAGACGCCTGTCCTGTCTTGTTTGTCTGTGTTTGTCCTGAACTGCTTAAACTTAGACAAACAGTCGCGGGTGCCGCGCGTGACATGTTTTTAATAGTACTTCTAATAGGGTGAGTTATCGTGATAGAGCTATAAAACAAGTGATAATAATTTGGACAAATACAGATGGCGGTGCTGTCTTATTTGTTTGTCCTAATTTACTCAAACACAGGCGAGCATCTGTGTTTGTCCTGTATAGGCCAAGCACGTGACAGACGAACATGTGTGTTTGACCTAATCGGGCAAATACAGATGTATCTGTTCTGTAAGACAGGGTGTGCCAACAGAGACACTGGAAGGAAGTTGAGACACCGCAAGCGTTTTATTTTTGTCGTGTCCGTGTTTGTGCGCCCTCGTGAAGACCAATGTTTGTTTCAAGAGCTGAGCTCTTAAAGCTTTCTGTTGTGCCAGGTAGTGAGCAGTAATTATGGTCATCACGAACCAGTACATGCTCCGTTTATCCTCTTCAACTTCTCCTTCACTCCCACAACACTTGATTTGTACAATGTGGAATACAATAACTATGAGGGGCAAATCTGTTACGTGATTAAAAGTTGTGCGACAGCCAGTATCTTAAGGCAAAATCTCATGACATCATGCACTTATATCAGTTGAAATTGCTTAACACCTAGCCTTGTGACAAAAGCACATGACATCGCTCGGGTGACTGAAAATCGTGCAGTGTCATACATCTAGTCGGTGACTAAAAATCGCGTAACATTTAGTCACATAAATGAGAATCGCACTATGTCATGTGACTGAAATCTCACATTGCATAAAATTTAGTCACATGGCACGTTCTCGTCATGAACCACATAAATAGTTACGTGATTAAAATCTCTTGACTTCACGTAATAGCTAGTCATTTATTTCCACTAGGCCATGCAATTGATAGCCATGTGTCTAACAATCGTGTCACGTGATTGGTTCCCATCGTAAACCATGTAATGCCTAGTCTTGTGATTAAATATCGTATAACACATAGAAGCTAGTCATGTAACACCACCTTCGAGCCTGAACCATGTAAAAGCTAGCCACGTGACTGAGATTACATATCTTGTAACACTAGACACGAAGGCAAAAATCTGTAACATCGTGTAATAACTAGTCGCGTGACACATGCGTAGCATGGCGAATCAACTGAAACCTGAAAGTAGTCATATCTTGCCATGCTTAGTAATACTAGCAAAATCTGTAGCAAAAGCTTGGCATTAGCACCGAGACTTGGTCAGTTCTAACACTAGGTATACTGTTCGTTTCCGGCTTGTGGCACTCGTGCAGGCTTCGAACTTTTTTTTTACCTAATTAGTACAAACGCAGGTCTATACACATGCTTTTAGGTAAACACACTTGTGTTTGTCCTAATTAAGCGAAGCATCTGGTGACGACAAACATCGACAAGTGGTGTTTATTGAAAATACAACAATAAAACAAAGTATGAGACTTGAGCACTTCAGTTTTACGTCTTATCTCGCATTGTGGTGGCATGATAACAGTTAGCGGTGCTTCTCTGTCAAACACACTGGTTCTCTGCATTCCCTTATGTGGAACATGTGAACTGTTCTTAGGAATTAACTACATTTGTAAATTTACCATTTGGTTCATTGTGGCACCTTTACTTATTATAATTAACTTTTCTCATGCACAGTTAATTAGTTTAATCTTAGTACAAAAACTGATCATTGTCATTTAATAGGACATTAGGTTATTTGTTACAAGAATCTTTAGTGATAAATTCTAAATGAAATGTATATCTATAAGCAAATGCTGATTGGAATTGCTTGTAGTAAATGCTGATCGGAATTACTTGTAGTTATTATTAATTGTTTGCTCCCATTTCATATTAATGTTAATTGTTTTAGCTTTAATTTCATTAATTCAAAATCGAGGCCCATAGCCATGAATTTGTGGAGGTGGCGGGGGGGGGGGGGGGAGCACTTGGCTTGGGAAAAACGCCTTTCATTATTCATGTTCTATTAAACAACATCCTGCTCCATCAAAATTTCGAGGAGGGGGGGAGCCTTTAGGGTACCCTCTTCTGGCTATGGGCCTGACAAAATCCATTACTCTTAAATCAAATTTATTATGCATAGTGTCATATGTATAATTGTTACCTCCACGTAAGGTTTTAAGATTCATCGCTAAAAGCATCAGTAAGAGAACAGTGAGTGTATTTAAGAAGATTTTAAAAGTTATCTTCAGTATTATGCATGTTGTGCCTCAAATACGTCAAGCAAAGTTCGTGGGAGTGCTCAATCTAAACTCATTTATATTGATAGCATGTGTATGAAAAACACTACTGATGGTAGGGGTGAACACGTTTAATTTTGTGTTTTGTAGTAATGTAAGAATCATGTCATATTCTCTTGCTTGCAAGATTTCTTCGTCTAAAGGCCAACTTTTCACTTGTGCTCAAGTTTGTTCAGGTCCCAAGCTGCACAGTTTGTCATTGTCTACTGGTACTGGCAAGATCAATAGCACAACTTCAATTCTGTTTTTGCAAGTGTTAGTTATAATGAAATAGTAACTGCAAAAGTTGAGCCCTGTAAAAGATTGCCGTTAATTCTCATTTGAAGTTGCTATGGTCTAGAGGTGATCAATCAAATGCCCCTTCGCCGTATTTTTTGTCCCAACAGCTTAATCGCTGGTTCCGAGCACGTGATTGCTGACTAGCACCGCATTGTTTTTTTTTGTCACGAGTGCGTCTCTTGTGGTTGTCTTGCACAGCAGGTGGCTCTCTATGTGAAAAGCACGCTTTTGACTCTTGACCCATTGTTCTTTGTCATTCACAGGCTCGCAGAAATGCGGACATCCAGCAGAAGTGCGAAGACCTTTTTGCCAAGGATTACGTGTTCAAGGTAACTTCTGACTCACTCTTGCAGGTTGTGCACTTTATATGTGGTATTGTTTTCGAAACTGATGATGCGTAAAAGTTTTGGTGCCTAAAGGAGTACTGACAGAAAAACTTTGGCTTCGCATTTTTTTTTTTTTGCTGGAGTGTGTTGCTGGGGAGCCTGATAGTCATAACACGTCACATTGTTTGCTGCAGCACGCGACAGATAATTATTTACAGGGCCCTCATTATCGACCAGTTTCGATTTAAGAGAGCTTCAAGAACGACAAGGTGCAACTATCGCCACCCAGCGTGTGCAGCCCTCAACCTCATCAGTACACATAACTGAGATGCACTTCCGCACGGTTTGCATCAAGAATTTTTTTCGAATACCGTATTTACTAGCATAATCCTTGCACTTTCTTTTGACGGAAAACCGATGCAAAGTTTGGGGGTGCGTGAATTACGCGGGGAAAACTTTCCACGAAAACGTACAGAGCGAAAAAGAAAATGAAGTGGCCGCGAATCGGGATTCTAACACCAGAAACTAACAGCAGGCTTTGAGAAGTACTAATTAAAATTTACCTCAACAATAGAAGCACAGGTTCAACTCAAAACAAGATTTATTTGAGATACAAAAAGTGTGAGCAAATAGTCGGGAATTAGAATACCATACGCGAAGCTTGTGGGCGTTTCCGGCGTAGCTGTAGCGTTCCTCGTTCAACGGAAGCAATCAAAAGGTAAGCGTAGGACGTCAGTATTGGGCTGATGGCTGTTTAACTGAATCGTCTGCAGTTTCCTTCTGAAGAAATAAAGTTTACCATCAATCCCAGATTTATACGCACACGGCAGGCCCAACTCGTCTTGGTGGCTTTCAGCTGTCACCAGTAGCGAACACAAAACTCGTAGACTCCGAAGGGCCTTTTGGCGGCCCTGTTGCCGTTGTTTAGTGCGTGATCTATCACTTTCAACTTAAAAGCAGCCGTGTAGCTTCAGTATCGCCCCATAACGTGACAAGATTACCGGCACAATGCATAAAACACGCCGCAATGCGCACTTGCCACTTTAGCTTGACTTGAATTAGATTGAATGTCCGTGCAATAATAGTACGCCTGATGCTTAAGAGATGGCGCCAAGACGGTGCGTGCTATCATCATCATTATTGGTTGTAACGAGCAGACGACATTATTGCGGCAGTTTTTGGGGGTGCGATAATTACTCGAGGAAAAAAAGAAATCGTATTTATGTTGGGCGGGGTGCGAGAATTGTGCGAGGATTACGCGAGTAAATACGGTAGAAAATGGGACTGCAGTGTCGCCAAACACGAAACTTCCAGCCTGCCCGCTGCGGCCACACAATACCGATCAGCTGCCAAGAAGTATAGACTGCTGGAACAAACACGGCGAAAGAAAAATGGCGGCTATGACATCATCACAAATTGTTCCGTTTACTGCAGCGTGGTCATGTGAGGGACGTAAGGTGGTCCCCAAGGGGTCCCTTTAGATGCTGTCGATACCTTCGAAATTCCAACTTCCAAGTTGCTGCAAAATACGTTTCAAGCTATATTCGCTGTTGATGTCTTGCAGATGATATACGTACGCACATTCTCGGGAATCGATGCCGCAGGATATCTCGGCCGTGAAATTTTGTTTCGGTACCCCTTTAAGGGTACGCTAATGACTAGAAGATATCCAAGCAATTGATCAATAGTTACATTCAAAGTTACGTCTTTGGGAGCCACACGCTTAAAGTTTTCTTCACTTGCAAAACTGATGAATAGACGGGAGGGGGAGAGCGAGCGAGTGAATGAATGAAGGAGTGGGTGAGTGAGTGAGTATGTGTGTGTAGGTTTTTTTTGTGAAAGAACAATGAAGGCAAATATTTAGCCGAGGTCAAGTTTTAGTTTAAAGTAGGAAAATATTTTAGGCATTTTAATGATCAAGAGCAGCATTTTAGTAAGCGAGACTTTTAGATGAATAAGGGAATTAATTTGATAGCCTGCCGGAACATAGTAGTACACATGATACAGCAATACTGTGTTATATTCGCGTCACTTACACAAAACCCTCATTGCAGAAATAAATTTAGTTATCTACCTCCAATAAAACAATAGACAAAAATATCTCATTGATGTTGCTCTTGAGATTAATAAATGGGGTCATAAACATTTATACTCCCACCAACTCACGTTTCCCCTGCTCTCGCAATTTCGGCTGCTTAAGGTAAGCACTTGAGTTACCCTTTCCACAATACCAAAGAAACACTGTTGCCACGAGGAAGGATCGATAATATAGAAAAAGGTGCGAAAAGTTTGTCTTCTAACAACATAGCTGTGTTCTCAATTAACAACCATAAAGTTTTCATGGAATTACATATCAGTTTGTATTTCTGTAAGAGCTCGTTGCTACAGTGAGTCCAGTTTTAACGACAAATTTTTATACCTTTTTTGTTATACGTATGAATTGCCACTATTTTGTTTGGATGATGTTCTCTTTTTTTTTTTACTTTTGACAGGTTATTGAAAATGAGCAGGGCTCCATGAGCAGCACTTACCCCAACAGGATTATCCTCTTGGAGCATCCGATTGGCAGCCAGAACCATGACACGTCTCCCAGGTATGCTTTATTCTTTACACGTGCAGCCCGAGACGAAGCTCTTGTTTTGAGATCTCCTGTGTAGTCATTGCAAGGACAAGACAAGGTGCACTGCATATGACGCGCTTCATCGCAAAGAGAAAATTCTTGTGAGCCTAGAATGTAGATTTGTTACGCGTAGTTGCTAACATCGCAAGAATCAAGTTACGACTTCCTATGCAGTCATTAAAGTATCACGATCATTTGAACTGTTATTAATCATATAAGTGGATAGAATTGATGCATTACAAGCCCCTGTTCTCAATCATGCCACGTATTTGTTTGTGTTTGCAAGTGAGGTCTTTTTTTCAATTCTTCATAAGCATCGTAGCATACTTGTGCATTGGAGTTGTGCTGTCATGTACGTATTTCATAATGGATACGGATTCATGGACACTTATATTTCTGTACTTCTGTGAAGAATAGTACAATGTAAAGTGTATGCTTCAGCTTTCCTTCTTTTTTCACTTGCTCATTCTTAGCAACAGTTTTTCAGAGTGTGAGGCACTAGTAACTGAAATTCAACATTTATTAAATGTTGTACTTAAACTCATGAGCAGAAGGGGTTTTGCTCAGATCAGTACGGCAGTGGTTCTGCAAGAGCATCTCAGCGTTTTATCTGCACCGGTTTAATGGTAAACCGAGCCGGCATTAAGTTCATGCTCTCTCTTAAAATTGTTATTTAACCGCAGTGGCGCGTCTCACCTTGGAGTCAATCATGCAGTGCTGCTTCTTGCAATAGTTGAGTGTTTCTGTCCGCATTTTTTTTTGTGAAACAAAAACACAGTACAACTAGTTCGAGAGTGTCTAGGTTTAATCAGCCTTCGTAAGTTACAACTGGCCTGAATTGGTTAAGTCAATAGCACATACACAAACTTTCCGGACTCTGTTGTTTCTTGACTGGGATGTCTCTTCCCTTAAGCAAGTAGCCTGAGTGTCTTCTAGTTGACATATCGTCCTTGTTCGGCTTGGCAGTGTGCCAGTTTATTTTGCAAACACCGTAAGCACCAAACGTCAGCACGATTGTGCTGTTTCTTTATTATGAGTTCATTATGAGTCAACTCCCACTGGTTGCTTGAAGAATAATTTACCACATAGACATTTTGGAGTAACAGATGGTTAAAACCACTTTTCTAAGCTTCTTCTATCAGAATACTAAAATGCCAATAAGGATGCACAACCTGTACAGTACGACAGTATAACTCATGCTTTGTAGCAATAGCCATTTTTGTAGGCAGTTACGTATGGGTACTCACTTTAAATGGCGGAACCACAATGAATTGTGGTGGTCTTTATGGTACCATGTTACATTACGGCCTTGGTAAGATGGTAGAGTACTTATCACTACGGTCGGTTATAATGAATTACCACTTTTGAGTGGTCCATGCGTGCTTCTGATTTGGTGCTCAGTAGAACTATGTTTGAAGTGTCTCGGTAAAGCACCCATCAGGTGGGAAATGACTGACCTAAATGGACTACCAGACCTAAAAATAAGGTTGCCCTTACAGTTGAAACCCTTTATAAGAGAGACTGATATAAGAGATAGTTGGGTGGAAGACAGACCTGTGGGCCCACGTCAGTATGGGTTGTTCAGAAAATGAGAACACAGCGCCCTGCTCTTCAGAGGCTCCTCATGTGATGAACAAGGTCTGCTACTAGCAGTGTGTCTTATAAAAGAGTTCTAAAATGCCTTTATTTATGTACGTTTAATGGCGCTCAAGTATACATTGACAACAAGAATTCGTTGTTGGGCTAGTTGGTGCATGTCTTGGTATATACTGAGTACTTGCAGCCCTAAGAAATGGGGATAATGAAGACACAAATGACAATAGACTTGCGCTGTGTAACTGAATTTATTGAAAAGCACGAAGCCAGTTTTTATGCTCGTTTGTGTCAACTACTTGAACAAGCAATTCAGTGCGAGCCTGTGTCATTTTTGTCTTCATTCCTTAGGGCTGCAAATACTCAGTATATATCAATACCTTGACTATGCTCATGAAACACGCTAGGGACGACAAAAGGAACACAACGAGACAAAGGAGCACCTGCTCTGTCAGTTTTTAAACGTGAAGCATTTCTTTGTGAACTTCCGCGACTTTGAGCTTATCTATCTATCTATCTATCTATCTATCTATCTATCTATCTATCTATCTATCTATCTGTCTGTCTGTCTGTCTGTCTGTCTGTCTGTGTCTGTCTGTCTGTCTGTCTGTCTGTCTGTCTGTCTGTCTGTCTGTCTGTCTGTCTGTCTGTCTGTCTGTCTGTCTATCTATCTATCTATCTATCTATCTATCTATCTATCTATCTAATCTAATCTAATCTAATCTAGGTCTCAAGGTCACCCCCTCTACTTGGCATGAACCAAAATTAGCATGGGAGGGTAAGATGGTTTGACAAATATGAAGCGCTGGTCCAGACATGAATAATGTCACAATCCCGTCGTATACGTTGTCAAAGCCTTCCCGCCAGACAGTGGCACATAAGCACGGGCGTGTATGTGCCGCTGGTATGTGGGTATGTGCCACAGGTGGTTGACACTTAGTATCTACCCAGGAACGACGAGAACACACAAAGGCAATTTTAATGCGTGAACGTTAAAAAATTGCCTTTGTGTGTTCGGTAGCGTCGACCCAACAAAGGCATAGAATAAATGTCAGTGTTAACAAAAACCTGACATAGGCAGCGTTGACCCTCCCCGACGAATGCAAATAATAAATTTCAGAGTCCCAGCTGGAATCGAGCCGAAGCATTCTGCGTAGCAATGAAGCATTCTACCACAGAGCTACGACAGGTCTCCGAACTACTTGTAAAATAGACGCTAATCTTTGTGAAACGTTAATAGTGGTTACAGTGCTGCCTACCCAATTTTCTAAACATTACATAAGCATTCCTTCGATACAGCCGTCACGTCAGGTTAACGTCAATTGTGGTTAGTTGCCATGTGCTGAAGTTGTCTTATGTAGCAGTGTCCAGGGCCAGCATCTTCGCGAGCATCAGCGCTCCATATCAGCTTCCGGTGTCGCTAATACGCATGTTCCAGTTGGCATCGTTGCGTAAGTGCAAACAACTTGTTTTATAAACATCTGCAACTCTTGAACATATGTCTGTGCGTGCAACATTTGTACATATGTCTGTGCGTACAACATTTGTACATATATTTAGCATCATTTCATGACATGTCGCTCAATAAAAAAAAATGCAAGACGGTCACCTTTCCTCCGCTTGCTTTACATAACGTCGATTCCCAGGTATGTGGGATCTGCCGAATTTTTTTTCAGTTTGATTTTTAGCACATTACAAGAGCCCTCGCAAGTTCACCTCCGATTTTCGATTGTGGAAAATATAAAAGGGGGTGTGGGGGACGTCGGCGAGCTCGTTTGAGAAATGGCTAGTGCTTGCTGCTGGTTTAGTGACACCACACTGTTGTTATTTCAGGCTGGCTGGTGGACTGACGTCCCTTCCTGATGTGCAGGACTTACGGGAGCAGATTCAGAAGGCTCGTATTGCGAGGTGTCGCACACGCTTCCCGGTCCCTGTCATTCTGTATGAAGGAAAGGTAATGGGATAAGCCTGTTAAGGAATTGTCATTAGGACAGCAAGAACAGGGTCATGTGGCTGGCATGCCATGCTGACTCGGAACAATGCCAACATTGTCTACCGGTGTTGACTAGTGTTGGCAATCGAAGCAGTTCCGAGTAATTAAGGTTAATATGGAACTAATTTTTCTTGACAGTCAGCACTGAATGGCCACAGGGTCTTTTTCTACATGAATAACTTTTGTTGCACAAATAATTCATTCTTCTCTCTGTAGTAAGCTCTATTACATTCTATGATATCTCATTAATTGTAAGCAGTGTTTTTTATTGCAGTATCAGCAGCACTTCTCGTTTTTGGGGGTAGCACTGCTATTAATGATTTAGCTCAGTTCTGGCATATCTTCATTGGATGAAATAGCTCTCTGGTTTTCAGCTATTCTGGAAGCTAGCTTTTCTGTTATTGCTGATCTTGTTTTAATTGTGCACTTATCCTTATCTCAAGTGTTCTTTTCTTCCTCGGGTTTCAGCATATTTGCCGGTCGGCAACGCTGGCGGGCGGAGCCGAGATCTACAGCCGTTCGGGCTTCGACTTCCTCTTCTCTGGTGCGTGCCTGTCATTGCTTTGTCTTCTTGGTGACTCAAAAACCAGGTTTTATTAGTTCAATGCTTTCGTGCTGAGAGTACATACAGAGTGGCACTTGCCTATAAACAAATGGTGAGTTTGTAGAGACTCCTTGCTGTGGCTTGATGACTGTGGTGTCTTGCAGTGGAACAGTGGCGTCTTGCAGGCTGTGGGCTCTTGTATTAATTATAGTCTGTTAGACAAGGAAGGATTAGCAGATTGGGAGCACAAGGCAGCGTCAACTGATGCACTTACATTTAATATTAATTTTTCTATTTTGCAATTGGTCTTATTTTGGGAGCTTACAACTCTACAGTCTCAACAGAACCACTTCGGAACACAGGTCCAATTTTACCGGAGAAAAAAAATGGCACAGTATAGAAAAAAAAGAACTTGGTGAACAGTCCAAGAAGTTGACATGCAAGTGTATACACCTACCTTAGGGTTTCTGATTGCATCCAGTTGACATTCGCAGCATTAAGCTATGCCAGCCATAAAGACATACCAGGTCTGTTTCTGTGGGAAATGTAGGCACAAATCCAGAGGTGACAAAGTCGTTTTGTAAATGCTTGCATCTCTCCACCTATTTAATCGAAATGGAGGAGATATTGAAGCATTACGATGTTATCGGAGAGCTCAGTCAGCTTTTTATGTCGTTGTTCATGCCATTCTAATTGTAGTCGTCGTCGATCATGACAAGCTACGCGTGCAAAAGGCAGTCATAAACAATCTTGTTGTAATGTGTCTCTGTCAATCCATTAGTGCCACGCATTGCACAGTTGTGAAAGTGGGTAAAAAAAGACCGTTATCATCAATGAGGCATTCCCACATGTTTATGTACTATCTTATCTTGCCCTGCCTACCTTAGAAATTGATAGCAAAGAAGCGAAGACTGAAGACAATAGAGAGTGTTCTCGTATATTTCTATCTTGCTTGTGGTGGCAATCTCCGGAGCTTTGCTTCTTGTTGCTTATGGGTGGGCGTTTCCAGATAAGCGCTCTACTGAGAACCGGAGAAACGTGGACAATGGGAACATGCGAGCGTCCAACAACACGGAGCCCCTGCAGCCGCACTCTATAGGTAAGCTGGCTTCAATGCTTGGGTCAAAGTCTCTTGCATAAATTTTCTGTAGACAAGCGGTTTCTGCTGTGTCCACTGTGCTAGCATACTCAGTGCAGCGCATTCGCCAGGCTAAAGGTTTTGAGATGGGATGGAAGTTCCCGGCTAAGATCACTATAAGAGCTGTGGCACTCCAATTATTTAGTTGCTGGGTGAATTAGAGATAATTGGCAGATTTGTCTAGTTCTTGCGCATGGGGTTTCTGGCGTTCTTACGGCTTTGTTTACTACGCTGTGTCTTCTTTTAAAGCAGTCATATTTGCGGAACATTCACGAAGGCATGAAGACTCGGCACACGTGTAGTGATTAGGAATTTCTAACTATTGCATTTTTAGTGCGAATTGCTGAATGTGATCGATTTGCAAAGTCACGAGGTTATATAAAACCAGACGGAGGAACCAAATAACAAAATATCATTCATATTAAAATGTCTCAAATGTTCACACACCCATTCATGGTTCTCTCCTTTGGTTGAAACAGACGGCTGCAACTCGTTTAAGTTTAGTGGTCGGGGGCTACATTGCTCAGCATGGTGGTGGACCTGATTCCCGGTCCTTGGGGCTGCATTTCTTTAATTAAGGACAGAATACAGGAACTCCAATGCATTTAGATTATGGTGAACATTAAATGATCCCTGGTAGTAAAATTAATCCTACAGTGCACTTAAAGGGGCACTGACTGAAAATTTCAGTGGGCGAGATAGCCTGTAGGATTGATTTCCAGGATCATTCGCATATCATCTGCGAAATATCAACAGCAAATATAGCTGGGAAGGCATTTTAAAAGAATTTTGAAGTTTGCACGAGTCCTTGACTCCATCGTGCCATTGACACCATCGAAGGGGACCCCTAGATGACCCCTTACTTCCCTCACATCACCACGCTGCAGTCAACCAAACAAGTTTTGATGACGTTATAGCCACCATTTTTTTTTTGCCGCATTTGTTACGGTAGTCTATATTTCTCGGCAGGTGGTTGCGAGTGCATGGCCATGGCGCAGGCTTACAAATTTCTGTGTTTGGCAATATTGCAGTCTCGTGTCCTATTCGAATGTAATTCTTGATGTGGACTGTGCGGAAGTGTGTCACAGTTCTGTGTGCTGACGTGGTCAAAAGCTGCGCACGCTAGGTGGCGACAGTTGCAGCCAGTTTTTGGAGCTCTCCCAAACCGAAACTGAAACGGATCCATAATAAGGGGCCTGTAAATAATTATCTGTCACATTCTGCAGCAAACGATGTGTCTTGTCATGACTAACAGGCCCCCAGCAACACATTGAGCAGAAAAACGCGAGGCTGAAGTTTTTGTGTCAGTACCCCTTTAACATCAGGATCGTTGTAGTATGTTAAACCCCGTTACTTAGTTTTACATGTCTGATGTTTAGTGTGTATTTTTAGTAAAGAAAGATGAGTTTGAGTGTTTGAGGGCAGAAAAGTTAGTTTAATTAACACTTGGAGACAGTATACTATTGCCTAGATAACTTGTTTTTAATAGTTGTGTTGACTAGTGGCTAAGAAAGAGGACGACGCAGTCTTCTGCATAACAAACGTGTCTTCATTTAACTTCATTTTGCAGTGTACTGCTGTATATAATCAGTCGGCTAAAGGCACTATAATGTTCAAAGTGCCGTTTCTTATGACTCGCCTAAAAGTTTCATATCCCCATGCTTGAAATGAGCATAATGATGAGTGTAACGAAAAACAGCACACCACTGTATGCCTAGCCTGATACTTAATTCTAATTTTGCAAAGACACGCCGTGAATGACTTCTGGATGAAGTGATGTGTAAATGAAATTTAATTGAGATTAATTACTTTGAAAAAAAAACATACATCAAACATACATCCGCATATCACATTAGTTTTCTAGAAACAGGGTATCTAGGTCTTTTCGGATGGTGTTTAGGAACAGGTTGCATGCAATTTGGTGCCGTTTATTTTTTTCTTTTGCATTTGTTTGCTTTTCTGTGCATTTTCTTTTTTCGTGTGAATGGATTCGATGGCTTTTGCAACGACTGTTTGTTTCGCCTTGCAACATTCCCAGGGCTGCCGTCTGATTACGCGGACACGGAAGCCAATGCCACCGTTGCGGCGACTGAAAGTCTCGCGGAGGACGAGAACTTCATCGACCTGGCGAAGGACAATGCTCCGCCAGCCGCTGCAGGGTGAGTAAAAAGGAAAAAAAAAAAAATGTGACGTTAGGGCACATTATATAATAAACTGAAAAGTTAGTATTATCTGAGAATTCCGACCTCATTAATTTCTCTATCGTAGGTTTGTTATCAGAAGGGAAACTGACGCTATCGTAGGTTTATTATCGGAAAGTATGGAGTTCGAGGCTGAAGCCAAAGATCGGTTTTCAAAATATTTCTCACCAGAACCTCGACACCTACATCGGCATGACGCATTGGTTCATAAAATATCCTGAACCCCTGAATTCTAAATTTTTTTTAGCTTTTCTGCATTAAAAAGTTTTGTTTTTTGATATAGAGTATTTTACCTCTAAAAAGCATGTGTCAATTAACAAAAAAAAAATTGAAGTGTATATTAGGTCAAATTACCATGATGAAGTTTGTGGTCCCATGGCCTATTGATGTCTTTCACAATTCACAAAATATAGGCATCATCAAAACACTTGCAAGTATAATGCGTCAAGTATTCAAAGTAAACTTGGTTATTTGAATAATTAGCACCCATAGAGCCGTACGATAAGGAAAGGTGTCTTTGCCATGATGATACACGAGCAACATACGCGCCACGCCGTCTTTACTGGACAATATTTTCTGAACACAAGTTGGGGGGGGGGGGGGGAAATGAAATGGCGGCCGAAATAAACGAAATCACCGAGCGAGTGCCATCATCTGGAAAGGGACACTCGAACTAGCTTGGAAATCAGTGAGTTTCAATCAAAACAAGGGTGGCGGGGGAATATCTCACCCAAACGAGCCACACTCGTTCAAAACAGTTTGGGAAAGACAAGCTGGGCTGTTACAAGGGGGTTAAGAAGTTAAACTGCCACATTAGGTCTCCCGGTATCTTCATTCACAAATTGATCCAGTATTACCTCATTTTAACAAAGTCACATACACCATGAAAATACTTCGCTATACACTAAAATTTGTTATAAACGATTATTTTTATTGCTGTCTATGACAAAGCTATGGGTTACTTCGTTGTAACTGATAATTCGTTATATCTGAATTTATTATATTGAGGTTTTAGCAAATCGATGGTTCTGGTTCTAGTAGAGTTATAGAATAGATATGATACCACAGCATATTGATAAGATAAAGGCCAATCAACTGTCAGAATCATTGATGAAAATTAATTGAATGAGTATGCCGAAATTTCGAGCAGACTGTTTTGTGAGCAGCAGGGACTTTTGCGCCACCTGGTGGGACATATCTCAACTGTGTGCTTCTCTCTAAATGGCCTCTGAAATTATCTTCTTGAGTGAGACTGAACACAAAGCTAATTCAAGGAATATGCCGGGCACCCATACGCTGTTGTGCAAGTGCCATTACTATAGGCGGCGACAACTTTTCTTGGCAATGAAGGGAAGGCTACACAGCTAAAGTGGGCGTGTACCACTGCTTGAAAATCGTAAAAGACAACAGGATTTTATTTTCTATGGGGTGCTGCTTACGAAGAGACACACCATGCACCAATGAGTTATTAATACTTGTTTTACTCTATGCAGTGTCATTTTGCGTCATTGCGCGGGTGAAAACGTCTGTCACAAGCACCTCACAGTCAAAAACTGCATCTTCATATTTCAGGGAGAGCGCCTGTCGTCCCCCAGCCATTCCGACGACCCGCCGAAGGAGCTTGTGACTGATTTCACACATTAATGACTATCTAAGAAAACAAAGCGAATAGAATGCAATTTTATTACTCGAACACGGCCATCATTCGAAGCACAAGCTGAACTGGACTACTTCGCTGTTCAGTACATGTGTATTTGCTCCACCCCCAAAGCTTCCCCTTCATTGCCAAAAAAAAAAAGTTGTCTGCGAGTACAGGCACATGAGTTAAGAATTGGAAACACGTCCAAGCCTTTTTTTTCTCTCTCCCTTTTTTTCATAGCCACTGGCCACTGTTTAGCACATTGCGGATGGAGGACATCCGGCTACTGCGACTGCTCTCTGTCGACCACATTTGCGACTTCATGGTCGAGAACAAGAAGGTCAAGTTCTTTCTCAAGTGAGTGCGCTGAAGTTGCGTGCACTACAAAGTTTTCTTTCTCACTGAAGTGGAGCAGGTACAGCTGGCTAGATTTTTTCCATAAATGGAGTGGTATATTTGGACAAAGTATTTTGTGAACTATCTTTGTGGGTGTTTAGTATTTCATGAAATGTATGGCATTGTTTTGCAAACTTGAGCACATTATTTCCTGCATTTTTTGCTTTTTCTTCACACTCTTGTGAAACTAATTGTCTTTTGGCTAAGTATGTCGTAGTTCTTGCTGAAATTGGAAAATTGCATGCAGTTATTTTTATTATCACTAGGCTCTTTATGTAGACCATAACAAGTAGGCAAAGTACGCTACGGTATATACAACTTTAAACATATTTGAAAAAGTACGAAAACCTAAGCACACTTACGGATACATTATGGTTCACTCATTTGCACAGGCTGCAATAAGGAAATCTGCTATAAACATACAAAATGCCTTCTGCTCCCACAACTGCGTATTCTGCTCTGTGCAGGATAAAGTGTAATAATTCAAGTAAACAGTAATACGATATTGAAAAGAATGTTAGTATTATAAAGGAGATTTATTAAGCAGAAAGGTTGATGCTTGGAAGGCTTGGAAGGCGATGCACCAGCCGCAATTTCCGAGCTCGAGCCGCTGCTGCACACTCGATGCTGCTGCCTCTGCGCCGGAGTACTTCCTCTTCTTTACAATGGCCCCACGGAGAAAAAAAGGAGCCATCCTGGCGACTTAGTCCTGGGCAGGCGGCGTTGAACCGTGGTATTGCTTGAGCCTCTGGACGTGTACAACCTCGCGGTTGCAACGTCGCAAGTCTGATGGTGGCGTAAGAGGCTCAATGAGGTAGTTTACTGGCGAAGTTTGTTCGACAATACGATATGGCCCATCGTACTTTGGCAGAAGTTTGGAAGAGAGCCCAGGTGTGCGATGCGGCACTGACAGCCATACAAGAGAACCCGGAAGAAAAACGGGAGTTGAGGTCTGGGCATCATGAATTGCTTTTTGCCTGTTTTGGTCATCGCAGGTAAAGCGACGAGCTAACCGGCGGCATTCTTCTGCGTGTCTGGCGGCGTCCAAGATCGGTAGGCACTCGGACGCGTCTGGTCGATAGGGCAAAATGGTGTCAATGGTGTGGGAGGGGTGACGGCCGTAGAGGAGGTAAAAAGGGGAGAAGCCTGTTGTCGCTTGCGTTGCCGTATTATAGGCGTATGTAATGAATGGGAGAACTAAGTCCCAGTTAGAGTGGTCAGGCGTCACATACATAGATAGCATGTCACCGAGTGTACGATTAAAGCGCTCGGTAGCCCCATTGGTTTGTGGGTGGTAAGCGGTACATGTGCGATGTACAATAGCACACTCAGCAAGCAATTTTTCAATGACCTCGGACAAGAAGGCGCGGCCGCGGTCACTGAGGAGTTCTTGAGGGCCTCCATGACGCAACACAAAATGACGCAGTAGGAAAGTGGCAACCTCCTGTGCTGCAGCCGTTTTAAGAGCAGCGGTCTCAGCATAGCGCGTTAGGTGGTCGATAGCAACTATTATCCACCGGTTGCCAGTCGGAGTCAATGGAAGTGGCCCATAAATATCTATTCCAACCCACTCGAAGGGCCGGGAAGGGCATGGTAAAGGCTGTAGTTCACCGGCGGAGGCGTGTGGTGGAGATTTTCGGCGCTGACATTCGGCACAAGAGCGGACGAAGTTGCGGACGAAGGTATACATGCCACGCCAGTAGTAGCGATGTCGAAGCCTTTCGTAGGTTTTGAAGACTCCTGCGTGGCCACATTGTGGGTCAGCGTGAAAAGAGGAACAAATCTGCGACCTCAGGGTTCGTGGAACGACGAGCAGCCACTTGCGTCCCTCTGGTGCGTAGTTACGTCGATAGAGAAGCGTGTCACGTATCGAGAAGTGTGGAACTTGGCGCCGAAGCGTTCGCGTCTTTGGGAGCTCAGAAGTGTCGGAGAGATGATTGAGGAGAGACGCAGTCCACGGGTAATTGCGTTGTTCGATAGCAATGGTGTCAAAGTCAAGCGATGACAATGTGTAATCGCAAGCGGAGTCAGCTGTGGCATTCTGGGACAGGGGGGAACGGGAAAGGGCGTCGGCGTCAGCATGCTTCCGTCCTGACCGATAAACCACGCGTATGTCGTAATCATGAATTTTGAACGCCCAGCGAGCGAGGCGGCCAGATGGGTCTTTTAACGTCGAAAGCCAGCACAGCGCGTGGTGGTCGGTCACGACATCAAAAGAACGACCATATAGATATGGGCGAAACTTTCCAAGGGCCCACACAATGGCCAAGCACTCCTTTTCTGTGACGCTGTAGTTGCTCTCAGCCTTGGTAAGTGTGCGACTAGCATATGCCACGACGTATTCCTGATGTTCCGGTTTACGCTGTGCGAGCACAGCACCCAGGCCTACACCACTGGCGTCGGTGTGGATTTCAGTTGGAGCTTCAGGATCGAAATGGCGTAGAATGGGTGGCGTCGTAAGAAGCCGTCGCAGGGTGGTGAAAGCCTCGTCGCAGGCAGGGGACCACGATAAGAGGTCTTTACAGCTGCTGAGAGGTTGCGTGAGAGGTGATATAATAGACGCGAAGTTTCGGACAAATCGCTGGAAATACGAACACAAGCCGATGAAACTTCGAAGTTCTTTGATGGTGGCAGGTTTAGGAAACGCCGTAACAGCTCGCAATTTCTCGGGATCCGGGAGGATGCCTTCCTTGGAAACAACGTGGCCCAAAATGTTCAGTTGACGCATGGCAAATCGACATTTTTTTAGGTTTAATTGAAGGACGTGCTGAAGGCGACGTAAGTGTGTGTCAAAGTTACGGGCGAAGACCACGATATCATCGAGGTAACACAAGCATATCTTCCATTTTAGTCCACGCAGGATGTTGTCCATCATTCGTTCAAACGTTGCAGGTGCATTGCAAAGTCCGAAGGGCATGACGGTGAATTCATATAAGCCGTCTGGCGTGACAAAAGTGGTTTTGGGGCGATCGGCCTCCGCCATAGGCACCTGCCAGTAGCCTGACCGCAAGTCTAACGAGGAAAAGAACTCGGCACCCTGCAAACTGTCCAAAGCATCGTCAATGCGCGGTAGTGGATAGACATCCTTCAGCGTGATCTTGTTCAATCGCCGGGAATCGGCACAGAAACGAATAGAACCGTCTTTCTTTTTGACGAGAACCACCGGAGACGCCCATGGGCTCTGTGAAGGTCGAATGACGCCTCTGCGAAGCATGTCGTCTACTTGGTCAGCAATGACGCGGCGTTCTGTAGCGGACACGCGATATGGTCGTTGTCGCAGCGGTGAGTGGGACCCAGTGTCGATGTGGTGTTCTACTGCTAAGGCACGGCCGAGAGATGTTTGTTCAACGTCGAAAGAGTGGCGGTAGCTCTCAAGAATGGTGAGGAGTTGTGAATGCTGCGAAGATGTCAAATCTGCAGCGATGAATGGTTGAAATATGTTTGCCGACGTTGAGTCCGGCGCTGAGACGACAGCCAGTTCACAGACGGAGGTAGAAGGCACCTCATCGGGGACGGATATAATTCTGGAAGAACTGATTGTTTCGACGTGGCCAAGGCACTCGTGACAAAGTAGGGATAAAGACGACGACTCATGATTATAAATTGGCATTGTGGTTGACCCTTCTACAAGATCGAGAGCAGCAAAAGGCACGGGGAGGGCTCTTCGGGCGACGAATATTGGAGATGGTGTGAAGAAGACCGTGCCGTCGGATATGGCGCAGCATGAAACTGGCACGAACGCAAAAGAGCATGGAGGGATGTAGGTGTCATCGCTAACGACAAGTTTAGCGGCAAACTGGGTGTCGACGGACGCTTGGTCATCCAGTGAGCTAAATTCGACCTCAGCCCTAGCACAGTCGATTACGGCGTTATGACGCGACAAAAAGTCCCATCCCAAAATAATATTATGGGAACATGATGAAAGAACCACGAACTCTATCGTATACAGAACGTCCTGAATTGTCACGTGGGCTGTACATACTGCGGTCGGTTGAACAGGTTGAGCACTGGCTGTGCGAAGCGATAATCCGGAGAAAGGCGTCGTAACCTTACGAATTGAGCGACAAAATCCAGCATCTATAACCGAAACAGCTGCACCGGTATCTACAAGAGCGACAGTAGGGATATTTTCGACGAACACATCAATAACATTGGTAGGTGACAAATGAGGACTTGGGCAAACCGAAACTTGCGCAGTTCTTGCCTCAGGAACTGCGTCGTCTAGTTTTCCTCCTCGTTAGGTGCGGGCCGTCGACGCATAGGAGAAGGCGAGCGGCGGCGTGGAGAGGGCGAGCGAAGACGTCCCGGCCGAGGGCGGTGGTCGTCCTGGTAGCGGGCTGGCATTGGAGTGGAGGAACCGTATCGCGCGTTGGAGTCAAGCGGGAAGAAAGGCTCACGGCGGTTTTCATTGGTGATATGCGTCCGGCGGCGGCAATACCTTGCGACGTGTCCGGGGTATCGACAAGCGTAACATATCGGGCGATTATCGAGGGTGCGCCACGGGTTGGCGGTGTTTGTGCTGGTCCAGTGAACTGGAGCTAAGGGATAGCTCGCGCGAGGCTGGAACGGAGGCGCAGGTGCCTTGCGAGTTGGCATGGCTGCAGCCGCGGCGTAGGTGAGAGGAGCAGCCACAAGATTAGGCTCGCGAGCAGCTAATAAGGCCTTGGCGACCTCTCCTTGAATGACGTCACGTAGAGACGATGGTAAAGTTGTGGTAGCTTCTGGTGTGAAAGGCACCAAGGAAAGCTGTCGTGCAACTTCTTCGCGGACAAATGCTTTTATTTCGGCTATTAGTGACGCGTGGTCATGACCACTGATCACATTAGACAGCGATGCCAAATCGTGCGCTGGAGGACGTCTTGTCAGAGCTCGCTGCTTCCGCAATTCATCGTAGCTTTGGCAGAGGCTAATTACGTCGTTAACAGTGGTCGGGCTTTTCGCCAAGAGCATTTGAAAAGCGTCGTCGTCAATCCCTTTGAGGATGTGCTTACATTTTTCAGCTTCCGTCATTTCGGCGTTCACGCGTCTGCACAAATCGACGACGTCCTCATGTAACTTGTGAATGTTTCACCCATTTCTTGTGCGCGTGTGCGTAAACGTTGCTTGGCACGAAGTTTTCGGACGGCAGGTCGATCGAAGACTGCTACAATCGACGTTTTAAATTGCGGCCACGTTCGGACGTCTGCCTGGTGGTTTTTAAGCCAAAGGCTGGCTACACCCGCGAGATAGAACGAAACGCGTGTCAACTTGTCCGCGTCCGTCCATCTGTTTAAAGCGCTCACCCGTTCGAAAGTCGAGAGCCACTCTTCAACGTCGTTGTCATCTGTTCCACTGAAGATTGGAGGCTCCCGCTGAGGAACACTGCCTGGACAGGTGGCCGGAAGAGATGGAAGCGTCTGCTGATCGGCGTCCGGCATAGCAGAAGGTAACCGTCGAGAACGGAGTTCCAGGATGGTAGCGGGAAGGTGTAAGAGACGGTACCCGGCACGGCTCCACCAATTATAAAGGAGATTTATTAAGCAGAAAGGTTGATGCTTGGAAGGCTTGGAAGGCGATGCACCAGCCGCAATTTCCGAGCTCGAGCCGCTGCTGCACACTCGATGCTGCTGCCTCTGCGCCGGAGTACTTCCTCTTCTTTACAGTATAATAACGTTTACTATCCCATATGCTGCCAGATAGACCTGACATGATTTATTTTTATATTTTCCTGATCTTTATCTCTCTGCAGAGTAACGTCTTCTGAAAAGGTTGACAAGGAAAACAGGTACAACGGGTTCACGATCTACAACCTTCCCTATCCAGGTATATTATCAAGGCTTTTGCCTAGTTTTGTTGATGATATTTTTAGTAATCTGTGGAATCTGTTAGTGAGTTGTAAATTATTTGGTGTCTTGAAAGGCCAAGTCCGGCGATTTTTTGACCATGTCAGGATAATGGTGCTTTTATGTTCCTTAGACATCATCCTCATGCGCTCGATAACTGAAATGCTAGAGAAATTTGCAAATAATTTTTAATTACCGAAAAGCCACAATACTGAAATCGAAACCAAACCGAGTGCACTTCTACGTGTGACGTAAAGGTTTGCCTGGCACTGCCGGAACCTGCCCAATTGCACATAATGCCTACCAGATGGCATTACCTGTCCACGCCGTCCACGGCGATTGGCTAAAATGCTTACGGTGTTATGGTGAGTATATCCCAAATTGTGTGTGGCTCACAACGCAACACCACTTGGCACCTATCACACGCCCACCAACACGAAAAGGAAAATAGCACGCTCAAGAAAGCGCCGGCCAAACCCACACAATCCATAGCAGACAAGCAGACGCTCCAGGTGCACATCTGTTCGTCACTTCCGCCAGGCAAAACTCAACGTCACACACACAATGTTGCCATTAATTCTAGAAAGCGAGGTGAGCGTTTCAAGGCAAGCTATAAAATTCATTTGAATAGAATCTGCGAAAGTCTCAAGCCTGCAATTTGGCATGAATGGCGAAAACGTGCAAATTTACGTACAGAGTGAATTTCATTGAGATTCACTGGCCTCGAATAATTTCCGGAATTATTTTTTTAGTACTTCAGTATCATTTATGCTTTTTTTTTTCAGGTTGCGAGTTCTTCAAGCATTATCGAGACAATGACTACAGTGGGGAGGGACTCATCTACGACTGGGATCAGGTACCTTGAGATGTTTTGTTTTTGTCGTTCGTAACATTTCGAGAATATTAAGCGAAGCTCTTAAGAGTCACAGGTCTGTGGCGGCATCGTGCGAAAAACCCTGTGTTGGCGAGCATCAGAAAAGCGGCTCGCCGTTGTGCTAATCGTGGGAAAATTTGTTAGTGCCATTTTCCAGTAATTGGTGCTCGCTCGATAATGGGTTTGTCGGTTATCAGACCTTTCTGACATGGCGATGTGATCTGTTATCCAAGTCACTTGTGATTTCATTGCTGTCTCAACGTAAAAATGTGGCCGTTGTCATTACGTGTAGCAACTAAAGCATTGTCCTGTTAAGCATGTGGATGATGGTCCAATCTGGACACGGAAAAGGGAAACAAATAAGGGGTATTGTGCGATGCGATAGAAACGATAGAAAGAAAAAAAAGAGAACTTGTATGTTGGGCACACGGACAGAAAGCGATACTTGTCACCATTTCGCCAATAGGGAAGGACTCCTGAATTTTTTTTTCTTGTGGTGTGGCTTTCTCAATCGGAAATCTGAGCATTCATTATGGTTTTGGCGAAGAAATTTTCTAAAAGCGAGATGGTGTTACTGGCCTGAAAAGTTTTAGTACACTCAAACATTATTATCACGAAGTTGCATCGTGCACGAAAATAAGCTCATTATAACTGAAAGTTCATTTTAAAGGTATATTCCTAACACTATATCTATTGTAAGACTATTCTTTATTTACTTCATTGTGTAACTGATATTTCATTATGTCTGGGTTTGTTATAACGAGGTTTGAGTATAAAATCTACATATGCATCGTAATACAGTGTGCTTGTTCGTTGTTTTGTTTCACAGCATTTTGTGAATGCGCCCCTGAACATTCCTGATGATGCCATCACCTCTCAGCTCAACATTGATTGGACCATGTACAAGGCAAGTGTTTGTTTTGTTTATTACAGGCTTGCCTGATCATAACTATAATGAGGTGTGTTTAGTACTTGTGTGCAGATGACTTGTCACTTTTGGCATGTACACAGTATGAAGTTTTTTTTTTCTCTCAAAATTAAGACATTTTGATATGATTCTCTGAGTATTAAAGTTTCTAATACATCTTGGAATTTTGGAACAAAGTTAAACAGAGGGTTCACATTTTAAAGAGATCTTAGGCACTGCCTTCAAGGAAGTAGAAGAACAAGAAATCGAGGTGTATGTCATGTGCTCGAGTACCCCATGCTTAAAGCGATTGATTTCTTTTTGTCTGTTTCTTATAATCACTTTCTACTTTTGCGTTTTGTTGCTGCTGTGTTTGCTAATTCTGTTGTCGATTGGCATGTTTTCTTTATTCACTTTCAGACATGGGACGTTGTGGTGCTCACAAGAAATTACCTTAAACTGCTCCTGAAGTACACTTTTGACGGTGAGCTCGACTTCGGGTTCTTTGAAATGTGGACTGTTTCAACCGCTACGTTATTGCGCTGCCCGCAATTGTGTTCAGCACTTCAGTGCATTGCTACCAGGCCTTGTGTGTTTAGAACAAGACACGACAAACGTATTGGCTGCATTGCTCACTGCTTTGGTAAAGGTTGTGCTGTGCACTTATCACATTTACTTTATTGTGACAAGCCTTGTCTTACCAGAAAAATTAACTGAATTATGGCATTCATGCTAGGATCAAGAGCAATCCAAAAACCTTGCATTAGCAAATTAGCAATCGAGTTTTGGCCCTTAGCAGACGAGTTAGTCGCCCCTTTCTGATGTTAGTATGGTTTTTTGCATGACATCAGAGTACTGCGGTGAAGGTGACCTGAGAAGCACTTTGCATTCGATGGATGAAGGGCAGAAAAATTTTCGAACCGATGCGCTTTGCTGCTATGTCGTTTTCTTATCATGGTGGTTGCTGGGGATGTTTTCTGGTGATTTGTTTAAAAATCTAGTTTAACTCGTGCAAATTGGATAGTTAGCAGGTGTGCGTGTCCCCAACATTCGTGCATGTTGACATTGCGAGGCTTAGCTTCTTCAGCAGGACTGTCCACTTCCTATTTTAGTACACGTCCTCCTTTAATAGGGAATTGCAAGGACATAGCTTGCATCACTTGCTGAGCACAGTGGAACCCCGATTATGCCATTTTCAGGGGACTACACAAAACCGTCGTATAATCGAAAAACTAAGATTAAAGGTACTGACACTCAGCCTTGCCTAAAAAACCGATACAGACTGCCTGAATAAGCCCTCGGCACGACCTTGTGCTTTTGCAAAGAAGGTAGTTTAAATTATTCTTGCCAGTGGCAGCTAATGGCAGCATTACTTAGTTGAAGGTGGTTCGAGCGAACCTTAAAAAAAAAAATCGAATCTAATGGGAATTTTCTTACCATTATGTAGAGTTCGAAACTTGCCTGTGCATGAAAAGGAAACCAAAACTGCCTTTGCCAACAGCTTCCTGTCATAAGAGTCAGACACAGTGCCATCGCTATCACATAATGGTGACAGACCACGAGTTTGTGTAGCATGTTGCGCAGAATGCCTTCTTGCGTGACTGAGCTGTGTGCGCTGTAATTTGTTGCCTTGTGCAGTGCAACTGGCAGTGTCTCGCTCATATTATGAATGTTGCCTTTCAGTGAAAGTAATTTTGCACGGTGAAAACAGCTGCGTCACGCCCTTATGTACGCGCGAGCCCGTGACTGCGAGTGTGACAAAGGCAGGAGATGAGCTGTAACCAGTATGTCATCCAGGAAAAGTTCTCACGGACCGAAAACTTGAAAATATCAGCTTTTCGACTGGCTAAAGCTTGTCTGTGTGGATAGAGCTTGACTAGATAGGGACTACGGATACGTACACGTGTGATTGAGGTGTATGTTGATGCGCATGAACTTCCAGAATAAATTTCCAGAATAAATTTTTCATTCTAAGACGGCATCCTGTCTTGTTCCCTACTTTTCCGATTTTCGACCTAAGGGAACGCAAGTTCACATTTTGCACTCGTGAATACTTGGTAGACGTTTTATTCAAGTAAAGGTGTTTTTTTCTTTCGGACGTAAAAGTTGCCATAAGATGCGGGTTCGGCGTGAAACTGCGCCATATAACCAAGGCTTCTAATAAATTATTTCTGTGGGGATTAAGCAGGAACTAAACCGATTTATCCTAAAAGACTGGTCGTATTGTGGTTTCATATATATATAGATACGTATACATATACGGTGAATGACGCCGGCGGCAAAATCCAGCCAAGAGTGTTCATATAATTTCTATCACAATAAAATAAAAAAAAAGAACAAGAGAAGTAAGAAAAAGACGTGAGAAAAAAAATATTTAAAATATTAAAACTTCAATAAGAATGGCAACACCAGCACTATCTGTAAGCCAAAAATGAAGGCCTGTGAGGGCGCTTTTGGGCCTCCAAGATTTAGGTGCACAATGTCTGAGGATGCCACGTGCCACTGATGGCTGATCCTGACCAATTGGCGGCACTGTGGGAACGCCTGTGGTTGAGCTGTCGCGGCAGTGCGAGCAGCACCTATTTGATCCTGTGCAGTAGCACACGTTCGTATGAAACATCACGGGGAGAAAAGCGGTTCGTAACAACTGTACTCCATTCCATTTTAGGATAGTGGGCGTTGGTCAGAATTTCTGAGAAATTCGTATCGCCCCGAAATTAGTTTGAGCCGTGATCGTATCATCAAGGTCTGTAATAAATTTCTTGTCAGGTTGGTACAGTGGGGATAGCGCTGTTGATCGTGCACTGTCGCTGCCCCACTGCAGTGTCTTGCATGAGTGGGATGTTTGCCGAATGTGCACGTTGATTGCACTCAGTGTGGGAAGCCACTGCAAGCCGCGCTGTCTTGCGACTATGGTGTAAAAAACGATTTAGGTGTGGACACTTTCCGTCCGATGCGACGGAGAGCACGTCCAGATAATGTCTGGCTTTAGTACACGCGTCGGCCACAGTTTTGTGGGGAGCACTGTGACATTCGGGCTTTAGAAACTGAGTCCGACGAAGTGAACACTCGTTTTTAATTTTTTTTTCGTGCCTCATAATATATACTTTTTAAAACTGTGAGCGCTAGCAACTAGACCTAGAAACAAATGCCACATTTTTTGGGACCAAAAAACACCACGTCCGGCAAATGCCGCAATTAGCTGCACGGTGTAAAAAAAAAAAAAAAAAAAGATTACACTTCTAACGCACCGTTTTCACGGTTCAATGCTGTTACGGACACCATGCACATAGCTAGTCTTCTACAGTCCATGCGCCGGCAGCAGTTGCGACATGGGGGGCCAAGAAGAGGTGAAAGAGCCGAATGACATCTGGACGCGCCGGTTGGCGGAGTGTCCACACCTAGGAAAATTAATTTTTTTACACTTCGCTTATGACAATGCAGGCACGTCGGGACTCCTTGTGCACTGCATCTCCGGCTGGGACCGGACGCCCCTGTTCATCTCGCTACTACGGCTCTCGCTCTGGGCGGACAACAAGATCCACCCGAACCTGTCACCCCTAGAGATGGCCTACCTCACGGTCGCCTATGACTGGTTCCTCTTCTGGTGCGTCAGCTGCCCTGCACTGGCTCACCTTCCTTCTCTGGCGAAGCTTGTTATGGGTCGCACATTTCGGTGGTGGTAGTGGCATAGGACGCGAGAAAGCCAGCAAGCGTACAGTAACTAGGCCCTTGATCGCATAGAGTGTCTTAAAATTAACTAGAGGGGACTTCGGCACTGCGATCGTTCAGTGACTGTAGGAACGGTAGGTAGTACAGGAATTCGCCTAACCTCCGTACGTGCGGGCCTCGAACGCACTTGTGGCTTTGTTCATTGCTGTGTTCTTGTTTTGTTTCGAATGAAAGAACGAACTGGTGGGAACTTTGTGACCTGATTTGAAATGCTGAGCCTAGAAGGTTAAGGTGGTGAAGTGCAACTGCTGAACATTTGCTGATTTTTGTTTCATGACGAAGCTGCTCCAAAGGCAGAGCCGAAAGTACGAAGATTAGATAAATCCGTATTCTACCCATCATTCCCATGCTTGCAGAAGCGTCGTACGTTGCAGCTCCCATCGACACTAGCGCCATAGTTCCCTCTTGTGTATTTATAGGAAACTCTGTGCCTGGCGGTGCACCGGCCGCTCACATATTTGTACGCGCCGTTTTCACAATAGCCGACACTCTCCCAATCGTGGGCTTGTCGGCGATCTGTCGTTTCTTATACGACAATGGGATCTTTTATTGTCGTTTCGCGCTGCCTCGTTTCATTGTTGCCTAGACATGAATGAATGACTGTGGTTGTTGCTCGTAGAACTGAAATCTGTTGCCCTGCTGAGTGCATGGCCGAAGGTCTGATTCCCAGCATGGAACAGCCAGGAGGGGGCATTATGCAGTGTTGTAGAAAGAAAGCAAGAAAGAAAGAAAGAACAGTAGTACGCCAGGCGTTCACATGAGGCTCGTTCGCTTTCCTCCGCTTTCCCGAAAGGGTGAGGGCTCCTCTGGTAAAAAAGCCATCTGCCTGCCGTGAATTTTGGCCAGTGAGAAAAAGCGTTCCTCATTTCATTTCCGAAATTGTGCTTTTGTCGAGTTCCTCCCCGGGCTTTCATTACCACTGGAAGCTGCAAAGTACCAAATGGAAAGCATTACTTTGACACACAACTTTTTCTAATTCGTTCTCATTACATGAAATGGGAGGAACTGAGATTTGACAAATGTGTTGGGAGATCTTCAGTAGCGTGAGACACCGCTACTCACGGTCTTTTTTTTTGTTTCTGTTGCGTTGCAGCCACGATTTGCGTGACCGGTTAAGCAAAGGAGAAGAGGTAAGTTGTCGTCAAGCACCACTGTGCTCTTTCCGTTATGTATTACCACAAATGTTGGCTCGGCTAGAAAATTTTCTGCATTAAATGTTTCTCAAATTTGTAGCAACCGAATGAGATAGTGGGGGGAGGGGAGAAGAGGAGGGCCGGCACTTTACCTGACTTGTAGTTCTGAAGTTTAGCAGTGCAAAAATTGAGGCTTGCCATTGCTTCATGAAAGAAAGCGGAGTTGTATGGTCCTGGGATTTAAAAAAAAAAAAGGAAAAAAAAAACGGCTTTTCGTAAGGGGACCCCCTTACATCCATTGGCGTCGCCATGTTATCATGATATCGCTGCCCACCGCCTTTGCGCTGCGCTCATGAGAGGAATCGCAAAGCAGCATGAATTGCAAAGCAGCATGCTTTAAACGGACACGCGGTCCTACGTGAACCCGCTGGTCCATTTCTGTTAAGAGTGTTTATATCTAGAGAGGCGAGCTTGAACAGGCTGTTTGCACTAAATGGCAAGCCACCATTACTTCTTCAAACTGCATAGCAGGAAAGCCAACTTAGCAATTTTGAAAAGGGTTCACTGTCACGTTGTCAAGACCTCCTCATCAATTCTTTGCAGATCTTCTACTTTTGTTTCAACATGCTCAAGCACCTCGACACAGAGGAGTTTTCCATACTCTCACTGTAAGCATGCACTCGACTGTGGGTGAGATTTTCGCAGCTCTGGTTTGTGCAAGGTTTCATGTCTCACGGCGTGCTTTCTTGAATCTTGCAGAAAAATGCAGAGGGAACGGAGGAACACGTCGGAAAGCAACCTTGAAAGCATATTTTTAGGTAAGTAGAGTGCAACTTGAAAGGGACACTATGCTTAAATGTCGATATAACGAACATGGATATAACGAAATACTGGCTTTAACGAAGTGAATGACAAAATAGTCTTGCAATAAATATAGTGTTAGGAATAAACCTGTTTAATGAGTTTTAAGATAACGAACTTATCTCTGTGTAAGATGCAACTTTGTTGTAATGAGGTTTGCGTGTAAAGGCAAATGACAATTTATGTCAGAGTGGAAGCTCAATGTATGACGTCTAAAACGGCAATATTATCAACAGCTGTGCTCAATTTACAAATAAATTAAGCTAAATGTATCGCTCGACATGCGCCACGAGTAGAACATTTGCGATATGATCCCGATGATGTGAGAGCATCCAACTACACTTAATCACTAGTAATAAGACCAGCTGCAATAAAATAAAAACTTTTTGTGCATCAAGAGACAAAATAAAATGCTGCTTGTTCATTTCTGTTTGATATATAGAAAAAAGAACTGCCCGGCATCGCTATGGGGGAATGGTACAAGTGGGTCAAGAGTTAAGTTTTCGGTTGGTTAGGCTGGTTAAGTTCCGCCATCCAGCAATTTGAAGTGGGTGATTTTAAGTGCGATAACGTGATGCGGACCATTAGAACACAATTTTGTCTCAAAATAAGCTCTTAATTAGCACTACAAGGTTTCTGAACCACTATTTCAACAATCAACGTTGATTGATATGTGGGGTTTAACGTCCCAAAACCACCATATGATTATGAGAGACGCCGTAGTGGAGGGCTCCGGAAATTTCGACCACCTGGGGTTCTTTAACGTGCACCCAAATCTGAGCACACGGGCCTACAACATTTCTGCCTCCATCGGAAATGCAGCCGCCGCAGCCGGGATTCGAACCTGCGATCTGCGGGTCAGCAGCCGAGTACCTTAGCCACTAGACCGCCGCGGCGGGGCAACAATCAACGTTAACTTAATATTTGCCTTTAGTGTCTATTGGTTGCATGTCTATGTTTTCTTCGGTAGGATGTGTGTAGTGTCACGGATGGTCTAGTGTCACTTGAAGAACTGACAGCCAGGCTAAGGGTAGTTTTTCTTCATTCATCTTGCTTTGCAAACATAGACAACAACAAGAACATGCACAATGCAGAACAAAAAGCATTGTTCATATACCCTTCTTGATTATGTTATTTTGCATGGTACAAGTCATTTCAGGATGTGTTGCAGTACTATTGGTGATTCTGGAGTTGAATGTGAATATGTGAAGTCTGATGTACCTTCTATGCGTACTTCAACATGATGTGCACCGTATGTGTATGAGGTACACCATGTACAAGGTTGATTGTGTGTTACGACGTGTAATCTGTTCAAAGTGCACAGAAAATTCTTTGTTAAAGGAAAGAGCCTAGGTTATACATGAATTTCAGTGTGAAAGTTGTCTTCACGGCACTGCATCGTGGCAATGCAAAAAAAGTAGGCTTTGGGGCACTGCGCAGTGATCTCTCGCCTCTTTTTTTGTGTGTGTAGTTGGAGGTGTGTGTTACGTGCACGGGTAGATTGTGCACGAGAACATATGGCTGGCTCCTCGTAGCATGTTTCACTGCGTAGTAGTTCTTTCAGTGTGCCTTGCCACATGACACCTCTGTATTGGTCATTAACACAAGGGAGTGACATGCCCATAGAGCCAATGGGGACTACAATTTGGAAGCGACGGTAGTGCCATCTGGGTTCTGTATGTAATCGTACAAAGATGGAAAAACTACTATTTTACTGATCTGTGACAAAGTTTTTGTTATCTTCTATACATAAATATTTTTTTTTGAACCAATTATAACTAATAATATTGTTTGTATAATTTATAACTGCATATGAAATGAAATAGGTTTCAAAAGCACCAGGGTGTTTCGATATGACGGCTGGCCTTGTGCATAGCAGACGACATTTTCATCGTCTGCTTCTGCGTCATGGCTGACCCCCGCTCGTTGTAGCAGCCCTCTTTCTCAATTTCTCTTCTTTTATTGCAGTAAACTGCTTACCGTATTTACTCGATTCTACCGCGCCCTCGATTGTAACGCGCACCCGATTTCCACCGCGAAAAAAAAAAAAAAACGTAAGACATCGATTGCAACGCGCACCCATTTTTTCTCGCTGGCCCGCATGATCACACCACTCGAAAAAACGACTCCTTTCGGGAGCGTCTTCCATTTAAATATGAGGTACGGGCGAAGCTTGTGCCCATCTGACGTGTAACAGAGCATTGCCGTCACTGTAGTTTTACCGTGGACCGATGTCAGCACGCGAACTTGCTTCGCCCCCTTCTTCTCGACGGTTGTGGTGCCAGGCATGTCGAAGTAAAGAGGCGTCTGATCGGCATTCCCAATTTGCCCAAGCAGGTAGTCGTTGTTGCGCCGCAAGTTTAGGACGAACCTCTGAAAACTGTGAAGCTTTTCATCGTACACCTCCGCAAAACTTTTCGCATATGCATGTTCCCCTTCGGAGGGAAAAGCCTTTCCTCTTCATAAAGTTAGTTAGCCAGCACCTGCTCGCTTTAAACTGGCTCCGCATTAGACCTTTTTCTAAGACTACCTACTTGCATAGCTCGCACTTGGAGCAGTTCTGCCGTCACGGGCCGCTGTGCTGCTCGCTGCTAAAGCACATACTCGCCGAGCAGCTCTTTAATTTGCGGAAACCGACCCTGCTGTGGTTCACTGAAGCCTTTGCGTAAAGCTTTGCTGTCGAAAATCTTCTGCTTTTGTTTCCGCCGGTCCCGCACGCACGTTTCGGGAAATCCGAACGACCGCGATGCGGCCCGATTTCCGTCCGTTTCTGCACACGCGATGACTTTTCTTTTAAAAGCGGCATCGTGGTGCACTCGAGTTTTTGGAGTCGGCCATTCCACGCTGTCGATGCTAATGCACTACTAGATGACGAACTCCTCAGCACACGTACGAAGTGCCGCACATGAGAAACACATAGGCAGAAATGGACGAAGCGCCATGCCGACGCATGTAGGGGGCGGCCATTTTAGATTTGCCGATGGCAATAGATTGGCCGTAATTTTTTTGTTCGTACTCGATTCTAACGCGCATGCGATATATGAACTCGCTTAACCGGAAAAAAGGTGTGCGTTAGATTCGAGTAATTACGGTACTATAAGCTCATAAGTGTCTTGCATGCTTACTTAAAGGGGCCCTTCAACATTTTATGAGCATAGTCAGAAAACGCGGCCGATCGGTATTAGAGGCTCCCGACAACACGTGAGCCAAATATTATAGAGCAGCACGCAGCCTGGCATTCACAATAAATGATCAAAGTCAGCTAAAAGTAGCTTTCTCTTCTCTCGACAAATCACGGAATAAGCCCAAACATCACTCGTAGTAAGCCCATCTATCAGCCATTGACTGATTTGAACATGGCGCGCTCGGTTGTTACAGAAAATGCCGCAAGAGGCCGTCACTTGTCCACGTATGCGCAAGCGATCGCTCTAAAAAAGCTGGGTATTCGAAGAAAAAAGAAGGACAAATTGTTCAAGTTCACGAGGCGCAAATGATGTTTTTTGTTTGCCCCTCCCATTCCTTCCTGCTTTGCTTCCAGCGCTTTCGTCGGGACGAGAGAATGCTATTGCAGCATGTGACAAATCTTTGTAACTCCGCTCATACTGGAGGGATTTAAAAAATTTTTGCGGCATTGAATTTGTGAAGTAATATGCGCTTCAAGTGAATTAATTCCATGTTTACTCAAATAAGTGTTTCAGGGCCTCTTTAAGCAAGTTGTGACAGGCCGGGCTATATGCATCGCTGATCATACTAGCTTAGCTTGCAGCAATAAATTTTTTTATTGTAAGTCAGGCGATCAATGTTTACATAAAATAAAGGCCACTTAAGTAACATTTTAGCACGTGCAGCAGTGAACATTGTGCATGCATCAGCGTTCATGTGCAAAGGAGGTACATACTATGTATAGCCCCAACGCAGAAGGCCGAAGCACAGAAGCTGTGCTGGCTGATATATCCATCGCACTCCACAAAACCTTCGATACAGTAAGTAAAGATATACCGCTTACGTCCCTGCACATGTGTAGCTCAAGATTTCGCAACACCTCGTTGACAGTAGTATTCGGTAAACTTTTTGCAATTGATATCAACATAATTGCGTGCCTTTTGAACGAGCGGTGCAACAAGACTGTTTCTCGGTCTGCGCTGCTGCCAACTAAAGTGCGTCACTTTCCACTTTTCTATGTGTTCGCACTATGCATGCTTCTGAATGCCTAAAATTAAATAAGAAACTGTTTTTATGCTTACCATTCTTAGGACTTGCAAACAAATTTATCAAAAAAAAAAAAAAAAGGCTTCTATCGGTTTCGTTTACCTACGCCGGCGGTGCGCTGTCCTCGTTTTTATGGTGGGGACTCCTCACGGTGTGGCCACATAGCTCGCAACATGCCATGGGCCCGATTAACACCTCTGCGTTCATCATGAGACCTCTGCGTTAGTGAAAAGAAATGTGTCATTGTGGAGCATACTATGAATTTTTTACACTTTGGAATTGAAAAAGAGATCTATAGTCGCTATTGATACTTAATTTGCCAGTAGTGATACTTTATAGTGAAAGCTGTTATGAGATCACAGCTTGGGTCACGCGCAGTTGTCCGCCGCCGCCACCGGTGTTCGTAACCACATGCCGTGAAATTAGAAAAAAAAAACCTAGCAGCAATGACACAGTGGGACTCGAACCGGGGTCCGCTGAGTGCCAGCCCAGTATTGTACCACCGAGTTACGCAGGTGCTTCTAACTTGTTGTCAAACTTGTCTTAGGCAGGCTTGACCGAGCACCAATGACACAGTGGGGCACGAACCTGGGTCCGGTGGGTGCCAGTCCAGTATTCTACCACTGAGCTACACCGGTGCTTGCGACTTTTTGTCAAACTTGCCTTAGGCAGGTTTGATGTTGGGAAAGAAATCGCGTTAATATGACTTATAAAGCGTTTTAAAACAGCGAAAGAACAACCAGTCGTCGCACAATGCGAATAGCGTAATGAGTGGGCCGTCCAATGCTCCGACCCATCGCAAAAGCTTGTTCTTGTTCCCCTATTAACTGTGGCGCATACCCACTTCAGCCATAATTCCTCATTGTCGTCAGCCACTGCATGAACAATTGGCACAAAATTCCTTGCAAGTGTTTAGCGGATACCATGCTTCTCAGAAGAATGACGATGCATCTCAGAAGAACAGTAGTATTGTGTCACTATGCTATAGGGTTGCCACCTTTTCTCGATCGAAAAACCGGCCCTTCTACGAGGGAGGGTGAGGGATGAGCTACCAGGAGATTGAACTAGTGATGAACAATCACAAGCACGCTCAAGACTATGCGAGGTCTTAAATGTGCAGTGCCATTTGATATAACGTTGCTTTCCTTGAGCCAAACCTAATGTGAAAGCAGAAATGGTGCTTTGAGCTAGCCTACTAGGCTAATTGCTGGCATAAGAATATCCATGAATAGAGTGACGCTTCATTTACAGCTTTGAATAAAAAAAATGGCCAATGACGGTGGGCGCGGACTAGCAACCGGCCCGGTGTCTTGAAAACCAGCCGAGCCGGGTGAAAACCGAACAGGTGGCAACCCTACTATGCTGCCATGCATGTTTACAACTAGCCACCCATTCTGAAATGCGAGTGCAGGGCTCGTTTTTTTTTCTGGTGCAGAGGAAGAGATGCGCGGTAGCAATACGAGCCTCAACAGTAGCTGCAGCAGCTCTACGAGCGGCTGGAGCCAAGATGTGCCACCACTCTACTTTCCGGTGCCTGTGGACTCCGGTGATGAGTACCCCCTGAGCAACGGGCAAGTCGGTTGACCTTCTCATCACTTTTGATAGCCGTGAATTCAGTGAGGCTGTCTGTTTGCGTGTAACTAACTTACTTCCCTTGAAGAGCTTCAGTATTTCTTTCACGATCGGAATTGAGGTCAGTGATAACTTGTTTGTCGTCTTTTTTCTGCACACTTGACGCATTCACCGTTTCTCGACTCGTTCTGGAGCAAACTCCTTTCACTTTATGGTTACGGATGTAAAATTCTCATCTTCGTGGCAAAGTCAGCACAGACAAAAAAAAAAAAATTCTATTGACTGCTGTGTTTGGTTTGCCCAAGTGTTTCTTGACCCTCTGTTTCTCTTTTTTTTTCTTTCTGTGCAAGCAATAGTGTGAATGAATCATACCCATGGGTGGGTATGTGCTACAGGTGATATACAGTTCATGTACTCGGGAATTAGCAAAGCGAACAAATACGGGTAATTTCAGCATGTGAGCATTAAGGAAAAGCTGAAATGTGCAGCGTTGACCCGACAAATGCAAGTAATAAATGTGAGGGTCTCTGCAGGAACCGAACCCCAGCATTCTGCATGCCAATTAAGTACTCTACCACTGAGCCAAGCCAGGTGTCGGAGCTACTTTTCAAATAGACCCTAATGTTCACGAAATGTCAATTGTGGTTGTAGTACTGGGTATTCAATTTTATAAACATTGCATATGTACTTTTACAATACAGTCATCATGTTAGGTTAAGGTCAATTGTAGTTAAACGCCATCCGCTGAAGCTGATTTATGGAGCACTGTCCATGGCTACCAACCTTGCGAGCACAAGCGCTACATACCACCTTACGGCTTCTGGTGTTGCCGATACCTATGCGACTCTTTGCATTGTTTCGCCACTGTGAACAACCGCTTATGTAAAACATATGCAACTGTTCAGCGTATGCCTGTGTGTAAAACATTTGTTAATATCTTCAGTCTCACTTAGTAACGTTACACTCAATAAAAAAATGACAAGACAGTTGCTTTCCATCCGCATGCTTCAAATTATACATCGATTCGCAAGGTATGTGGGATCTGCCGAAATTTCATTTGTATCTTTCTCATTTTGTCAATCATGCACAAGATGAGGATTTTTGTTCACTACCAACGACACCGAAGCCTGAATTCCTGTGAAAAGAGCTCTTCAACCTTATCTCGTTAATATACAATTACAATAAATGGAACAACTGCTGAAATGGAGCAAGTTTTTTTTTGACAAGATTTGTTTCATGCTTGTATTCTGCACCCTTGTCCATCTCTCGGTAGGGGGAACTCCTGTTAAACGGAACCTATTTTACTGGTCCCTTCAGGTTTCGTTTAATGAGAGTCTACTGCACTTAACAAGAGAGGGATAGGAATCACAGACTGACAACAAAATTACTGAAATGTATGCTGTAACCCGTCATGCTGTGTTGCATTGTCTGCAGGAACTACGTGTGCCCCGGTAGAAATGGGGCTGCCACCCCTCCCACGATGACCAACAGCAGCGAAAGTGCGGCCAGTACCGTGACCAATGGCCAGGGATCTGTGCCACCCAGCAGCCCAATGGCAGTGCCCGCGTCGTTACGTCATCGGTCTGAGAGCTCCTCTTCTGTCAGTGCCGGCAGGTAAGGCATTTGAAGTAGCCATTCGTTGTATAGCAGTGCATCATAGGTTACCACTGGCGTTATTTTCTAGCTGTCACTTACAGGGATATAGGGATCTCTTTTGTAAGGGAGGCGTTAGGGGGACTGAAGTTCATGAAAAGGCCAGAGAAAGCCGCAGAGGACTAGTCCAAGCTCGTCTGTCGCTCAGACGACCGAAAGTGGCAGTGATGTCTATAATTTAGCCAAAGATTGGGCACAGAACGGATGGAGGCCCCATTCTGTTGGGTAGAACAGATACAAAATGGGCACTCAATGACTTGGATTGGATTTACATGTAAACGCCGGGGCCAAAGAATCAAATTAACTTGCTTTGTGTCCAGCTTACCACAATCCCGCGCTGATAGTGTGCGAAAATCACAACCAGCACCCAACAACCATACAGTTCGTCGAATTGCTACATCACCCAGCGTCCATTCGAAAAATTTAACATGAATTGTTGGGGTAACCGTGCTCTTCAATCTCAAGCTTTGAGAAACAATGCCTGTCAATATTAATGTTCAGCTATGATGATTCTATATTTGTTCACTTGCTGAAAAAAATCAAGCCATTCTCTCAGCTCACCTATGGGCTTCTTGCTCCTTTTAATCTTCTCGTGATGTTTCGTTCCATCAATGGCTTTGTTCTGTGACAGAAAGCTTACAAAATAGTTCCCATGATCAGTTTGGTCAGATCTTGCTCCAGACATATCAATGCATATAGGTGGCAGAATTCGGAGCACTGTGTGAAAATTTCAAGCTTGTCCCAGAAAAACGGGTTCTGCTGTTATCGGCAGGCAAGCTTAGTATCGATTCGCATGAAATCTCGTGAGAGCGTCTGTATTTCGGAGTGTGGTAGCTCTGGAATACCACTGCAATGCAGCTGCCACAGCAGCTCACCATGTAAGGCGTCATGCTGCTAAGCCCAAAACTTGGATTCGATTCGTGACTACGGCGGCAGCGTTTTGATGTGGGTAAACATCGAGAACACCCTTGTACGTACTGTATTTACCTGCATAATCCTCGCACTTTTTTTCCAGACAACTGATTAAAAGTTGGAGGGGGGGGGGGGGGCACAATAAATATGTGAAGAAAATTTTCTGTGAGGACGCATGGAGTGAAAGAAAAAAAAAAAAACAAATAAAAACAAGTGAAGTGTCCGCAAATCCAAATTGTCACACAGTGGCGGCAAACCACAATTCTAACTCTAGATTATAACTACAAGCTTTGATGAGTACTCATCAAGACATACCTTGACAACAAAATCACAGGCTCAACACAAGGCAAGAATTATTTGAGTCACAAAAGCTGCAAGCTAACACTGGAGTTTAGGAATACCGTACACATGGCCTGTGGGCATTGCGGGAGCAGTGTTAGCGTTCATTACTCCATCGAAGCCCACAAAAGGTTAGCGTACGACGTCAACTTTGGGCTGATGGCTGTTTAACATAAAATCGTCCGTAGTTGCCTGTTGAGGAAATAAAAACCTTTATTTCGTCTTAGGTACACAGATGGCCTAACGCTTCACCAGCAGCGAACACGAAAGTTCGTCGACTCCAAAGTGCCTACCAGCAGCCATGTAGCTTGCGTATCATTCCAGAGCGAAACCACAGAACCGACACTACATACATTAACATTACTATCATGCCGCAACGCGCACTTGCCACTTTTGCTTGGCTTGGATATAATTGGGGCTCCGTGCGTTGACAGTACACATACTACTTTAGAGAAGGCGCCAGGTTGTTGTGTGCTATCATCACTTATTATGCAGCAGACGACGTTTTGGCTGAAATTTTTTACGATAATTACTTGTGGGAAAAATTTTTTTATTTTTATTGGGCAATGGTGGGGAGAGGGGGGAATTATACTAGTGTGAGGATAACACGAGTAAATATGGTGTATATTCAGGTCCATGTTAGAAGCCTTAGGGGTTCAAAATTAATCTGGAGTCCCCCATTATGGTGGGCCTCATCATCATAGAATACTAGGAATTATATAATTTTACTATAACTTTCTTGGAGAGGAACGAAAAGGGTAAGAGAAGTATGTGATATCATCATTGATTATATGAACAGCGCAATAGACAAGGATAGAGGAAGTTGAGAACACATACACATCGCTGTGTGTTATTTTCCTCTGTCCTTGTTTGTCGCGCCGTTCGTATATTCAATTATGTCCTACCAACTTGTCCGAGTTTCCACGTGATGTATTCTAACAAAGAGCTCAAACCGATGAGACCACGTTTTCACTTTTTCAATGATACTTTCTGCTACAGTAACTTCGGTTTCTCTTGTGGTTGGGTATGTGTGTGTTGATATGTGAGTATGTGTTCTGATTTTAGGCTGGTAAATGTAGTGTTTGTCGAATACTTTTTTTTATCTGTCCTCTCAATTTATTATCGATTAACTATGCTAATTTGATTAGTTACTTGAGCATACTGATTACTTTTCCTGTTTGGAATACTTTACCAAATCATAGAAGGAGACGTAGTTCAAGCTGGCATATTTCATTAACAGTCAGGACATCACTGAAAGAGGATGGTGTCGTCAAGCATTAGGTTACTGTTTCTGGGCTATAGGCAGTTATGTGCATTCGTTGATTCAGTGGAAAGTGTGTGCTATGCTTGGGCATCAAAAGACGCCACATTGGAGAAAATGGAGAAAAGTTCTTCTCTAGGTGTCAGTGTCACTCCCCATTTTCTTACTCTTGATTTGCAAGTTAAACATTGCTTACCTTTTTTTTGTCATCTCACCCTAAGTGACTTGTATTCATGTCATAATCATTTAAAAAACAAAGAGAATAGATTTAAAGATACATGGCAAGGTAAATGCTTCAAGCAACAACCGTCATACCAATCTGATTGATCATTTGCCAATTACACACTAGCTCATGGTCATCAGGGAAGAACTTAAAATGGGAATTGATGAGGAGCAGCTATTACCAGACACGCCATATACCTAATCTTCGGACCTTTCTGTGGGAATTTCTGTCGTTCGTCTCTTATCGCAGTGTGTCTTTCTAGCTTCGTTTTTTTTTTCTGCCGTTTCGTACAGTCTCATTCATTGACAGTCAGCATTCCTTGAACTGGTATGCCGCTTGCCCGTGCTCCCCCGCCCCTCCCCTTCCTGTTTCTGCTTGCCTCGCCAGTTGGCAGATCATCAACGGGACGGGCTCCGTGCGCAGCTCAACATCTGCCCGGGACTCTCCCACAGCTTGGGAACTCAACCGGAATTCTTCGAGCAGCCGGAGTAGCCTGTGAGAAAGCATGATTCCATCTACTCCTCCCCTTACTCCCGCTCATTACTCCTTTCAAGTTGTCCTTGCCCTCTCTCCTTATATTAACTCTTCGAGAGCGTCCACATGGCCTTCTTCTCTGTCATCCTCTGAACTTTCGTTGCTGCTCGTCATTCTTGCTACTTATCAACTCCCAGCACCTACCACAGTCCTCCATGTACGTTTTCCTCTGCGGTGTAGTTTCTGCTTGCTATTCTTTATGCTTTGTTCTCTATGACTGCTTCCTTTCTTGTGCACAGTTTGTCTTCCTAATGTCTTGAAAAGAGGAAACATTCTTGAACAAGGGGTGTTGCTGAAGCCTGTCTTTACAAGTGGTCTTGTCTTTTTCAAGGCATCTTCAAAAAAAAAAAGGAAAATTCTTGAACAAAAGCTGAAGAGGCTGCTATAGCACTCGCCACCCAGACGAGTGAGGATCCTATTGGGGCCTTTACTGACTCACAAACAGCGACACAGAACTACCTGAAAGGCAGGGTCTCCACGGTGGCGATTAGGCTACTAAAGCACATGGACCATCTTCCCTACACATGCATCGCGTGTATTCCGGGTCATGAAGGTCTCAAGGGAAATGAAGCGGCACACATCGCAGCCAGCGAATGCGTCAACCGGGCATTCACTTACGAGATCCGAGGCACCTCCCACTCAACAACAGAACCAAAGGCAAGAGAACCTGTACCACTAGCGTATCATGCATTACTGCAACATTATCGGCTCGAACGCAGGTCATACCCTCCGCCAAATCCAAAATTCACAAGAGACGAAGGCACTGACTGCAAGCGTCTTGAAAGCAACACGTTCACCCACGGCGTACTTTTGCACCATATGAGGCCAACGTTGCACAGCTACATCTGTCCTAACTGCAATGTGGCAGACACTCTGGTGCACCTCCTACTGCAGTGAAAAGTAAGCGTCCCAAGGCTACAAGCAGCAGCAGGAGATGCGGACCAAGACCTCCTCAGTGAAGTGTGGTAGGCTGCGATCTCTCAGCTGGACTTGGTCGAGCAGCATCGACTTGTCACTCGAACCCGGTGGGCTGTCCAGGCCAGAGGGTTCACTCTAAAAAAATATCGAGTAAAAAGGGTGTCTTTTTGCCCCCCAACAATAATCGTCATCAGGCTTGCGTGCGCTTCCTTTCTCGAAAACTCGGCGCTGGCCACTTTCCTATCGAGAATGCAATGTAACCCTGATAATGGGCATGTCGATCGTGACCGGAATGTACCGGGCGCGGGGCGATAGCGCAAGGATGGAACGCAATATAGATGACGATTATTGTTGTGGGACAAAAAGACACCCTTTTTACTCGCTCTTTTTCTAGAGTGTTCCTGGAATAAGGGGCCCTCCCACCTTCACTCACAAGCTTAATTCAATAAATGTTTTCTCTCTCTCTCTCTCTTGAACAAGAAGTGTTGCTTTAGCTTATCTTGACAAGTGGTCTTGTCTTCTTGAAGGTAACAACAGCTGCTGCTTTGAGGAAGACAAGACCACTTGTTGAAATGGCTTCACATTTGCTGGTCTGATGAAGTAAACCCAGCTGTTGAAGTGACACCACATTTGCTGCCTTGAATAAAACAAGACTATTGTTGAAACAGCTCCACAGTTGCTGCTTTGAAGAAAGAAGCAAGACCACTTGTCAAAACAGCTCCACAGCTGCTCTCTTCAGGGAGACAAGACTGATTCTTAAAGTGACTCCACATTTGCTGCTTAGGCCGTTTGTCAAAACGACTCTACACTTGCTGCCTTGAATAAGACGACAAGCCTTATTGAAATGGCTCCACAGTTGCTGGCACGAAGAAGCAAGGTCATT
Organism: Rhipicephalus microplus; assembly: GCF_043290135.1. NCBI lineage: Eukaryota > Metazoa > Arthropoda > Arachnida > Ixodida > Ixodidae > Rhipicephalus > Rhipicephalus microplus. The sequence goes on along the minus strand of NC_134708.1, from coordinate 24,750,162 downwards.
TGTAAGAACGGCTCCACAGTTGCTGTCTTGAAGAAGACAAGACTGTTTGTTGAAATGGCTCCACAGTTGCTGCCTTGACGAAGCAAGACCCCTTGTCAAAACGTTGGCTACACAGCTTCTACCTTGCAGAAGACAAGACCGCTTGTTGAAACAACTTCAGTTTGCTGCTTTTAGGAAGCAAGACAGCTTGTCGAAACGGCTCCACAGCTGTTTCCTTCGAGAAGACGAGACTGCTTGTTGTAACGGCTCCACAAGTGCGGCCTTGAAGAAGTGAAAAGACTAGACAACTTATTAAAACTGCTCCACATTTCCTTCTTTAAGGGGCAAGACCACTTGTCTAAAAGTTGGCCCCGGAGTTGCTGCCTTGAAGAAAACAAGACGGCTTGTTGAAACTGCTCTGCATGTGCTGCTTTGAAGAAGCAAGACCGTTTGTGGAAATGCGGCTGCAGTGACACCCCTTGTTTCGATGCTTTTGCCACTGCTTTCATATTTTTGTTGCTTCAGAAAAATAAAAGGCGCTGCCAGTCTTAAGCATGCTCAGATAAGTCTTGTGGTAGTTTTCTTTTCCATGACAGCACGAATATCCCATTGGTAGATGGCAGTTGTGTTGTCTGTTTTCTTCCTTTTGTGTCTGTGTATACACGTGGAATTTTATGTCGACGATGAATTTTTAATAATTGAAATTTTTGTCATTCTAATCCAGCTTATCTGAGCAGTTATGTAATCTTATTACAGTTGAGTAATGTTTGGCCTTTTTTCAGACTACGCAAGTGCCAGATTTTAGTGTGTGAAGCAGTGGTTTGTAGAGAGCCGCTGTCAGGTGCGTGCTTTTAAGTTTACGTGTCATTTCCTTGTTATCCTTTCAGAAGCAGTCGTCACCTAGACACTCCCGCAGACCTTCCGGACAGGACGTTACCGCGCAGCAAGTTTCTGCAGCGTCGGCGTGACCGGTTGCAAGAAGTGCGCCGCATCGTCAGCAACATCTACCTGAGTATAGTGGCGGACCGGCTAGCCACTCCGCGGACGGACGGCATCAGCAGAGTTCTACAGAGCTTCTACTCCTAGTGCCACTACGTCACAACGGCTCTTAGTGGGAAGACGTTTCGCTCCGTAACGTGGTGGATTCTGCCACATGCTGTCCGCGGCTACATGCATGCGGAAGATGCGATAACACAGTCGTACGGCACTGCGTGCCAGCAATTGTTCGTTGTTCAGGCTTCTGCCAACAATCTGCCAAACGAAGAACCTCTGGAATGATGTGTTGACCACTTCGTACAATTCTCATAGTAACAAAGGACAATCCAAGATCGCGGGTTGTGTATATGTGCGTGTGATTGCGGGTCATCCTATGCAAGGGCTGGGGGGGAAAAAAGTTACCTTGTTTCAAAGCTTCGGTTGTGGTGCTGTGATGGCACTTCAGGGACTGCATTCCACGTATCGAAGTGTAGAGGACGTAGTCCGCAGTCTACTTGTCAGTGCTTTCAGCTAACCGCAACGCAAAGAGTGGGCAGAGTACTGAGGAGCGTGTGATAGATAGAGAGATGCACTGACCGTCATTCTGCTAATTGGAAGTAGTCTGCCTACGAGAAAGTTGTACTTCGAAGACGTGACCTGTACGTTTTGGATGAGAACGGCTCGACAGGTATGTTGTGGGGCAGCTCTGTCGTCTTGTCTAGTGGCAAATGATGAGTTGCTTCTTCTGTAAACGAGTTCTCGGTGCTCGTCTTTGGAAACGGGAATGTCTTGCTCTTGTGCAAGAATACCGGTGCTCAAGGTTATTGATTAGTACTCAAGGTTACCGATTCATGTGCAGTTTGTGTTAGGAGCCGACGAGCGAGGAATGTTTATAGACCACTCAATTGTACATGCCAAAGATGGTTTCTTAATTAAGCTGGTGCAATTCATATAGCATATTACGTGTATTTCTATCCCTTATTTTTTTTGCCAGGCAATGCAAAGATTATGGTAGCCGCCATTGTGGAAATGCTCGCTGTTTATAAAGCGCATGTTTTTCTTTTGCATTTAGACATTGTTAACGTTGGCATCATGTGTGTATAGATCAGGTGGTGCACTGCCCCAGTTTGCTGCCGCGCGGATAACCGCCTCTACCGTGGCGCGCAATGTCTGGCTCGAATTGTTGCGTTATCTCAGAAAAGATGTCCTGTCCGCTGTTTTGTGATACGTGCCAGGCAGGTGCACGCGATTTTAGAAAACGCTGTGAAACGTCTGAACAAACGCGGGCGTATTTGGCATGTAGGTGAAATGTGCCAGAAAGGTTCTACCCCTTTGTGCACTAACGAATTTTGTAGTGTTTTATATATTTTTGTCGTGCGACCAGTCAGTAGCGGGCTGTCTTCAGCTGCGCAAGTCTTTATACTAGTTCCATTGAAATGAGTGCGGAAACTGCCACGGAGACGGCGAGGCTGCGGTCGTAGCGAGTGGTGTGAGCCTAGGCGGTTAGCTTGTTGGTTTTCCCGTGTCGAGGACCACGCTGTTCTTTGCTCACAGTTGTTTGTATCTATCAGCAATGCAATTCCCCTTGTTTGCGTCTTTCTCTCGAGGACTGTTGACCAGTGCCAAAGGGTTGCGCTATTTCCGGCCAGATTCACGAGCCGGGGAGAGAGCCAGTTATTCTCGAATGGGAGGCGCGTTCCGGTGATGGGCCCTTGTACCCGTTTTCGGGTGCGGTTCACGCAAATGTGTGATTGTGTCCTCGAGTTTGTGTTGAACTGCAATCCTCCATGTAAGACATCTTCCGGACTCACTCGGCATCTTCACAAGACGCGTCCAGCGTTCGCCAAGAACAACATTTCGACACTACACAGCTGATCGTATTGTGACAAGATCTCTGTATTCTTTGTATAATGTGCCTGATGTAAAGACAACATCGAATAATAGCAATGCCATCTCTAGGCTTAAAGGGACACTAAAGAAAATTTCTAAATTAGATTAGACTGATTTTCTGACTGTGTTACAGCTTATCATTGCATTCTGTGCACCAGTTAATGAACTTTTTTTTAAAAACATCCACTTAAAGACCTTGGTGCCATCGCTTAATTTGATCATGCACGCCGAATGGAGGCCTTTATGTTGCCATCTTGGCTGCCGATTTCTGTGATTAGCAAGCGTCTGAGATCTCTGAAGACGCAATGCTGTATACATATATGATTTACCATCCATTTATTTATTGTCAGAATTTTTGTAATTTTCATTTGTAAGTCATAGTAAAAATTGAGCCATCAAGCTGGAGGATCTGTATCCACAAAGTATTCCAGAGGGTGCCACTCTACTTTCTCAATTTGGTCATTTTCTCACAACGCTCTGCTCTTGCCAGCAATGGCAAATTCGTTTTACACTTACCTAATCTTTCAGTCTAGCTCAACTTAACATTTCTCTTTAGTGTCCCTTCAACTGGCCGTCTGTCAAAAACGTCTCTCTACGATTGTTGTGGTGTAATGTTGTTGTGGGGAATGTGCGACATTCACTTGGACACATTGCTGAGGAGTGTTCTGGAGGTAAACACAGTCTGTGTACGTCAAGGCTTTACAGTTGCGCATTGTTATTGAACTTATGCCATATGTTGAAGCTGAACTACTAAAGTGTTGTCTGAATTCTCAAAAACACTACTGGATTCCAGAGATACATTAGCACATTCCTTTGGGGAGCTGTGTAACGTTTCAGCAGCTACCTTTTATCTGAAAAGCAGTTAGGCCTAGTGCTCTCGTTATTGAAAATGCATCATAGCATATGGTCCAACTTCGCGGGGGCAGTTTGACATGTGCGGCGGCTTCCAAACTTTCGACAAACACTGCTCATCTGTTGTTTGCCATGTTGCCTTGACGGACATTTTGGTGGTTCGCGCAAATGTTGCCCACCCCGATGCGGCCCTTTGAAAGAAATACAGTTTCAGAACATTGTGGTTTTGTACCACCAATGGTCGCGCGTTTGTTGAGCACGTGTTGCAAGGTGTCACTGCTTCCACATCGGCGCATTCGAACGTCGTTTTCATTCGTGCTGCGCATTTCCGTACACTGCCATTTCGATATCAGAAGTGTATCGTATTTGCACAAATGTGACGCATGGGGGTGTTCAAGTTTTAATTAGAGCATTGTGTAATGTAGTGTACAAGGTTCAAGTCAATAAGTGACAGTAAATAATGTGGGCATGTTTTGAGGCTCTTAATGTAAAGCCACTGGCTTTGAGTGACGCAACATAGATTGCATGAAGCCCTCACTTTTCCATGGGAAGTAACTAGGGCACTCGGACGCAGTGAACCATGGAGGTGGATATACTGCGTTAGACTCTCTCACGCTGTTGATTGAGTCTCGCAATTCGTGCACGACGCTTTGTGTGTGCGCATCTCTTTTTTTTTTTCCTAAACAGTGAAAGGTTCTTTACCTTCCCCATAAAACCAAGTAAGTTATTAATGTAATGGTGTTTCAAAGTACAAATTGAAAAAATAGTTACTGCATGATGCTCCTAGGTACTGCTATACAGTAGCCTCTCAGTAAACGAAAATCTGTTTAACATAACTACTGCTTTAACGGAACTATTGCCTCTGCAACGCTTGGTTTCAGGCTCGTATTCTGCACCCATGTTCACCTCTCGGTAAATCAAACTCCTGCTACATGGAAAATACCTTCCCAGTTCCTTCAGGTTCCCTTTGCTGAGAGTCTACCGTATTACATGAAACTTAGCTTTGTTATGCAGTCACGAACTTGGTTGCAGTTGGCTTTCATTGCGAAAAGTAAGGAAACTGGAATTTGTGCCAGGCTCGTGAAATGGCGGTTGTCTGCAAAAGAAGAAAGAGAGGAGCGTTTTGTTCGGGCCAGTACGGTTGTCTGACCGCTCTCATTAGGCTGTGACCAGTCGGCCACGAACTGCGCTATTTTATTGCGCGACTTTTCGGGCCCCTTGTCAAGCTGTTTTCTAAGGCTCGGCTCGACTGCTCGGCGTGAGGTTAGCTCATGCCAGAATTTTCTCGTACACACCTGGTCAGTGCATTCATTTTTGTGCTTTACAAGCACGTCCATTTGTACCGTGGCTTGAGAAGCTGCGGGTTTATCATCGTCATAATCAACTAGCATCGGTTGTGGCGATGCACGTTGACGAATAAAAAAAAGATCTATAAACCTTTAGTAATACTACTGGAGCCTCCTTCCATATTGTATCTTCTGTTCCACTCGTAACCCATACATGAAAATTTACTTTTTTCCCGAGAAAGTTTGTCCAGCAACTTGTCACTAACTTTTGCAAAAAACTTGTGTGATGTTTTTTTTTTTACACGAGCAATTTGTAATAAAGGTGCCCGAGCAGCGGCTCACTTTCTTAAAAAAATGTCCAGCTGCTTTATTTACTTTCTTGTTGTAGCACTTATTTTGGTGCTCAAGTTGTCGCCTTGACCTTGAGACGTCCCGTACATGAAAAGTTGGAAGATCTCGAGAGACATTCATTGGACTGTCGTCGGTGCATGTTCATCTCATGTGTTCGCGCATAATCATATCAATGAGAACTAACGGACAATAGAGCGAGAGAAAGAGAGAGGAAAGGTGAGGGTTGTTATTAGAAGTAATTGTGATGTAAATGTGAAGAAAGAAAAGTGGATGAAAAAGTAAGTTTCCACCGATAGGATCCGAACCTGCGACTTTCGAATAACCCATTCTATGCTCTATCACAGTGCTACGGTGGTTCAGTATCTCAATATTGGGTCTAAAAAGGAAGACGAGCCCTTAAGTTTACACTTCACTTAGCCAAGAAATATTTTTGCTGTTTTATTTGCTTGAGTGGCAAGTAAACTTCAAGTCGCTGTGGTCTGTGCTATTTTAGCTTTCGATGATGGCACATCAAGTCGGCATGAACGGAAATAATTTTTCCTCAGTGCAGTTGCTAGGTGCCTCATTAATATCGGGAGAGTTGGGAGGTACAACATCCCGTTTAACGTGTTGGTGCGCGTGCTTGTATGTGTGCATACATAACATAATCCAAATGTCAATCGCAGAGGGGGGGGGGGGGGTAGAGTTCCCCGCCTCCTCGATTTTGCGCTACGGTTACCCTCTAAGAGTGCCTGTGGACAGCTTAAAAGCTGTTCAGATATTTTGCTATCGGGGTATTCCACATTACATGTTCCTTGGACTTAAGTGCCCACTTGCTAGCTAATGTGTTGTGCGTAAAGAATGGCCTTAGAATAACAGTTGAGGTCGTCTGTGTTCGTAATGAAGTCCGGTTTAAACTAGCCAAGGTCGTGCGTTGAATTGGCACACCTGCTGATCCGTCGCTCTGAACGAGCTCCGCAGCAATTGAGTGGCACGTACGTGTTTTTCAATCTGTGCAATATTTGCTGTAAAATAGCTCGACGGGTGTTATCGCAGCCACTTTTCTCGTGAGACCTGGCGCACGTTTGTTCAACTTTCCCGCCTAAAGGTCGATGTTGATGGAGATGAAGTATTCGCAGAGAGAATATAAACTTTTAGCTGGCTTCCGAGATTTTCGCGATGCGTTCGCTATCTTTAATTGTGTTGCCGTTAGCCTCCATTTATCGTCTGATACAGCACTTTCACAACTTGAAAGTGGAAAAAAACTTAAGTTGTTTTTTTTAATAGAAAGTAATAAAAGTGATTGCGATGCAAAAGCTTATGCAGAATACTCTCAGAGGCTTGTGTGTTGAAAAATGGATGTTATTAACTAGTACAAAAATAGTTGTAGCATAATGTGCGTCAGTTATATATGTTAATTTAATATCTAACAGACATTATTCTATCTTTGCTAAATTTTGCTTTAAAATTTTTTTTGCTTACTAGGAAGCGCACCACACAACTTTACTTCAAGCCTTTGAGATCGCATCTAAGGGGGGAACCTCTATGTATAGTTTTTCCTACTTGTGTTACCTCTCCAGTGTATCAAAGATGGCAGACGCATTTACCGCTTGTGGGATATGTTGCGGACTGCTGTGATCGTTTTATCGAAGCAAGTGCCTGGAAAGCGCCCTGACAGTGCCATAAAGCGGCACGGATGTGACTTCTGCTAGTAATGAAGAGGCCCGCAAGCGTTGACAAGCGCATCGCTCATGGCGTCAAGTAAGTCAACGTTGTTTCCGCGTATCTCGCCCCTGTTAGTCCGTACGTCCGTATCATGTTCGGCTCCCGATCGCCCCGTGTGTTTACACTATCATCCTAGCCAGCGAGGCTGTCGTGGTTACCGGTCAACTCTTTGTATCGTGCCGCTCGTGGGTTGCTCTTGACGGCGCTTTGATTTCGTGATCAGCGTAGGGTGGAAATTCACGGGATGTGCGAGCTGAGTCAACGGGACAGCTCATGCAACACACGAGTAGGTGCGCGATACCACGTACGCGCGGATGCGTTTGCCGAGGGGTGTCATCGGACGGGCGAGCTGCGTACGGGAGGGGCGTTTTTCGAATCGTTGCTTTCGAATTCGTTCATGCGTAAACGGAAAGGGGGGGTCCCGTACGTTCGCGTGTTTTGCGCCACGCTCTATGGGCGCTGTTGGGAGATCGTTAAAAAGGCAGAACAATGCCGTTAGCGACGTTATGTAGTCATGAAGACAAACCCCCGGTCCGCTGTTACGGCGACGAAAATTGCCGCCTTCCGACGTGCACTTGTAGTGCTGTCTTTTAACGCAACCTGCTTTAACGATAGGTGGCCGACTGAGCCGGAAAACGAAACACGCTTAACAAACAAAAAAAGTCGCAGAGAAAAAAAAAAAAACGTGTTAGCTTGCTGCGCTCATGGATCGTCGGACGGGCTGGTAGTCTTTTTTTCTTTGCTTTTGGAACTCCCGCAGTTTCGGAACACCTGCGATTGTTCCGTAGCGGTGTGTTAAATCAGCGCCTGCTGTGACACACGTTTACTGAATGTTCGGAAAGGCAACAAAATAAATGCGCGTTCTAGGATCGAAAAAGTTTCGAAAACAACTAGCGTGCGTGCCTTCGAGAAACCCGAATACTTTCACGTGGCCCGTGCGAGCGCTAGCAGATAACTTGTCGAAAGTACACACAGCGGCCAGTCTTATCGGACCGCTTGGCTCAGGCTTTTGAGTTGTCTTCGTTTAGAAGTTTTCGTTCCGGACTGAGATAAAGCTTGAACAGGCTCTGTCCCTTGAGAAACCTAGCTGCTGTCGGCGCGGCCAGAAATTTTTTTCCTGGGTTGGGGGGTTGGTTTAACCTTTACGTGCATAGGCGTATCAGCCGGGGGGGCTTGCGGTAGAACGAAAATTTTACGAGGCAATGTTACGACACAGTAAACTTTTGCCAACATGTCCGCTGTGATGATTTTCCTTGTATTTGCGGTGCGGGTCGCCTATGCGACGTTTTCGCGTCTTGTGCTGTGGTATTGCAGAGCAGACAAGCGCTGAAGAGGGGTTTATATAATATCACTTGTCCATGCTTTATTCTGCTGTGACTTGTTGATGCAGTTACGAATTGGAACGAGCAAACTTTTATGGACTGGTCAAAATTATTTGCTTCCGGAAAATAATTTTCTCCGAAAAAAAAAATATCATCGCTATTGCTGTGTCGAAGCTGTTGCGAGCAGAGATGAGGGTGACAAATCGTTTTGATTAATTTTTTTCTGCATTGAAACGCCGAAAGTTTTCCACCAACTCATCCACTACCGTTGCTACAACTTTATGGACCACGTTCGTGCGCGTATGTGTACGCGCGTTTGGTTGTGTACGTATGTAAAATTGAAAAAAAAAATTCGGGCGACCAACCCCCCCGCCAATTCCCAGTTACACCAACGCTTCTTTAGATCAAAGGGGGGATGGGTCGCTCACAGATGATATCATTATTGAATTTCATTTGAATACCGAATGTAATGCTTAGTTTGGTTCTGGTCTTGCATTATTTTTTAACGCGCCTATAATATGCGGCCGGGATTGAACGCGCGCTACCGCAGTGAACACGTCACGGTTATCCAGATTCAATATCTCCTGGTTTCCCACGTTCAATCGGGAGCGCCTAACGTTTTTTGTTTGATTCCCATAGAGCACTAATGACGTCGCGTCCTGCGTGACTCTTTCCGGGCAGATCGTCTTCCCACTGGGTTGGGTTGATGCTTTAGTTACGGTGACTTACTGTAGTCATTTTGCGGTGCTAATCCTTTTAATGCAGATGAGATCGCTGCCGCCGCATTCGACGATTGGACTAAGCCTCGCGTCCAATCATCGCCTCCCCTCTCGCCCTTTCACATCCTGTTTATGCGTCGATCGCTTTTTTTTTTTTTAGGCACTGCGCCGTGCTCCCGACCGGGTTGCAGAAATTAGGTGCCTTTTCTCATCTTCTAACCACTACCACCGCTCTCTTTTAATACGATAATGGCCGCGTGCGGTTCTCTTTCCAAAGCACCGGCTAAATTTGTGATCGAAGAGAGAGCGGTAACTTACCGGTTGCGTGAATTTCTCGTCTGGTTTCGCACGTAGGTGTTCCGCGTTGCTGAGCTCGAGGGTTCGACTTCGGACCACGGCTGCTGCATTTCGGTGGGCCCTAAATGCAAACACCCGTGTACTTAGACGAAAAAGAAGAAGAGCCTGGAATCTGCGCCACACACTCGCGCTGGGGGATTCGCCAAGAACATTTTTCTTTTGCGCATTGTTTCTATTTCATTCGCTAGCAAGAGAGGTCCGTAGCTGTTTTGCATGGTGATAGTTATAGCGCTAGAACAGAACGACGACACAGAGACAAGGACATGGCGCTCTTGTCTCTGTGTCGTCGTTCTGTTCTCGCGCTATAACTATCATCATGTCATTCCAACTAGCCCAAGCTGCCACACTTCTTTTGCATGTATTCGCGCGAATTTATTGTCGCGTTTATTTTAGCCCTTGGTGACAACTAAATCGAGGACCTATGCTCCGAGCGGACGTCACGTGAGCGTGACCTGTTTTTAACATGTTGGCAGCTGTCCAGATTTTTTTTTTGTTTACCTAAATCACAACGTCGCCATCATTCTCGGCGTTGTGTAGTCCAGTGTGAGTCAGCTTGCAAGTTCTACACACTGCGCACGCCTCCGCGTTCATTCATTGTTCGAGAGAGTTTTGTCACTGCTGTAGGTGCCACTCAATGTGTGATATACATATACCTTTAGCTCTTCCTCTTCACCGCTCTGTAATCGCCATTGGTAACACCTTTTTTGTTAAGCGGCGTTGTTCAAGCCCGGAGAAGCTCTGTTAGTTGCGAACAAAATTATCATATATTAATAAAGTTTGTCCAAACCATATCAGGAAGTAGCGCGTGCTATCCTCGCCCTCTTCTAGCGCCCTTCCAGTTCGCGCACAGAACATGTGCACCGATTGGTCCGGTGAGGTATGCAATAACTCCTACGAGCGGGGAACAAGTACAGTGGGATAGGGAAAAAATGTAATGTTAGGGAAGAAAGGGAAATGAAGAAATACATAGAGATAGGTAGAAAGAAACAACCACATAAAAGAGACAAGTGGAATGAAAGCAAGAAATACAGAGAATCAAAGAGGAAGCGACGAATAGAGAAAACGAAAGCGAAGAAAGGAAAAGAAATGCGAAGCTGCCTTGAAAAAAATGAAACTGCGCATATGCCAGCCGAACAGATTGCTTCGTTAGAGCAGTGCTACAAGTCGAAAGCGAGAGCTCGTCCTTGGGTCATCTCGGCGTAAATGCGACTGACGTTTCGCGCTGCTTCAGTACGAAAAGATAAATATCGCCTTTATGTACTTGCGTACGGGCTTTGCTCCTACTACAGTAGCTGTTACGCGTGCCCGCAACTACTCGCTCTCCCTCTTTTTCCATACCCATTCTCTGCTCCTAGAATAAATGAAAATTCAGTCCGAAGTACACACGCAGCGCGCGAGCCCGTCAACATGACCCGAGGTGAAGCCTCGTTCAAGTGCGCATTTGTAGATGGTTGTAGCGCCGGATGTCGTTGGCCTTCTGGTCGGGTGGCACACACAGCTGTCGCGCCCCCTCCCCCCCCCCCCCCCTTTTGTTGGCGGAAAGTGCGGTTTTTTCCTCACACCCTCTCGCATTGCGGACTCGTGTATAACACGTACCCGCACAATGGACTTATCGCGCAAGCGTCGTTTAGCTGCCGCCGCCGATTTGTATTGTGTCGTCCGCTGGGAGAGGAGGAAAGCGGGAGAGGGCGACAGACCGCCAGAGGGCGTGTGCCGCACAAATCAAACGGTAAACTGCGCGAAGCGGCGGCGGTGGCGTCTATTTTTAAGACGGGCCTTCTCTTCCCTGCACGTTAAAAAAAAAAAAGTGCGGAAAACGAATCCAGACGCTTATGACCCTTTCCACTTGCCCTCGCAGTACGTCGGCACGCCGTAGCCGTTTTGTAGACGTGTTATAGCCGTAATGTAACGCGGTCGTTGTTGTGATGAAGTGGGTGAAAGTTGGACGATGTCATAGCCATTGCAAATGGTGTACCAGCTTGTCAGCTGTTTTGACTGTAGTCTTTCTTTAATGTTACTTGTGTGTATTTCAAGTGATTTTACTGCTGGCATTCCTGAATGTGTGACAGTTGTTCGGGCATCAAATATTCATACCATATGCGATATCAATGTGTCATCGCAGATGCCATGAAATAAACTTTGTTCTCTTTACTAGGTGAGCTTCTTCAGTTCTTTTCATTTTTTTCTTTCTCAGTAAACCTACCTTTTAGCATAACATAAGTATAATTTTAAAAGCACACAAGGAGGCTTGTTTGTACAGGAAGTCTAACAAGAAGTATACACTATTCAGCATGCATGATTTCCATGGGCATGTCCAGGAGTTTTATTTTTTCTGAAGGAGGGGAATGGGGGAAAAGTTCAACCATAATTTGTATGTGCATGCATTTCAATGTGTGTCTATACACACATGGAAAACCACAGAATTCTGGCAGGGGATGTTAGCTAGGTCAATGATGTTTTCACTTAACTTTCAGAAACTGCTCTTTTGGGTGCTGTCCTTGGGCATTTCAACCCTGTAAACCATTACCTGACCTACTGGTTAGTAAACCATGGCAAAAAAACCCCAGTTGACCCTAGCTAGAAAAAACAGTGCCAGGAGCAAACAGCAAAGACACTCTTTTCATGTGCTTAATATCAATCACTCCTTTCCCACGTTATGTGGACATTCCCGCATATTCTCACAGCTCTGGGCATGCATGCCATCCCTCCCATCCCTACCTCTGCACACAACACCCCCTCCTTGCTGACACGTGACACCACATTTTCAGCCAGGGGGTGAGGGGTATGGAGGTTATTTTGGGCCACCTGGGCTCGGCGGAGACACATGCTCGACAGGGGGTTCTCACCCCTTGTTGCTCCTCTGAGGCCGCACCCGCCGGCCGACACCGATGGAGGAGTGTTCGGACGGCGTGGTTTTTCTGGGGGGTGCAGCTTTGCTGACCGTCTCGCTGTGTTGCCTGACGTACGTGATCTCGCTCTACGTCCAGGCGGCCAGGGACAGCCACTGGGTCAGATCCTTCCTAGGTGATGTCTATTTTTCCTGCTTCTTCTCCGCTCTCTTAGACTGTCAACTGTGCTGACAGCCATTGCTTGTCACTTTGCTGACTTGTGGCGACCATTCTTTAGGAGCTTCGCTCCTAAAGGTGTGGGTCTGTCCATCCCTTGTATGCATGCATGCATGTATGTATGTATGTATGTATGTATGTATGTATGTATGTATGTATGTATGTATGTATGTATGTATGTATGTATGTATGTATGTATGTATGTATGTATGTATGTATGTATGTACCTACTATGTGACAGCCTATAGTTTCACCTTTACCAGGTGTCCACTACTTCGTCCTAGATTGTCTCACAGTGTCTCACAAAACAATCATAGTTCCGCCTTCGCAAACAGCCCACTACTTCGTCCTTGCAAACATCCCACTATGCCCCATCACCGATCCACCACTTCACCGACCATAAAGCCATTATAATGAAGGGGTGACAGAAGCAACGTATAGCTACCACTTACGAATTGTAAAATCTCTTGTATAAATATATACAGTATTTGCATATATAACCCTTGAGCGCTTTGCCCCACTCATCATCATTCACTCAGTGGATATGCTGTGATTTTTTTTACCTTGACATGGTTAGCATTACAAATTTAAATGCCTGTGAACTCTTTTGCAGTGAGTGAAACTGTTTTTTTTTTTGCCATCTTTCCGCTGAGTACTTTAGTTCGCTAAATCTAAAGTCTGTGATAGGAATCGTTGTGCAAACTATTGGATGAACATTGGGGAAAAAAAGAAAAACTGCACAGAAAAGAGTGCGAACGATAAACTAGTTTTATTAATTTATTCGCTACACGTATATGCATTGTTCACACGTCCCAAAGGAATAGAAAGAAGAATATGCATGTCAAGCCTGCCTCAGATCAATAAAAACTGAGCAGAAACTTGCTTTCGCCACACTACAAAGCAACCCAAATGCCTTGTTGCATGCAGTGCTGCTTTCATTGTTGCTTTGTATTGTGCAAAATGCAATTTCCTACTTAGCTTTTGCTGTGGGAGGTAGGCTTGATGTGTATATGCTCCTCCTTTCTTTCTCTTTCCACTCCTTTGGGACAAGAGGATAGCTAGGGGGTTTAAGGGTTTAACCAATCCACTCTCTCCCTGAAGTCTTTCAATTTTGCTTGTGCATACATACATGCACACATACAAACACACAAACATACATAAAGTATGGTTGAACCCTCCCCCCCTAAAAACATTTCTGGCTACGCCCCTGCTCTGGGACATGTGGACAATGTCTATATGTGCAGCGTAATCTATAAAACCAGTAACAGTTTGCAGTAGTTCTATCTACATTGTTTTTTCTTTTCCCCGTGGTAAAGGGACACTAAAGTCAAATAACAATTTACGTCAGAGTGAAAGCTCAATGTATGACATCTAAAACTCTAAAACGACAATATTATCAACAGCAGTGCCCTACCTATCAAGAAATTAAGGTAAATGCACAAGAATACATGCGCTGTAGTAGGACATTCTCAAAGTGATTCCGACGACGCCAGACGAACTGCCTACAATTAATCACTAGTAATCGATCTAGCTGCACTAAATATAGAACCTTCCGTGCAGCAAAAGATGCAATAAAATGGTGCTTGTTCGTCTCTGTTTGATTCGTGGAAAAAATTGCAGCATATCCACGGATTGAACGAAGGTGAGTGGGGCGAAGCGTCCGTCAGCCCGTCCGTGCTTCTGTCCGTTCGCGCAACCATCTGTGCGTCAATCCATGCATTCGTGCGTCCATCCAGTCGTCTGTCTGTCCGTGCGTCCATCTAGTGAACACTCCAAGTACCGCCATCTCCCATTCCGGAATCCTTGTGTTACACACCCGCTCTAGAGCAGATGCCACCGGTGTACATACATACATACATACATACATACATACATACATACATACATACATACATACATACATACATACATACATACACGCACGCATGCATACATACATACATACATACATACATACATACATACATACATACATACATACATACATACATACATATGGAGGAGGAGGAAGAGGAACGATAGACCCACGCCATAAGGAGCTTCGCCCCTAAAGGAACCGCCGGACGTTACTATGGAGAATGGTGCGAGTGGTTCAAAAATTCAATTTTCACGTGGTTAGACTGGACAGGTCGTGCCATCTAGCGGGGCGCAGTTGAACCAAAACGCTTCTGCCATCTCAGAGCCAATGGCAGGAAATTGATCAATGGCCGTTTTTGCTGCTGTGGCTCCCGCTGCCTTCATTCTGTCTACTAGTGTCGGCGACCACACAGCAAAGCCGGGCAACATGACTCATGCACGGTAACAGTGACATGAGTCGGTCTGCTTCTTGAGACGGGTAATTTGAGATGCGCTAACCGAATGCAGACCAATAAAATGTGATTTTATTTCAAAATAAGCCCTTCCTTGGCACAAAAGTAACACTACGAGGTTTATAGACTGCTTTTCAACAATCAGTATCAACTTAATAGTTGCCTTTAGTCTCTCTTTAACAGTTCCCACCATGGCCTTGCACAAACTCGCCCAGCAAGAACCCCTCAACTTTTTAAAAGTTGCTGTGCTGTTTAGTTTCCTAGCTTATGCTGACTTCTTCACATTGACATGGCTAGTCCAGCTGCTCTGTAAAAAAGCTTGCAAGGTCTTGAGGTGACGATTTTATTCGTAGATTACTTGTGCAATGAAGTGGTTCCTTTGCTGTATTTCCACCGAGTATTGAGCTCACTGCGTCTCGTGCTACTGGGCTGTCGTGCACTTCCTCAGCCTTTCTAACCTTCTTTCCCAAGACTTTAGCTCTGCCGCTGAGGCCTCAGATTTCGCTTTGTTTTGGTGGCACGCTTGGCTGATATTCAAAAAGCACACGACTGTCGCTGCATCCTTGAGAATTTTCTATTCCATCCAACTTTTCCAGTCTTCTCGTCGCTTTGAAAAAAAGAGTAAGCAGTTTGCTTTCTTGGATACTTTCCCAACTTGGGAGTTGTACACCATTTTAAGAAAGCACTCGGGAGTGAAGATGGATCTGTTGTGTCTTAGGCGTGAATAGAAGTTGCTGCGATCAATCATAACGAGGGAAGCGTTAGTGCGGAGCCATTTCAACTAGGTATCGCACTTTGTTAAAGGCATGTTTTTTTACGGAGCTTGCAAGTAGTGCATGCTTGGCCGAGTAGTGACCTTCTGGGATGGCCTCTCTTACTCTTCCAGTTTGAAATCAAATAATCAAATTATTCATGAGCGTGTTGTGATTTTTCGAGGGAAGCATTGGGTCACTGTTTTGTCTTATGAATACATGGGCTTGTTGAACTTGGTGGACCTGTGTAGATTGTGGCGGAGGCTAGCTTCTTCTCTCTTCAACAATGCATTTAAGTTACTTATGATGGGGTGGCCAGGTTTATCATCGGCTAAGTTTATGTCT
This sequence comes from Rhipicephalus microplus, assembly GCF_043290135.1. Classification (NCBI taxonomy): domain Eukaryota; kingdom Metazoa; phylum Arthropoda; class Arachnida; order Ixodida; family Ixodidae; genus Rhipicephalus; species Rhipicephalus microplus. The sequence continues at coordinate 24,734,256 of NC_134708.1, read as the reverse complement.
ATTCCAACGCATACTGCAGATGAGTAAAAAGTTTGCAACATGCGTATGCGTAATGCGTTGAAAGAAGTGAAGGGGGCAGCGCAAAGCAGAAGCTAACAACTTACCCGTCTCCAGCTGCTTCGAAGTTTTGCCAGTAGAAAAAAAAGAAGGATTTTCATTGTCTGACGTAATGTTTCGCAAATCAGCCACTGTTTTGCAATTTATCTTTCATCTGGTTTACATCTTAAGAGCTTTTCTTTAATTGCATCTACAGTATGGTTAACTTTTAAGGGGAACACAGTATGTAGTATGTATTCACAGTGAATCTACGGTGTGCTCCGCTTGCAAGGACACATTAACTTCAAGCAAGGAGTCCGTGATGAACGGAACTTTAAGTCGACCCATGCGCTGCCTCGCATGCTACTCATGGCTCCCTCTGTTGGGAGATGGTGTAATTTTTTTCTAATGCCGCCCGTGTCCAATGACTTCGAGCGGTCACCTGAGGCATCGCCATCATGATCGACGGAGAGTGGAAAGGGACAGGGGTTTATCCCCTCTTCCCCCACCTCGCCCAGTGAAAACTGCTGGACTTTAAATAAAATTTCATTCATTGGAGGCAAAAACGCTTGAAGCCCGTGCACTTAGATTTAGGTTCATGTTAGAGGCACACTAAAGGCAAATGACAACTTACGCCAGAGTGGGAGCTCAATGTATGACGATGTCTGAAACGGCCACATTATCAATAGAAGTGCCTTAGTTAGCAAGAAATTAAGCTAATGTATCACATGACATGCGCCTCGAGAGACACATTCACGAAGTGATCCTGATGGTGTGAGAGGTCCGACTACAGTTAATCATTAGCAATCAAACTAGCTGCAATAAAAAAATAACTTTCTGTGCATCAAAAAGCATAATAAAATTCCGGTTGTTCATTTCTGTTTGATTTGTAGAAAAAAAGAATCGCCTGACATTACTATGGCGAATGGCACAAGTAGTTAAAAAGTTCAGTTTTCGGCTGGTTAGACTGGATCTAGCGGAGCCTAGTTGAACCGAGTAAGCAGAACCTTGGCCTCCAAGATGGCAGAAAATTGTTCGATGGTCGCTGTTAGTACTGTGGCTCCCCTGACTTTCGCTCAGCTGCTGCTGGTGTCGGCGGCCGTGCAGTGAAGGCGGGCGACGTTGGGCACGGTAACAGTGCTTTCTGACAGTCCGCTTTCGGGCGGTAAACTTGAAGCGCACCAGTGCGATGCTTACCATTCGAGCACGATTTTGTTTCAAAATAAGCACTTTCTTGGCACAAAACTAGCACTGTGAGGTTACTGGGTGGCTATTCGAACAATCAACGTTGGCTTAACACTTTTGTGACCGCGAGAAACTTAGCCGTTCTTGGGTAGCCCAGAAAACCTTCTTTCTTTATGGCATGCAATGTTACTGATGTTAATGCTTACGGTGTCATATTGTACAGCTAGGAGCGAGAAACACGGTCACTTTGAAACCACAAATTTATTAACAATAGTACAAAAATATTATGAGACGAAAAACATTGTAAGCATCAACAAAGAAACTTTTTAGAACCATCAACACTGCTCTGAACAGGCTATGAATAAAAAAATGAGAATATACATTTTAAGCACTGTAAATACAAAAGTTTTTGTGTACGTAAAATAACATTACATTTAGTGTCTTTCATGCCACCGTGCGAAGCAGTTTCGCGATGCAGTAAAACACAGGGTTGCTACGCATGTTTCACAGAAAAAACTTGCTTTCCGTTCAACTTTTCTTTCTTCATATCATAATTTACAGTTCCTGATATTTTTTTTTTTGGCTGGTGCCGTTAGCTAAGAGGAGCGTTTCGTGTAGGAGCATCAAGATGGACTGTGGGACCTCCAAGAACCGTCTTTCTCACTATACATCGGCTTCTGAAAAATATGCATCAAAGCATATTTATTTGTGCTTTTGCATAGCTCTCCGATAACTCGAATAATAAAAAACAAAGAGTCGACAGCGCTCATGAAGCGCCGCGCGACACTACGTAACGCGGCTCCAACGTTCACTCCCGGCTGCCTCCGCATACGAAACTGCACTTCCTACGCTGTCGCCGGGAAGTAGTCCCGCCCAAAGGATGTGAACGCCCTGCAAATAAGAGCCCTAACCCTCAGAACACATCTGGTCAACTTACACCGACGCACGCCGACAATAACGTGGCCCGAGCACAAAGCCAAACTCACCGGTTCATGACCGCTGATGTTCCGGGGCGGTTTCACGAACTCTCGTCGTCCGCACTGAAATCAAAAATGTCGATGTCGTCTTCCGAGCCTGTGCTGTTGTCATTTGAATATTTCAGCCCAGATGCATTATAATCCCCCAAAATTAGCGGTTTTCGTGAAGCGGTCACACACGATGTCGACGCCATGATTGAAACTATGCATGCTCACTCGTGTGCATGAAACGGCACCTTAAAATCACCACACGGTGTAAAAAGAGAAACACAAAAGCAAAACTGATAAAATACTTTTTCTTTTACATGTTTGATAGCGCAAGGGGTCCAAAGGCGTTTGAAGCAGGGCAAATAGTCAAGTTGTAAACATCGAAAACATACTATCGAAGGGGAAAGGCGTGGTCACGAAAGTGTTCATATTTGCCTTCAGTGTCCCTTTAAAGAACCCCAAGTGGCCAATTTTTAAAGCCATTCGTTACGGCATCTCTCATAATCATAGTGTGGTGTTCGTACATTATAAATGTTCATCAATACCATCCGCACTGATGATAGGACCTTCACAAGTCCCTAGCACTGCAACACTCTTGTCGCCCCAAGCAACCACGGGGGTCGTGAGTGAAACAGTGAAATCAAACGACGAAGGGGGGCAACATCAATTAACACATGAAAGGTCAGATTTCCATATCGGAAAAAGCTGATCGCCAGCAATCCCACAATAGAGACTGCATCAATTATTGGAAAATGGCGCATACAAATATGCATGCGACAGGTCCTCCTCCGAAGGCCATGTTTTTGGGCTCTTACTGGTGCTGGGTTTTGTGTGTACGCCGCCATCTCTAAAATGTCTCAGTTATAAATGTTTTGCTTAATAGGCTGGTGATGTCGATGATAGTGACTGGGACTAGTGGGTGATAAAGTAACTTTTCGACTACTAACCCAGCAAGACTACAAGCTTATATGTGATGGTCTTGTTCCCAAACGACGAAATTTCCTATTGTGTTGGCAAGCAAGTCTAGAAAATTAAAAGTTTTGATTTTCATATTGAAAGGTTCCAGATTAATACACGGTTAACTGGCTTAGCCTAGTGGAGTCATAAGGTACAAAAAATTAGTGTTTTAACAAATGTGTAATTTTGGTTGGCCGCAGTGATCCGTGGTAGGGCACTGCTGGACAAGTTCTTTCGCAGTTGATTTATAATCACGTTTTCCCATTGCATGATGCACCATCTTCAAAAGATTAAGCACGTGTCTTTTACTTGGGCTTGTCCTTAACGGAAGGTGGGAATAATTTACACACCTTACGGGAGTCATGGAAGTGAAATATTCGTGACTAAAGTGAAGTACCTAAACGATGTGGTTGCACAGGTGGGCTTGAGAAATAGAATATACATTACTATCATAGTACACTCAAACCTCAGTGTAACGAACCCGGATATAACTAAATATTGGTTATAACAAAGTAACTTAATAATACTCCTGTAATAGATGTAGTGTCAAATATATAGTTTCGTAAGGAATTTTTGAATATAACGAACTTATTTCGTGTAAGGTGCAACTTCGTTATAAAAAGGTTTGAGTGTATGTAGATGTATAGAATTTTTAAGCTATGAGCCCTGGGTTGCCTTCCAGGTGATAAGGTTTGAGAGGTCAGTAGCATTTCTCTGATAATTTTTAAAATTTATTTCGATTAATTTATTGCTACAGATTCATTTTATTTTGATGCATTAATTGACACCCCTGACAATTATAAATATGGTAGTGGTTCATTCAGTCAAGTACTGAATATTTGACATTGACCTTTTTTGTTGTTGTTTTTTCTTGTTAGCTCATCCTATTCCTGCATTGTGAGGCTGTTTTCATTAAATTTGTGCAAGCTTTATACACCCCATTCAGTAAGTTCTTCAACGCTACTCGCCACAGCAGCCCAGTGCCCACGCCATCGCGCTGCTGAACTCAACCTTGCCGGCTCAGTACTAGCCGTAGTTTCTGCATTTTGGCACACACAAAGCCCTAGAATGCCTTTGCTCTTGTATGTATGTATATGTACGTTAAATAATACCAGCTATGTAGATTCCAATAAATGGCAATGTTTATTACATTATGTACGTGATACCATGATAGCCCAAGTGTTGTGTGATATAACCAATCTTATCTAATCATGAAGCCAAGAGGTTCCTGCTTGCAACTTTTCTGGGTGAATCATCGAAGGCAGCTTGACAGTTGGTACGGAGCATGTGCTCCATACCAACAGTAGGTTGTCGATGCTTGCAGCATAGCGATCTTGACAGGACTTGTTCAGCCATGCGTGGCGTCAAACGCAAGGGGACGGGTGACCTCGTAAGATGGCGGCGAAGCGTGACGGATTGCTGTGTCTCTTTGACAGGCAAGCCCAAGCCTCCAGTGCCTCCGAAGCCCACGGCGCTGCTCTCGGAGGCAGGCATCCGCCGGCCGGTCATCACCGTGTCGCCGCTGACCGAGGCGACCGACCCGAGTCATGCCAACGGTGTCACGAAGGAAGGTGACAGTCCGGAAGACCCAGGCCAAAAGAAAACTGCTCACGAGTGAGTTTGGTTTCGGTGTTGCTGGTATAGACTAAAGCCCCTATATTTTTGAAAGTAGCGACACTCTCCTCCCTCCGGCCGCTTTCCTCCTCGGATTTCGCTCTCGCACCAGCCGGCGCGCTGCACACGGTACGCTTTGCCGCCCTCCACGCTCGAGACGCTGCGGCAGGGTCAATGGGATCGCTTGTTGCTTCGGCGTTTTTACGTATTATTATTAGAACTTTCGCATGCACACGCCACGATGGCTATGCAAAGGTCAAAGGTGTGATGGACAGGTGTTAACCTCTTAACGAAGAAGTGGCGACGAGAAAAGCGGCGCAAACACAGAACCCTGTTATTGTATTACCAGGTACTTTGCCACTCCGTTTATGGCGTTTGGTTTTTTCGCTTTAGCTAACATTTTATATATTGTACCATGCTTAAAGTGTTTTTATTTACTATGAAGTTTATGTTTCTGTACCCACTCCCCTCTGTAATGCCCATTCGCTTGTGGCGATATTATTTATGAAAACGAATAAATACACGTTGATCAGAGCACTCTACGAAAACTCTTTATTTGTACTTCATCTTTAATATATTTAGGACATCATGATGCACCCAGAAAATACTGGACACACATTTTTGGAAGACATGTTCACGAGAATGAAATGTTCACGAGAATGAATCTGAAGCTGTGCTCTCACTGGCAATTGAAGTCACAGGAACAAGCGAACCTGTGGAATGCAAATCGGAAAAAAAAAATCGACAAGCCCTAAACAAAGCTATCATTTCTCACCTGACAAAGCCACGTCCATGTGTGCCTGGCTATTGCTGGACTGCGGGCTTAGTGGGACTTCAGCTGTAAATAAAATTTAACATAAAAACCCTGTGAACAAACAGAAGGTGCTTCAACATTAATCGCAAACAGCAAAAAAAGAATCTTACGAGAAACCTCGGGCAGGCTTTCCACAGGCGCTATTACGCTTTCGTCGTCCAAACCCATCACTGCAAGTTGTGTCTGTTGCGTCGGCACCGACAGACTGGCGGAGGAGGATCCCGCATATTTCTCCCCAACGAACGAAGTTGAGGAGTTGGACGCAGAACCAGGCGATAACGAGGCAACATGTTCTTGACCGCTGCTACTTTCACATGTCCCGAAGTTCACCTTGCCTGCGGCAACAATGAAGTCATGCACTGAATGACACTCGCGTGCATTTATCCGCGCAAATAACTTCGGATAATATTGGCTACACTAATTCAAAATGCCAAGATAACGCATATCGATTGTAAATTATCAGTAGAGTTTATTGTCATTCCTGAGATCGCTCACCTTGGTGCAAGTGTGTGCGAATTTTGCATCTTTTGGCGGGAGGTTTTCGTTGCTTCGGAGCCGGCCGGTGCGAAAACAAAGTTGGAACGGCGTTTGGTTTCAACTTCTTTTTTCCATACTTCAGGAGTATCAATGGTTCGAACTGATCTTCAGTAAAATGGAGCTGCAAAACAATAATACGATTATTTGAAACTGTGGTATCCCGAACACTTCTCAGGTATTGGTTTTGACCCATTCCGATTTGCAAAAAAGAAAAAAAAAAGAGCTGAATGATAGCCTCAATGTCCTCCTGTTGTGATTTAGAAGTTCATATTTGCACATGAGCTCTAACCGGTACCTCACGAATGGGCAACACAGGTAAATATACAAAATACAAATTTAAATATGCAATATTGAAAAATTACGTGTTGCTGGACATGACTAACATATTACAGTAAGCGGCTTTTTGTTTACTATAAAAAAACTTCTTTACAGCATGTCTAAAACAAAATACAGCTGTGCAGCAATTTTTAAAGACACGTGGAAAAAATTCTACCGAAATAGCACGTCGTTACAGACCAGTAGAGTGGGGAAAATAAATGTATATATTTTTAAGAAAGGTATCTTAAATCCGCATTAAAGTTGCAATCGATGCAGAGGTGCGCATTTTGCTGTACCTCATTTTGCGGTGTCCCGACCCGCTTCTCTGCAAAAAAAAAGAGAAGCCTGGTTTCGCAAAATTTAGAAATAGCTGTGAATGTGAAAGAGCGAATTCACCACATTCTATGAACTTCTCGTGCCGGCGGGGAAATACCAAAAATTATAGTTTACCTCACACAAAGAAGTCCTTCTGGTAGGCGCAAAGTCTTTTCTTTTGATATTGTGCAGCCACTGCTTCTTGCACTCGACATCTCTTTTTCCCCACGGAATGTTGAACAGCGAGAATCCTTTTTCGCTTCTGCTATTACATTGATAGGCGCAGCAGAACGGCATTGCGATGATAAAAACAAGCGCGAAGAAGCACGTGCGCTGAAAGTCGCCGTGGCGACAGGGCGGCAAATGGTGACCAGCGAAAAAAAAAAGAAAAAGGCTAACAAGTTTGGCCCCCGCTCGACGAGGGGCGGAGACGTCACGGTGACGTTTCGCTCCCCGCAGCCAATTAGGGCCCGCGGAAGCCCTGTCGTCTCCCCTCCTGAGAGAGTGTGCGAGGAGGGAAGTGGCGGGTAAGGGAAACGGCGGCAAAGATCCAAGAAAGTCGCTACTTTCCAAAATATAGGGCTTTAGTATAGACAACATAGCTGCATTTTTAGAGTGTATCGCCTTGTTTGGCTGATTTGATCTGCCTTTTTTACCTCATTTGCCTGGCAGGCTCTGTCATTTCTTCACTTCTTTTCGGCCATTTTCGTGGCGGTTAGTAAAGTTCGATCTCAATATAACAAAAGTCGATATTATGAACTATTGTTTATAACAAAATAACTGAAGTCTAATTTTGGGACAATTAAAGCAATATGAATTTATTGTGATATTTTATATAAAATGAAGCCATTTTCGTCTCATATGTCGCATTGTTATAGTATTCCAACAAAGGACGTTCAGGGAAAGATAAATGCTTGAAGGTATAAAAATTCAGGAACTGTTGGTGTTATTGGACCTTGTGAAATGTGGGTGGCTTTTTATTCACAAATTTCTAATTAGGTATTTATGATGAGGTTTGACTGCGAGGGAACTTTCACAGCTGATGCAGAGTTGCGTGCTTTAACTCAGCCAAGTCACGTAGCACATTCGTTGCTGGACGGCAACTATTGTAGTTTTTTGAGACACACGTTCTGTCACAACTTTTGTGCCATCTGAGAGGTCATAGGCTTGTGCTTACATTCGTGGTAATCATTAATGGCTTTTTAATGGCTTTTGCAACTGTATGTTCCTGCTTTTTAAACTGATGCAGGGTGCCTGAATTGCAAATTTCGACGTTGCCCTCACCCATAAGGTAATCATTAATGGCTTTTTAATGGCTTTTGCAACTGTATGTTCCTGCTTTTTAAACTGATGCAGGGTGCCTGAATTGCAAATTTCGACGTTGCCCTCACCCATAAGGGTGGTGAATTAGAAGCTGGATTCAGTTGCAAAGCGATTCTGTTGCGGAAAAGAAGTCGCACCAACTGGACCAACACATCGAAGTTCTAGAAAAAGAAATTGACAGCATTGTGGCATGAAGCCACTCGGGAATCCATGTGGATTTTTCTTAGATAGAAGGCTTCCTTAGTTGCCGACAAATTGGTCCTGGTTTGGTGTCGAACCCGAGACCAGCGCCTTTCCAGAAGGAAGAGCGATCGCTCTTCCTTTCGATTGAGCTAACCATGAAGCTAGAAATTGTAAGCGCAAAGGTGAATTAATCGACTGCTGGAAGTGCACGGACATAAAATACTGCAGGTTTGCACCAGGTGGTGGAAGGGTTTAGAAAATGAAATTGCCAATTGCACTTTCTTAACCCTTCCGCCACCTTGTGGCATTCAACAGAACTGGTTTGCAATTTTCCGCATTGAAGTCCCTTCTGCACTCAACTGCACGCTGCTGCTATGCATGCTTTGTGTGTTTGAGTTTCACTCGGTCAGTGTGTCTGTCATGCTCGACATGAGAGGGAGCCACTTGTTTGCTGAAAACTGTGGTGTCGCTATATTTATGGCAGCAGCGCTCCTGGCGTCGTGCCACTCGGAGGTTCGCTCGGGGCATCGATGGGCGCAGGCTGGGTTTTCGGGCCTCGGGCGGTTCTATTTTGGAGCATGTGCTCTACCACCTCCTAGCATTTGGAAATAGGGAGAAGTTGAAAGTCGTTTCGCTTGCGTTTGTGCTATCCACGAGAGGCCTGTCGCCCATGTACCCCGCATGAGTTCTGGTGAGTCTTGCCCACGGTTCAGTGGTGTAAACACAGCTCCCGTGTGTTTATCCTTCTCCTAGTCCTGTTTTCTTTTGGAAGCTCTGGTCCTGCTAAGTTTTGCAGACTCAGCTTTTCTGTGTTTGAGCACAGAAGCCTTGCAATGTGCCCTTCGCATGTGGCCCTGAAGTGTTTTTGCGGTTCCTCCACAGCCTTGGCTTGGTTTGCGACTCCTTCACTGTGATGCTATTGGAGCTCATAGTGCATTGCAGCTGTGTTTAAAGGAGTTGATGACTGTAAATAACCGAAATTGTGTTATAAGTTGTGTGTGCGTTAAAGCTTTGATTCAACTAATGAAAGAGCTGATCTTGATTGAATTCTAGTACTTTGGGAGGGGAGAAACATGGTCGCAGTAAACAGATGGTCTCGCTAAGACAGCTTTAGGTATAATTCAAGCATGTAGCATCACACTAATTCGCATTACGACTGAACTGAAATTCATGCAATGAGTAAGTGTTTCAAAGTATGTCGAGATCTACGACAGCAGTCTTGCAGAAATTTACTTCCCCCATAAAGTCGTTGGGTTACTGTTGTCTCTAGTTTTCATGCTTTGCTTGGGTCTAAGTATTGGTGGTCAATAATTGGTTGATAAACTTTATTCAGTTTCCTGGTAACTGAACAGATATTTCGATGTGTCCCTGCTTGTATCAAAATACTCAGTGTGTTGCTAAACATTTTGTTTTGTATCACCTGATTCCTTACAATTTGGTATTTTTCTAAATTAAGACATAGATACCTCAGAAGGTTTCTTTGCTGTATCTGAGAAGTCCAGCCTAGCACAAGCATATTGAGCCCAAGGGGAAAGAGACCATATACTGTTCCACTCTTCAAATGATTCAGTGCCCCACGTTTGACACTAAACGAGTAATGGTTTTTCACTGTGTGCTTGTCATTGCTGTCTGTCTGCCATGTTAGGAAGGAATGGCTGTGGACAGTAGCAAATTTTATTGGGCATCACTTGGCTCACGGTAGGTGCGTATTGTCTGCGCTCTAGCTTCAATTCTCGGTGCTTTTGCATAGCAAACATTCACTTTTATGAACAGGTGTGCAGTTGCGCAACAGGCTTGCGCAAGCCTCTGCGGCCAGAAGTGACTCACGGAAAGAGCCGGCTGTCGAAAAAAAATGGCGTAAGCACTTTCAGGCTGTCTGCTGCTTCCTTGTTTTCTGTAGTGCCGTCGAGAGTAGGCGTACAGGCGCTCGCTATTGGTAAGTTTGACTGTGAAACGGTAAAGTTTTAGATTTATTCTTGTTCGGTTGGTGTCAGCTATAGTTTGTTAGGGGTCCATGGCATCAGTTTGTGTTCTTATGTCCTATGTTTGTCTTGCACTTGCTGATTTGTTACCTAGGATATAGTAGCTGGATTAATACAGTGTTCAAAGTCAGGGCTAGGTCGACATGACAGTTTTGTTTCAGCTGTTCACCTGCCAGTCGTATTCAGTGGGTACGATGTCACGCTGATAGCATCAGATCCTGTGTTTAATCCATGTTTGTTAAATCTGCAGCTACGTTCTGAAAGAGGAAGCCGATCATCTGGTTTTATTTTGGTAAACGCAAGAAAATTTTATGTCTTAAACTAATTCAAAGCTGTCTACTCTGGAATCTTTCTAGCCCAGCTGTTCCTTCTTCGATAAATAAATCAATCAATCAATCAATTTGTTGATATGTGTCGTGCTCCAGTTCATTTTCTTCCATGTGTTCTAGCGGCAGTGTGTGCAGTATTGCCAACATTGCTAGTTGGATATTGTGAGCATCAGTGTGAAATGGGATCAGGCAATAGCAGTTGTAGCAAAACCACTTTTACCACACTAGCCTGGAGCCCTTGTTATGTAAGGGGCAGCACTTCAAAGTTTACAGGTTAGTGGTAAAACTGCTGTTTGTACTTATAGACAAACAATATACTGTTCACCAGCTTCAAGTCCATAATTTCTTTTTGCAACTTGCAGGAAGCGTGACATCGTAGCTTTCCTGAAGCATCCTCCCAATGTCAGCCTTGTGAATGCACTTAAACATGTTCAACTCTTTACGTACAAAAGGGAAAAGAGGCATTTTTTTTCTTCTATATGTGACTATAGATCTTCTAAGTGTGAAGCACTTTTGTGTCCCAGGCTGTCCTATGCTGTTGTATGCTGTCAACACTTGGCGTGGTGCAGGCGAAACCGTGCATAACATAACCATCTGTAGTACACCGAGTGTGTGCTCATGCCGAGGAGAAGTACTCCTCCTTTTGTTTTTCGAGTGCCTTGGTGGCGATAGTGAGCCCGGGCTGTCGTGTTTGGTTGTATGCTGTTTTCGCTTGGCGTAACGCAGACAAAACCACTCATAAAAAAAAAAAAAATGGAAGCAAGCTTTACAGTCGATAAAAAAAATTCAAGGAAAATAGAAATATATATATATATATATATATATATATATATATATATATATATATATATATATATATATATATATATATACATACAAAAAAAAGTGAGAAAACTGAAAAAGAGAAGAGGACAGAAAGAGAAAACCAAGAATAAAAAAAGAAGGCTGTCCAGCCCCGCACTCTCTTTGGGCTTGGCACCAATAATGCGAAGCTGCCTCGCTTTTTTTTTTAGCCAAAGAAACCGCTGTACCTAATATTTTATATAATACATCAACAAAAAGCAAAACGAGTGAACTTCTTTTTACAATAATGGGAAATATATTATGCAAGTGATTTAAATTGTCGTACTCAAGATTACAGGGCAAAATCGAACTCAGTTGTAAAGGCATGCCTCTTCATTCTAAGAAAAAAAAATGTACACTCAAACGTCGTTGTAACAAAGTCACATCTGCCTTGAAAATACCTCGTTACATTTGAAAATTCTATTATAAATACATTATAAATCCACTGTATTAAGGAGAAAGCTATTCTTCACTTACTTCATTATAACCAATGATTCATTACATCCACTTTAGTTATATCGAGGTTTGAGTGTAACAGGAATTAGCAGATCAGCAAAGTGTACTGCCATCCTATCTCCGAAAAATGGAAACTTCTTCATTAAATAAGATTTTCCCAACAAAGTTCTTGCTGCAGGCACTATGATTAGGCATGTCATGCGGCAGAGCAGTTCCTTGACATAAGCATTGCGCACTGTCGTATTTCTTGCAGTAAACTCTTCTTTTCTGCTTGGTTTTTTCGTTGCACTTGCATTTGTTACAGTTTCTATAAGTTTCTCTCCTGGCAGGCTGGCGCTCCAATGCAAACTGAGATGGCCTGAAGCAGATAGTGAGGCTGGCTGATGACGCAGGCTGGTTTGCATCATTGTTGCTCTCCGAGTCAAAGTTCAGCCAAAAATCGGCATCATCAAGTCTCGCTGCTGCTCATTAAATTGACAAGATTAGCCATAAACACGCCGGAATGCCGATATCTCTTATCTTTCGAAGTGCATGCGCACCGTGTTTGGTGATAACCGTTTTCAATTTAATTCAATTCGGAAGCTTTATTCAGTAAAATACAGTGCAAGTAAAAAGTTGATAAAATACAGAAGGAGGTCCCAAAGTAAAAACTGTCAGGGGGACCTCCTGTGAATTCATATATAAGAATATAGAACAAAGATTGGCAACTAAGCAAAAAACAGCAAGCGAGTAAAACAAAATGAACGTAATGAAAATTATTATTGAAACTTATAGTAGTTCAAGATATTGTTACGTGATTTCGTCTGACTGAAAGAGGGCATAGTGGGGCATACCCAAGGAGGTGCCTCAGACTGAGAGAAAAGAAGTGGACGTTGTCAGTGAGCTGCGTTGTGGCTGCGGACCTCCACCAAAATGTTACGTGGAAAATAACAGTTGTCGGTCCGCAGCCACAACGCAGCTCACTGACAACGTCCACTTCTTTTCTCTCAATCTGAGGCACCTCCTTGGGTATGCCCCACTATGCCCTCTTTCAGTCAGACGAAATCACGTAACAATATTTACATGTAAGTGATAAAACATGAGATAACTAATTGGATTAAATGACTGTCGCACTTGGACAATCACACCACTTTGGAGAAGTTGAAAAACCAAGGCCACGTAAGAGAAAGCAAATTACACAGAAAAGAAAACTATAGTTCGTGACGGATGGTGCAGTATGTTCATGAATGGTGCGAATTGTCTTGAAAGGGGCAATTCCGATCATCGATAGCAGGCTATGGATGCCCTATTGGCACAATATGGAAAGAGTTAAGACGTTCCTATTACAATTATTCTCACAAAAGTTGAAATACATGACTGTGAAAGAAAGTACAGGGTGAGTCAGCTTAAATATACAACTTAAAAGTATCGGGCAAGCATACGCATGCAGCTTTGCGGCATCAATTTGTAAGCAGTGTCGCCCCGGGGTGCATCACGGGCAGGGCTGGCGTTTCAGCATTCCCCATTTTTATGCAGCTTCTGCGCTGTCTTTTGAAGAGTTCTCGCATACTTGCAGGGTGACAGTGGTTATAGAGCACCGAGAAGAAGCGGAGGCCCTGTGCAACGGTTCGAACGACACCATGCCTGCGATCGACGACAAAGCCGACTCCACTCCGAGCACTAGTGCGCAGCCAGTGCAAAACGGCGACTCCGAAGCACAATCCAAGGACACGCAGCAGCCATCCGACAGCAGCAAACGGAATACCATAACAGAGGACTGGTAGGTGCCTTTTGTTTTTCTTTTCCTGTCAACAGGGTTTAAACTCTATGCTGAAACCTTGATATAATGATCCTGGATATAATGAATTATCAGTTATAATGAAGTAAATGAGGAATGGCTTTGTCATAGCTACACTGCTACAAGTATATATCTATAGTGAATTTTCGCATATAACAAAGTATTTTCGTAGCAGGTGTGACTTTGTTATAATGAGATTTGACTTGTATAGAATCGCTGTGCTTTACCATTGGCATTGTCCTCTTGGTCATCCGCTCACTTGTTAAGAAGTTGGGTTGTTATGGTGCTGTCAATCCTCATTTTGGGGAAGATGGATATTTATTGGGTATAGAGAAGTAAACTTAAAATTGTCTTACGTCGCATGATTTATGCTAAGTTATCAAAGTTGTTAGATGTAATAAAATGAATTTTTTTATCTGATAGTTCCTTCTTAGATCAGCTTTATCTTTCCTTGCTGCAACAGTCATTTATTGTTTTCTGGCTTATAGATTTTGCCTCTTGTTGTAAGTGATCCAACCATCTCCTCTATTTCTTGAACAATTGCTGCAATCTTAGTCAATTGTGCTCTTTGAGTTTAGTGGTATGTAGCACTGGTCATGATTACTCACTTGTTTGTCTACATTTTTATGTGCTTTTATACTTGCAAAAGATTTGTGTATATGCTCCACTAAAATGTAATACTCCTCTGGTGGCCTTTAAAAACCCATAAAGGATCGATGATCCGGAACTGATAATTAAAAATAGATCACAAACGTTACACTGTGAACACTTTTGTCACTTTAGTGTCAAAATTTGATATCATTCTTAACTTGTTCAAAATGTGTAACTCTTGCACTGCCTAGGAGTAAACTTTATTCAACCGTATTTTGGTTGCACAAGTGAGTGACATGCTAATCATGAAGTCTTGGTGTTTCTAAAGGAAAACCTGTGGCCACATGTACAGGTCCATCAAGGACAACGTTGAATCGGGAGATGAAGCCTGCTGCACACGACTCTCGCAGCTCATTCACCGCAAGGCTAAAGAACTGTCCAATCACCTCACGAAGCCTCCTAAACCAATCAAGCCCCTCAAAGAGAGCAAGGCACCGCTAACGCGAACAAAAAGCTTTGGCGATGAAATTCCAGGAGGCAGGCACGGTATTCGTTATGCCGACGAAGACACCGAGGCTAGCTCAGATTACCAGGATGTAGACTTCAGCAAGATCGCGGTCGCTGAGGTGACTACGGTGTCGGTTCACAAGGAAGGCACGCCCAAGCCGATCATCGAAGAAAATGAGTACGAAATAGTTGAAGCGCCTCGTGAGGAAATCAAACCCACACCCCTGCCTGTCGCCCCCATCATGGTCATCGTAGAAGACGAAGAAACCAAGCAGTCTAGCGTCGTTCTCGAGGCCACCCAGAAGAAGACGAGGTCTCTAGAAAAGCCAAAGAGGCCGCCACCACCAAAGCCCGAAGCGGCGAAGAAGCCGCGTGTCAGATTCGGGGTCGAAGTGTTTCCTTCCGACATCATCGCTGCGATGGCTGCGAAAAAAAAAGGTGCCACAACTGAATCGAGCTCTCCTCAGTTGGTGCCGGCCGATTCAGAAGCGGCTTCAGTGAAGGACTCACATTCGGACAAACTTGCACAAGAAGAACCTGTGCTGGAAAATCCCATTCTTGTCCGAGTCAAGGAGAGAGAGGAGCCGAGTCCTGTGCTTTCGACTAAGATGCCAAAGTCTATGTTCCCGCAGTCATCTCCTGCGAAAAAGGTGAAGCCCCAGCGACCTCCCCCTCCGAAGATTCTCACCGTCGTTTCGTCGCCTCATCCGACTTGTTCGCCTCCGCCTCCCCCATCTTCGCCGCCAAGCTCCCTGGAGGAGCCAATAGTTTTATCTGTTAGCACTTCTCCAATTACGTCAGAAAGTGCGTCCAATGTGGCAGACGAAAGCAAAAGTACAGAACTCGTCGTTTCTGAAGCTTCAGCTGTCATGGATGGAGAAGTTGAGGTCATTCCGAAAGAAGTGCCTTCGTGTTCCCCCGTTGTGTCTCAGGAACCTGTGATAGAAAGTGAAGTGATCCCTGCTGAAGCAAAAACCGCTGCGGAGGGTTCCAAGTCCAGTGAAACTCCGCGCAAGAAGCGAACACCTCCACCGAGGCCGCCACCTCCCAGGTGCAAGCCGAAGCTGGCGGAGATGGTGGGGAAGCTAACAGTTCCGCAGAAGCCAGTGGTTTCACAAAAGCCTGCAACTCCAAAGAAGCCCATGCCTTCGCAGCGACACGCCGTCTCGCCGTCATCATTAAAGCAAGCGGTTCAGTCAAGCACAAATGAGTATAGCCAGACGGACGACCTTGTGGCGTTTCGTGCGAAGAACATCGTCGCTGACCTCGACGCCCTCCTGGCTCAGAGGGAAGCGGAAGAGGCTGCGCGGGTGAAGAACGTGTCATGCATCGAGACATCTCTCAAAACAATGGCGCGGGAAGCCGCACATCAGTTTAAGCAACCCGAGGATTCAACATGCGCAATCCTCGACATGAAAACAGAAGATGTTCCTCAGGCTCCACCGCGTAGACGGCGCCAGCGCTCGAGGACAGTGGAGGCAGTCAGGGTCACAGGTGATGAGCATTGCAGGCAGCCGCGGAGAAGCCACTCGCTGTCCGAAGCCGATATCCGAATCCGGATGGCCCAGAGGCTAGGCCCAAGCAATAATTCTGATGTTGCAGCTACCGTAACTGAAACATTTGTAATGGTGTTGGAGTCACCTCTTACGAAGAAGGAGCTGAAGGATCTCTACACCAATGTCACGGTCGCCCCTACGAAAGACCGTCGCTTTAAGGAGGTTCCCCAGCCAACACCGTCGACCGGAATGCGTTTTCGACCACTTCCACCTCCTCCACCGCCCCCGCGAGGAAGGTCCAAGTTGCCAACTTCATCTGCTGCTAGTTCTTTTGACGAGAACCCTTCAACGCCTCCAGCAGGCAGCAATGAACCTTTGAGCACCGATCCGACCATTGCTGCCTCCCAGGAGCCAAGTGAAAGTCCAGTGGCACGCAGAGAGAGCGTCGAAATGAGGACGAGTCCAGCTAAGCACGATTCCAAGCGCGACTCTAAACGTGAATCCAAGCGGGATTCCAAACGCGATTCCAAGTCTGAACCACACAGCCGGCAGAGCCCAAAGAGTGGAAGCACTTCTCCAAAGGTTCGCTGGGAGAACGGGGAGCCGAAGTCGTTCCGGCTTTCCAACAGCACTTTCTACGGTCCGCCGCTCGAGATTCCACCGGAGGCACAGCGGGGAGCCGAGTCGCCGAGCACGGAACCCAACGTCAGCAGCGAGAAGTCACGCTCCAGCTGGTACGACGACAGTGACGCGTCAGGCGACGTCGCAGATGTAGACTCGCCGGCTGTGCCCAGTGACACCGACCCCGCAGTCAGCTCGCGCAGGTCCGACTCCTCCCCTGGCTCGGTGCAGCGGTCGAAGACGAGGCTGAAGGAGAAGAAACGTGCAAGTGCAAAGTTTTACTGTGATGTAGAGGTGGAGCGGGAAAGTTCAACGGACGGAGACATGCCGCCACGTACCCCTTCCAGGGCAAGCGGTTCGGACAGGGGGCTCGAGGCAGCTGAGAACAAAGGGGAAGATACGGATGAACTCCTCGAGATGGCTGAAGGTCTGCAGAAGGAGATGACGCAGGTGTTGGTGGAACGACAGAAGAGGCTGCTGGAGACATTCGACAATGAGCTGTCGGCACAGAGGGGTGAGTGTTGACTCGAATGAGAGTTCATTCTGCAGTGTGTTGGGGACTGTTTCAAAAGGAGTCAGAAGGTGGCAAAAGGAGTGTACATTGGCTGAAACTCATTGAGACAGTTAGTGCATTTTTGAAAGCATGATTTTCTGGGCATTTAAATGTTTACTACAGTTGCACATTTGGGAGAAGAACAATGTGCCACATAGGTTCATGCCTACATCATGTCAGCATACATACCTGAGTGTTTCTTGTAGTTCACTTGCAGAGACAAAAGGTGAAGAAACAAATCATTAACCCTATTTATGTAAGCATTGTGTTTTCTTTTTTGTTATTATGAGTGTACACGTGCTAGGAATTTTTTCGCGTTAGCAGTATTGTTTACGAAAATGAAGTTCAGAGTGTACTCATTTAAGGTATGGCCATCGTTGTTGCTGCTTGGCCTTGCCAAGCTTTGTATTTTATATTTCAGTTTCCTACAGGCTCTGCTACTACGCAGTGAAAAAGAAGCAGTAACAAATAAAAAAGGGATTCAGCCGAGACTTACGCTGTAGAGACTTTGAAGGAGTACTATGAAATGAGATAATAATGAGAATTGTGTGGGAGGGAGGAAGTCGGTGACCTGCTCCGCAGAAAAAAAGAAAGGAATGCAAGGGGTTGAGGATTTACGCAATTTTTTGGTAAATAGTTAGGCTGCATCAGTCCTACAAAATAGTGAATACACATTCATTAAGTAACATTCAAGACAGTAATCTGTTATAAACTATTCTACCACTATCTCAGCAGTGTCATGGATATTTTAGAGATCCCTGTTAGGCACGCATCACTGTATGCTACAAGCTGCGTACTTCAACTTGTCTTCGTTGGCTGATTTGTAAGATTTAACTTAGTTTACCTTCAAATGTTGTCAAACTGACGTTTGCCTGGTACCAGCCAGGTAAAAAAGCATTCATAAAGGTGGCGAGGTGACTCACTTTTATATGACACTCAGGTAATTAGTGCAGGGGTAAGAAACTCGCTCAACGTTGTGCTATCTGGCACGCTGATGAGCAGTCCGGAAACTGTTATTAATGTGGAGCTATCTTATCGAGCGCTGAAGAGGCTGCCATGTTCATATGCCTCGCAGACATCTACGAATGAGGAGAGTGAAAGGTGATAATGAACATTGAAATAATTGGCAATAATAATTGATTTACTGAATTAACACCTTTAAGTTAAGAAAGATGAGAAAAAAATCACTATGGATAGAAGGAAAGCTCATAGGAACACATTTTCTGTAGTTGTAGGCATCTTTGTCACATACGCAAAGCAACATAAAGGAACTTGTTGATGACATGCCTTAGTTTGATGCCTGCATTGCTGTGAATGTTTAAATAATTATTGGCACTCCTAAATGATTGAATGGGTAAAATCAGAACTCTCTACAGAGAAAATGGATTATAGGTTATGACAAAGTAGAGGAACAATAGCTTTTTCCTTAATGCAGTGTTGTGTATTTATGCTTATAAATAATCTTCGGATCTAATAGTTTTGCTTTATGAAATCCGTCTTTATAAAGTGCAGGTTTGACTCTTGTAACTACTTAAATTGACCAGAAAAACCAGGTGAAGCCTATGGGCAACCAGTTGTTTTAGTTTTTAATAATATGTGCAAGGAAATGCAGAGGGTTCATTAACTGTCGTAAACTTTGTATTCCTAACAAGGAAAGGGGTGATGAATTCGACTGCCACTGGGAGTCAAATCCAAAACATCCGCACGGGATGCACCATGACTTCCCTATTTAAGCTTCTGCATTGATAATTTTACCTGTCCTTGACCGCTTTACTGGTAAAAAGGAAGTGTTTAAATTTCAGCAAAACAGCGTTCACGCTTTTGAAAAGCATATGTACATTGCAAAAAGGCATATGCCGAAAGACCGTTGTCGACGTCTTCTTCGCTTTAAGTACAAGATAAATACTTTTTTGCAGTTTCCTTTCTTTCGATGAAGTACGGCACAGGGACGATTGAGATAGTGGTTATCTTCCGCCACCTGCCATTTACAACCTGCGATTGCAATGCTGCCTTCACCTACAACCCAGCGCATTCTCTGTCCACGTACATTTAAAATGGAACTTCTGCAGTCTCTTGCAAACCGCAGAGTATCCCATTGAAAGGAGTGTAAGAAAAAAAATAATAAATGGTCGCTGCTGATCTTGCATCATATTTTTCCCCCTCTAATGGTAGTCTCTTTTTTTTACAAGGCCTTCTTATCTTATCACGCCGGGAAACCCATCGTGTTGGGTGAACAGGCAAGGTCGTTGCTGCATTCAGTGGGGAGGAGGGTAAAAAAAAGAAGAAGAAACACACGTGCACTCTCGTCCCAAGCATGCGTTTCAGTTTGTGTGTACGTTTCTAAGTGGATCGCACCGCTTCAAAGCTGTGCCAATTTTTTACTTCTCTCTCTTGTAAACTAACATTTTCCCTCAAACGACTGCCCGCGTTCTTGCACAACGCTGGGACCGCCGGTTAACCGTTTTGCGTTTGCGTGGCGAGAGATATCTCGCGGGGGCTCGAGTGCCATCTGTTATGCGGCGGGCACGTCCACCGGCCGTGTGCCGACGGGGATCTACAAGGTGTCGTGTCGGCTCTCTGTGCGTGCAGCAGAGAGCGAATCCAGGGAGCACCGGTTGACGGGAGAGAAGGACTCGCCTTCGCTGATGCCTCGGAAGGACCTTCCCAGCACCCACTCATCTGCCTCAGAGGTGAGAAGCAGTGTGTGTCGTCCAGCCTTTTGTATAGTCTCTTCACTAGTTCTGTGCGTGTAGCCACTGAAGCTGCTTTCATGTAACATCAAGAGTTTTCTTTGGTGATATGCTTTGTGAACCTGCTTGCTTAAATATAGCACTTAGCTGGGCTGTGGCTATTGCTTCTTCAACACCTCATTGCTTTCTCGCTCAATGATATTGAGATAACAGTGATTTTTTTCTTTTTTGACCTTAACTAAAGTAAGGAGCATTTTGTGCGTATGCCTGTTTGTGTCTCAAAAAAATGTAACCGCACTCAGACAAATTCTGTCTTCTTTTTTTTTTTTGCAGATTTAGAATTTTCGGTTTTTGCATGTGCATATAAGTTAGAAAAATCTGTATTTATATTTTTTATTGTTTTTGATAACTGCTTACAAACTTATAAAATCTTTTGTATTCAAAATTTTCACATGTGCACGTGATTGCATGCACAGTGATGAAAAATGATTCATGCTGAACCAAGCCAGATGGCTGTCCATGTATATGTGTAAGCATTATTGGATTTGCACTGGATAAAGACAATGCCTCTGCTACGGCAGCAGATAGCCCACAATAGCCAACACTTACCCGTGATTTAGCCAATGCCAATTGATTTTTTGCAATAGCAACATAGTGTTGGCAATTATTTATTCAGCCTTAAGCAACACTACCCAGCATTAGTCAGTGCTTACCAGTGCTAGCAATGCAAGACCAAATATGGTGTGCCAGGACAGCGCTGCTAATAATTCACTTTTCACAAATCGAGTCACGAGGGGGGCGGGGGGGCACAATTTATAAAGCTATTCTTACTCATTTTTGATGACTCTATGGGAACATAATCATTATGAGTTTACCTAGCCTGGCTAGTCTAGCTGAAATGATTTCGTGTATAGTTTTCAAAATGGAATGACTTTTCTCTCTAGTAGAGTTGCTCGAAGCCTAAATGCCTTCATTATCTTTTATTGTGCTGGGAATTCAAATAGAGAAGGGTACGCAATGCTTAGATATGAGAAAATGTGGTGCGTTGTCTTCAACGCTGTAACAGCAAGTTTTTTTCAATATGCACAGGGCAGTAGTGATTAAATGCCCACACAGACCATCTCACTGACCTGCCATAGTGTCTGTTGTCGTAACCCTCGTATTTCCTCTGTGTTCGTCACAGGATGTTTTTGTTTGTTGCTATTTCTGTTTGGTAGCTCCCTTTTCGCAGTTATCTCACTGAACGTTCATATCTCGGTTTACATGGCGGGGAGCTGTGCAAAGGACTAATTTGTCACGGTTCAAGTATTTTATTTGTTTAGCGGCTATTGTCATATTTTCGAGAATGCTCGAGCAGTAATTGTTGCATACAATGCTTAGCAGGAGTGCACGAATATTCAAGTGTGCGAATACAGATCGAATAGTTCATGTCATTCGATCTATATTGAATTTGTACTTGATTTGACAATTTTATATGAAATTGGGAAATATATTCATAACAAATACAACACCCATTGGATTCCTGAGCGAGACAAAAAAATGTGTGTCTAGCCTGTTTAAGCCTATTCTTCCATAAGGTAGTGTTATTACATGTTTTAACTTTCGTTAATGTTTTTATTGGCACGTGAACATCTCAATACATATCTCCCTACGTGTATACAAGCCCGAATCATTATTGCATCATACAAAACCAGTGCATTATTCGCATTTGTTATCGTTTTAGAAATGCAAATATATGTCGCATGTTATTAACATTTAAAACCCACTTTTTCTAATATTTGCATTTGATTACATTGGTTAATTTGGGTATACACAGTCCTATTACCAGCTTGAATAAGCACAGCCATAATTAGCAGCTGTTGGAGGGAACAAACAAGTGTACTTAATATTCTAGCTGGCACCAAGTGAAAGAAGTGGACCTGGGCTGCCCACGTATTGCATAGGAAAGGCAACAAGTGGCTCCTTCTTGTCCCTTTGTCGCCGTTCTTTTTTCGCACTATAACTATCATCATGTCATACCAACTAGCCCAAACTGCCACACTTCTAAAAAACAGCAAAAGCAACAGGATGGTTGCCAAGAGATGGGAAATGCAGTTGAGAAAAGCAGAAAGGAGTGACAAAATTAAAAAATTTGAGTGACAAAATTAAAATTTGAGTGACAAAATTTAAAAATTTGTCGGGATAAAATGGAATCGACCCGCGCAGGGTATAGTAAACTGGAGATCAGTGGCAAAGGTTTTCGTCCTGCAGTGGGCCTAAATAGACTGGCAATGATTATGATGATGACAATGATGATGGACATTGTTCATTGTTAATTTAAAGCTTCTTTTAGCACTCATATGTGTGACCAATTAAGATAGTTCTTTTCTAAAAGAAAGATGTCGGTATGTATATTGTCCAACTCGTTTCGTTCGCTTCTTTGCATCCTCAGGTGAGCTGGCAGGGATCATCGGAAGATGAGAGCGATGGGGAGGAGACGCGGAACATGTCGCTGGACGAGGCCGCCCGACACCGACGCAAGCGCAAGTGCATGTACATTGCTCGGGAGATAGCCAGCTCGGAACAGGTCTTCGTCGATGCCCTGCACCTGCTAAACAAGGTGACCAACTATCTACGTTGAGTTGAGACATAGCAAAATAGTGGACAGAATGACTGGAGAATAACCAAGTGGGACGTCCTGCCCGTTTGTTCACCTGGTTTGTTGTCTTTTTGTGCACTATGTTGTTATGTCTCAAGTCAGCTAGTACCAATTAGCCCAACTCTTTGCCTTCTACGCTGAACTTTCAGCGACCCTTATAACCCAACTGTGTTACTGTTGCTAAAGTGGACAATTGGGCAACACGTTGGTACACCAAGCTTCAGATTTAAATCGCCGCCGACGACAGGAGAAGCGTAAAAAGGATGATGCAGACACAATGCAATGTTGAAGTCTTTGACTTGGTCTCCCGTCATATGCTCAGTTTAGAATTTTGAAGTGTTGTTTTGTCCAAAAGTTAGGGTTAGAATAACGGGGCGGAGTCGAGTGTGTTGGTACGTAATTACGAGAGTACAGTGCAAGAAACGCACTCACGGAACAAAAACAACTAGAACGCCGCTGTTTGCTTTCATATTGCATAATTACGCTTGGAAGGTAATGAAAAGGCCATATTACTTTTGTGTACCTTCCACTATGATATCTGACGACTAAAGAAGTTATAAGTTAGGACTGTTACCCGGGTTCGGGAAGCACCCGTAAAGGGGTAAATATCATGTCCACGGTGCTAAAGAGACATGTAAAGTGAAGATGACTTGCTAACAAGAGGCAAAGCATCATGTGAAAGAGCATGGGGCTTTTAAGTATGTAAAATGGGCGTACACCTCATTTACTATTTACGGCAGCTTTAATTTCTACTTCAGCAAATGTATGGGATGCCATTTCGATGAACTGCGGCATATGCCTGTCGCTTCAGTTTCATCGAGGTGCATCCTACTAAGTACTATTGCAATTTGCTTCTCTGCGACTGCCGATCGAGTGAAATGACAAATTGTCGATCCCATGGTTAAGATTGTTAAGGGGTGACTGTTAGACACACCACTTGACATGCTTTAGATTGATCGTGATCTTTTGCTCGGTTCACAGGACTTCAAGAAAGCTGTACAAGCAGCTAGCGAGGAGCGCGGTTCGCCGATTGTCCCCGACGAGGTCTTGGACCAGATTCTGAAACACCTGCCCCAGCTGGTAGACTTGAACGAGGAGCTCCTTGGGCAGCTGCAGGAGCGGGTGGACAACTGGTGGGTCCTTATTTCGATTGTGTCTTTCTGACCTGTTTGCATGACCCTAAAGAAGCCGTGCAACCTTTGTGGGTAATCATAGAATGGCTTCATCAATGGAGTGAATCGCCTCGCGAATCGACTGTCACAAAGATTTTTGGCATGTGTCAAGTACGAGCAGAGTTGCAGGGATTCGTCGCACGCTTTGAGTGTTTTTTCTCCCCCTTCGCACGAGTACGCTTGCTGACAGCAAGTTGGCGGGGAAATGACAAGGCAGGGAGAAGCTTTGCCTGTTCGTCGGCGCATGCCATGAACTTGGGCATGTTTTTTTTTTCTTCTTCAAACACACAGCTTAGTTTAAGTGTGGTGACTGCAGGCATATAAGCTTGTGAGAACATTTTTCAGCAGCGTAGTAACTTTGCAGCTCGCGATGCACAAATCAGCCAGTGGTTGTGGACTTGGTGTTTATAATGCAGTCATTTGGGTTTATGGCATTGTTTCTCGAGATAAGAGCGGAAAATGTCTAGCTAAGTTTGCAAATTAATTGTGAATTCCAGGCTGCATTCTGTGCTATAATGTTTGGCTAACATGTTCTCAGGAACCTCGACCGCAGATCATCAGGGTTTTCTGACTGTGCTCAAATAGTGTTGCAGGGCCCCATCAAGGGACAGTAAGAAAGCAGAGTGGGTCAGGGAACAAGTGGGCGTTAAACACATCTTCGCCTGAATCAAGAAAAAGAAATGGACATGGCACAGGGCATGTAGTGCAAAGGTCAGATAACGCCATGTCTCAGGCAGTGCAGCGGCTTGGTGTTGCAATTTTATTGTGTCCGTTGACACACACAGCAGTTTTGTTTTAGACAAGTGCCTAGGGTGTGTGAGCACATCTCAGATATGTTACATTTGATCGTAGGTGTTCGAGTCAATTGTAGAGCCTTGTTGAATGAATTTGCCTGCTTCCAAGTTTTGTTGCATCGATCACCGTCGAGTTGCCAACAGTCTCCCCCAGCTGCAACTAGGTGTTCTTTCTTTTCTGCCTGTTGATATTTTGCCTTCTTGCTTTGCGAATTCGTCTTCACAGGGAAGGCAGGGAGAAAGTGGCTGACGTCCTCATCAAGATGGGTCCATTCCTCAAGCTGTACTCGTCATACATCAAGGATTTTGAGGCCATGACATCTGCTCTGGAGGAGGCCAAGCGCAAGTACCCCGAGTTCCAGAAGGTTGTCCGCACTTTCGAGGTTGGTAAATTTTTCACTGTCCTCTGTGGCAGTAGCCTCGAGCTAGCCTTACTGCTTTAGTGTTCATAGTTACCACTCATACACTCAAACCTTGATAAAACGAACCTGGATGTAACAAAATATCGGTTATAACAAAGCAAATGAAAAGATTACTCTTTCAATAGGTGTAGTGTTAGGAATATACCTTTATAATGAATATTTGGGTATAAAAAACTTAGTTTCGTGTAAAATGAAATTTTGTTGTAAGGAGGTTTGAGTGTTGCTGTTCCCATCCGAAAGGTATTGGCAAAAATGCTACATCCGATTATGTTTGCTCACTTCTGTGGCATCAAGCACTTTTGCATGCACATACAGTGTAGGGAAAGGGCTTGAGATAGGTAACTGAAATGCGTAAAAAATGTTTGAATGGACTTCCCACTCAGTCATCATCCGTTACAAAAAAAAGAAAACCCTTGAAGTTTAAGCAATTATTGGGTCTGCTTATTGGGAAGTGTGTTCTGCAAAATCTAGACCTAGCTTTACGGTCAATCCCCATTAGCTTTCAGAAATGTTGTGGGGAAGTCAGTAGCAAGGTTCTTGCTGTAAATACTCTGTACTGCTTCTCTCTTCATTCTTTACAACGTTTTCGGTGCTAGTAGTTTTTCGTATTACGACCTTCTGATTTTAAGGGTTCGTGACCGAGCTGTGTGTCCTCGCAGCAAAGCCCTCGCTGCCGGCAGCTAACCCTGCCGCAGTACATGCTCAAGCCAATCCAGCGGATACCTCAGTACCGGCTCCTGCTCACCGACTACGTCAAGAACTTGGAAGTGGAGACGCCCGAGTACAGCGACGCCTGCGCCGCTCTCGAGATAGTCTCCCAGGTGGCCGAGCATGCCAATGAGACCATGAAGCTTGGGGTGAGCTTTTTAGAAGGTCCTCTCATTACACTGAACTTTCATTGTTGATTCAAAGCTGTGCTATGGCTCGATTGTTGAGCTGAAATGACAAGATGGCTATTCTACATTGCTTTATGGCATGGCAAAAAACAAAAGATAAGCAGCCCCCCTGCACAAGGCTACTAGAAAAAAACCACCCTCTCAATTTCGAAAAAAAATTTGTCCTGGTTTGGGGATCGAAACATGGACTGATTGCTTTCCCATGGCAACGTTTTGCATCCGAGTTAACTGGGAAGCTAGGAGGCCGCAAAGTAAGGCACAAATAGCTGACAACTTCAAGCGTGTGTACTCATAATATAGCAATAAGTTGTGCTAAGATCCTCACACGGACAGAGTTTCGTGAAATCGAAAGTTATCCGCCTGATAATAGCATAATGTTACTCGACAGAAAAATGAAAAGAAGCTTCTTGCTAAACTGTTGCCATCTCTTTCGATTTTGTCGGGGCATGTGTGTTGTTATTTTACATTTACGTCTCTTTTCAGGACAACTTCTCCAAACTCATGTCACTCCAAAACAGGATCTCTAACCGCTACGAAGTGCTCAAACCAGGAAGGGTGAGCGAAGCAAATATTTTTGTTGCGGATGTATCTGTAGTTTAGTAGTGCACTGCTTGGCATTGTGTCCTACACCGTTGTCACAATTTTTTTCTCTGTTCTCCCGCAGGCCTTCTTGAAGGAAGGTGAGCTGATGAAGGTCTCTCGCAAGGAGATGCAGCCAAGGTACTTCGTTCTGGTACGCTTTCACTGATTATTAACTAGCACTGCGTGTGAGCATGTAGGCACCAGAATCGGTTGTCGCTCATTTTGACTTTGGCGGTTTGGTCATGTCAGTGAGTAAGCAGCCTCCTCGTCGTTAGTGGTTGCTTTAGTAAGCCAATCACTCGGAGACCAGGTCCTATCACTAGTCATCAATCATCATCCTGTGTTGCTATCTGATCAAAATCTATCCTACAGTCTAGTTTGAACATACATCAGTACACATTATCATGGGTTCGAGTGAAGCTGATCAGGTGAGAGGGAAAAAAATGTAGTTAGTACATGTAACTTGCACTTGCCAAAAGGTGTTGCGAAGGGATGACTCCAAACTTGATGTTTTGGGGATCCCTGCTCACAAGTAGCATCTGTGGCTCTTGCTCTTAGGGGCTCATTGAAACCTTGATACAGTCAAGCCCACATATAACGGCCCCACTTAAAATGAACTTTCGGTTAGAACGAACAATATCCACGTGAGCGTGAAAATATACATTGGTTCAATGGCACAAAATCGCTCTTACAACGAACGTCTCTGAGCACTACCGATCGGTTACAGCGAACAGGGTCTGCGCTCAGCCAACTTTTCGGGAAACCACTTTCGGCCACCGATCAGGCATCGGCGAGGTGCCCATACACTCTTATTACTAAACGCCGACCCTGCCTCCGCGCCACTCTAGTTGCTGCTCTCCCTGACTGCTTTTCGTTACGCACCCCTCCGTGCTTTGTCCCCCCCCTCCCCACTACTCTGAGCACCCTGCATCGCCAGACGAGGCCCGTGTTTTCACAATGCCACAGATCTTTCAAAGACTGGTCGGCCATCTCCACTGTTTTTAATCGCTAGTACTGTCATTGGTGTCGCCGGCCTGGAGTGACCAGACCATTTGCCAACATCGTTGGCCACCGCCGATCGTCTAGTGCATGCGCATACGCTACTCCACCGACTCTGATAATTTGCGATTTGTTTTGTGTTTAGGACCTGTTCTCGCTCACTTCGCACTCAGCTCAGCATGCCCTCCGCATGCGTGCGAAAGCGTGACAACGGCTGTTAATTTGCATGGAATGAATCGCAAAATATTGAAGTCGGTGAGGCCACGCAAACCCGCCGGCGCAACAAAATGATTTTTTGACCACGACTGCCGATTCTTTGAACACCGCTGCGTGCGTCGATCCAGGTGGCCGTGCTTTAACTTCTGTGCGCGAAGGCACTCTCAAGTTTTTTTACGTACACATATTGCGGACCTTTCAAGCAAGCTAACCGACCTACCTCCTTCCCGCATGTGTTGCTTTTCAAGGTCACCCTCCCGCCGTGTCCTCCCTTCTCTTCACTCTATCGCAACTCTCTCGTAAATCTGCTCTCCTCTCTTGATAACAACCCCTTCAACCGTCTCCACCGCTCCGCGATGCCAGCCACGCTGGTTTGAGTTAGTTTTGTTTTCTGACTAGAAACGGGCCCAGATCTATTCCACGCGATCTGGCATGTGTGTCGTGTGTGCGCGTCTAGCTCGCTCTTGGTGTGCGTGTGTGATCAGGATGGCTGACGGGAGGTCTTGCACGCTTTTCCCACGGCTCAACAAAACGTCGAAAGTGTGACTGCTTGGCTTGAGCGTAATCCGCGCGTTAGGAGCCGCATTGCGGAGCGCTTGCTCATAGCTGTTGACCACCTGGCAGTGAATGTGCCGGTCCAGGCGTCCCGGTATTCGGTTGTGGAGATGCTGAATATTTCGTGGGCGGTGGTGACGGCTACATGCACGGGAAACTGTTCTTGCGAGGACGAGTTCGTCGACGTCGGGCCGGATGCCGAGCCTGAAGCTTCCGAAGAGGATCACTTCGGTGGTGATTTGTGGCAGCGTGCCGTCGTCTCCGACATGGGAGAGCGGGTGGAACATCTGATTGAATAGTTTCATTACGGCCGATAGTGATGCCGACACCGCGGAACCATGCACGGATTAGAGCATTGTGAATGAAGTACGTGGCTAAAGCCATTTGGTGGAATCGAATTGCGAGAACGACGAAACTTTGGAGCCAGTCCCTCATGCAGCTTATGCCACGGCCCTCGGCGAACAACCTCGTTGCTGTTTGAAATAAACTAGAGACCGTCCTTATCGCTTCTGCTCCTCGAAACATGTGCATCACGAACTTTTTTGGGCAAAAAAGTTTGTGTTTTCACTCGCAACTTTTTTAAAAGCTGTGTTTCACTTACTACGAACTTCGGGATACAGCTAACGGATGCCGCGTCAGACTCGGGTTCATTCGTAAGCGGGCTCGACTGTATAACTAAGCTGAAAATAATAATATGCCGGTTATAATGAAGTAAATAAAAAATAGTCTTGCAGTAAATAGTGTTTAGAATAAACCTTTATAATGAATTTTTTAGATATAACGAACCTATTTTCGTGTAAGGTGCAGCTCTGGTATGATGAGGTTTGAGTGTATCTCGTTAAGTTAAGCTAGATCCAGTGTTCCTAGCATTAATTTTACAAGCGATTTTATCTCGAATTGACTGTTTTGCGCTCTCCACTCGTGGCTCTGCTTGGATGCCTGTATTGGATTGAGTGCTGTCTTAGCTTTGTTTCTCTTTCGTCTCCGACAGTTCAGCGACAGTCTCCTGTATCTAGTGCCAACGCCCCAGGGGTTCTACAGGGTCAACTATGAGCTTCCCTTGTCTGGCATGAAGGTGATGGTGCCTCCTCAGCAGGACTACCAGAACGAGTTCAGCGTCTACACCACAAAGCGTTCTTTCATCTTATCTGCCAGGTGGGCGACTAGCGAGGGTCTTTTTGCCCTCTATTCATGTGGTTCTTGCTCTGTTTGCCACTACATCAGAGTTTGTCACAAGACACGGTCTTCACGTTCAAAAAATGGCATGCCAGTAACATTTGCATATGCTGATGACTCTATTAGGGTCCCATTTCCGAAGAAAAAGTGGCAAAAAGACGCTGTCTCATGATGAGCTCATCGAGCCTTAGACAGCCGTGTGAATGGAGACTAATGTGCGCTTTGTATTTACCATTTATAGCGGTTCTGTAAACATTGAAACCCACTTGAATGTTGAAATGGTATTTTCGAAACTTTGATGCATTCGCTGGCTTACACCGTTCCTGTGATGACCTTGGCTGTCGCATGCAGGCACTGAAAGACATCTTGCAACACTGCTGTTTGGATTTCTTTGTAAACAACAACCACTTTGTATAACTATTCTTCTCGGCTGCTATTGATGCAAAAGTTTGGAGACCCTTTTGGCGCGCAGACAGCTTTTATGCACTTATACAGAGAAGTAGTTCACAGGAAGATGTGGGAATTTCACAAAATACATGGAGTACACCTTAAAACCAATAGTATATTTTCATCAGTGCAGCCTAATTCACAAAGGCTAAGCTCTAATTGATTTTCAGTGAAATTTTAAGTCATCTACATATTTATCCACCAAATTTTAACAAAGCTAGAGAGTCATGCTTAGTCTTAAGTGTGTGGTAGTTTCTCCAACTTGGAAAACGATGTAACAGGTGTTCAAAGCTGAGCTTTATGGTTTTCTTAAAATTCAGCTCTGGGAAGAACATGAAAACCATCTTTGCGGATAACTTATGTATCCAGGAGGACACAAAACTTTGCTGTGGGGTATCTCGGTGCACAGACAAGCTAGAAAAATTATTTTGCATGTAACAGTGTGGAAACGTGACTGGCTACAACTTTTCAATACAGATATGCCCGTCTGCTGCAGTCACTGAAAAGTTAATTATGAAATCTTAGTTAATTTGGCCACTGACAGCCGGAATTATTGGCTCACTCTGTGTCCCTCTGGATACACAAGTTATCTGCAAAGGTGGTTTTCATGTTCTTTCCAGTGCCAAATTTAAAGAACACCATAAAGTTTAACTTTGAACACCTGGTACAGTTTAATCCAAGGATCGCTCCTTTAGGCTGCTTTGCTGGCCAAGACTGTCTCAACGTTCACAGTGCAGGCATTGCCTTTAGCAACTTTTGCCACGTATGAAAGAGCATCAAATCCTGCAGTGATGTTTGTCTTTCACTGCTCTACTCACAATATGTTTATGGCCACTCCTGATCAACTATACACTCAAACCCCGATATAGCAAACCCGGATATAATGAATTATTGGTTATAAAGAAGTAAGTGAAAACTGGCTCTGTCACAGGTACATTGCTACAAATATATGTTCATAACGAATTCTTGGATATAACAAAGTATTCTCGTGGCAAATGTGAGTTTGTGATGAGGTTGTAGTGTAGTAGTAGAATTGGGCATAGGCACTCGGTGCCCATGTCAAATCCTACTAGGTGACTCAATAAACTTTATCGACAAGTCAGCCTACTGATTTACTAGTAAAGTTACCCTGCTTGAGTAAATACTGGACATCATTGAGCCAGAAATGCGAAAAATGGGCAACAGTTTTCTTGTCCACTTATTGAAATTGTGGCTCTGTTTTCTCTATATTGCTGTATGCCTCAATGATTGAAGGGGATTGATCCTGATTGGGACCTCTTTATTTATTTTTTCTGAAGCTCGCCAGAGGAACGAGAAGAGTGGATATCAGCCCTGAACAAAGCCATCGAAGACAACATTCACCGCAAGAGCTCCTTCCACGTCCTCAAAAAGGCACGTAAATTTTGTCGATGATTTGCTGCCACATTCTCACGGATGCACCCCGTCTTCAAGTCACCTCTGAAGCTGCTGTCGTGCCGATTGCTTAGTCACGGCTGTTTCTGGGTGCGGCATCGTCTCGGGACAACACTGGCACGATCGATCTGGTTGGCTTCCTACTGTTTGTGCTGGAGAAAAAAATGCGAATGGCTGGGTTTGCTCTGGCACAATCAAATACGCTCAAACCTCATTATAACAAATTCACACTTTCCATGAAAATACTTCGTTATATCCGAAAATTTGTTATAAGCATATATTTGTAGCACTGTACATATGGCTGAGCATTCTTCACTTATTTAGTTATAACCGATGATTCGTTATATCGAGGTTTGAGTGTAAATGTGAAG
The DNA here is from genome assembly GCF_043290135.1 of Rhipicephalus microplus. Taxonomy (NCBI): domain Eukaryota; kingdom Metazoa; phylum Arthropoda; class Arachnida; order Ixodida; family Ixodidae; genus Rhipicephalus; species Rhipicephalus microplus. The sequence goes on along the minus strand of NC_134708.1, from coordinate 24,702,483 downwards.
CTTGCCCTTCGAGACTTGCGGCCTGCTGGTGGAGTCTGGTGTAAGGCTCAGCTTATGTTCCTGACCACTCGGCACAATGAAACAGAGGCGAGAAAAAAAAATGGCTTGGGAAGAGGGTAACCTTCCAATGCTTATTGCTCCCTTTATACATGATGCTTAAATTATGTTGCACAAGCTTTGTGGAAGTTATGGCCTTGCCCTACTGCTTTGACAGTCTTAAAGGGTCATTTGAGGGATTGCTTCATCAAAGACTGCTGGGGGACATTGACTATCATAAGAGTTACTTAAGAGATTAGGCATATCGAACTCACCTAATTTAGCGTGTCTGCAGTCGCTAAATTTACTGTTGGTAGGACCGAGACCGCGAAAAAAGTCATAGCTTTGCCGCAAAGGTGAAGCAATGAACGCGATAGCAACAAATTGGAAGGTCACACGCAGAATGGCAAGCAGATAGAAACGTGCCCTGCATTTCTCACGCACAAATGTCGCCCAAAACATACTCACAGGTATAGATGAATGCGAATAAGCGTATCAGTTGTTACTTTGCTGTGTCTGAAAAGCGCGCCCTTTTCACAAACTGAGGCTGTGCAGCGATTGCAGTGACCTTTGTGCACCCGGTAAGTACAACAGAATCGTTCCGACGAAACCCAAAGCCTAGCCAAGACTTACAATTCTCCCCACTGCAAGAGAAGGGCACGCGATTGAGCATAACCCGCTTATTCTCTACGTGGGTCAAAGTACACATGAGAGATGAGAGCTGCCGCGCGCTCACTGCGCCATCTTGCTGATAGTGCTGAAAGCACGATAGTTCCCCCCGAAGATGCCCACCAACAGCGGTAAGTGGTAGATATGAATATCTTGCCGTTTGAACATTGAAGGAGGTAGCTCTTGGTGGCTCAGTGGTTAATGCCTCGCAATCACGACGTGGAGGTCCCACGTTCGATTCCGCTCGCTGGAGTCTTTTTTTTCTGGGATTTTTTTTCTTTCTTGCGTTTTCATATGTATAGATACGTATACATATGCGATGCATAACGTCTACGCTAATGGCGAAATCCAGCCGAGAGTGTCTGTATAATTGCTATCACAATGAAAAATAGGATTGGGTTTAAGGGGCAAAATGTGTGCTTACATCGCTGTTTAAAATGTCTGACGTATAGGTTTTGACGTATAGGTTATTCTGACGTCTAAGTTATTCCTGAAGGGGATTCGGCATCAGGATTTCAACAACATATTAATACGGATATCCAGAATGACTAAAATCTGAATTCTGAAATGTAGTTTTTTTTCTTGGTTATGCTTTGACACGTGATGACCAGTTGGGATGCTTCACAAAAGTATTTCCGAGATCAGTCATATCTGTAGCTCCTGAACAACTTGTTAAGGAAGTAATATATATATATATATATATATATATATATATATATGTATATATATATATATATATATATATATATATGCTCCCTTTATGTGGGGAGACATGCTGGGAGGCCCCCATGACACGCGTAATTTAGAAGCGGGCCAGGAATTCGCATTGCACGCGCTTGCACAGCCTACCGCAATACGGGGCACCCCTATTTTTACGACGAAATGTTGACAGGGCGCGGAGTAGTTAAAGGCTTAGAACTTCCTAAAATGCCCGCTGACCAGCCTCTGCCACAATACGCGGCCCCCGTCCTTCTACGACGAATTGTTTACGGGACCCCGGGTAGTTAAAGGCTTAGGACTTCCTGAAAAGCTCTTTTTTGCCCCACACCGAACCGCCAGTGCCAGGAAGGGCCGTCTGATCGGGAGGAATGCGCTAGTGAACGGAAACATACACAGACCGCTGACTTCAGAAAGGTGAAGGGGAGAGGGGGGGAGAGATGGGGGGGAAGTGGAGGGAAAAGTGGAAGGGGGGCACCCGAGGGGCGTCCACCGTATATTATTTTTCTCTTTTTCTTTTTTTTCTTTCCTTTTCTTTTCTTTTTTTCTTTCCTTTTTTTTCCTTTTTCCTTGCCCTCTGATTTGAGATTGTATAAAGCTGAGCACCGACATACTGTATCTTTATTCCTGATGAAGGCCAGGCTCTAGGCCGAAACGTCGAAATAAACCACGTTGTGACCGCTCACGGAGGATCTACTAGACTATATATATATATATATATATATATATATACACATCCCCGCAGGGGCGCCTGCGCAAGTAGGCGTTTGGTGTGTAGCGACACCACGGACCCGAGCTAACGGGGGAGTTTTGACTCCCTCCCACGCCTAGCCGTGCGTGGCTTTGCCGTGTCCGGGAAAAAAGGGATCCTGGGGGTTGAGCTGACGCTGGGTGATTGGACCTTTAAGGCCCCCCGGCAGAGGCAACACACCCCTTTGGCCCGGGCTTCACGTAGACTGCACCCCTGGGCTGACCCACCCAGGGGAAATCGGCAGTCGCCTTTTCCTATCTCTCTCTCCCTACATCTTCGTCTTTCATTCTCACTTTACATCTTTCCTGTCTTCTCCTCACTTCATCTTACTTCCAATTTTTCCTGGCGGCAAGGGTTAACCTGGTGTAAATATCCGAACTTGGGTAGATATATTAGGTTATGGCAGTGGTGTACAACTGGCGTTGTGCAGACATGTTTACATGTTCTGCCACGTCCCCTTGTTGGGCTCCGTGGTGGGTGGTAGGCGCCATTACTGAACGAACTGCACTTTTCTATGGGATCACGAAACCCCTTCTCCATTGATCACCCCTTCAAAAGGTGGCGCACCGAAGCAAACGTAATGCCGATTTCGGAAAAACAAGATCATTTCCCTAAGTACCACGTTATTCATTGCGAAAGCTCTGACAAAAAAAGCTCGCAACACCTCCCCATTCCTCGTGTCCAGGTGCCTAACCGAGACTATCGGAACTGGCTATAAGGCTACAAAGATGGCAAGCGGGGACTTGCTGGTAGAAGTTAAAGACAAGACACAGTTTCAGAAACTAGAAAAATTAGTAGCGTTTGGGGACAAGCCCGTAACCGTCTCTGCGCACCGAACGATGAACACTGTCAAAGGCGTTGTGTCAGACGATGACCTAAAAGACATAACAAGTGATGAGCTTCTGGCTGGCTGGAAGGACGAAAATGTCATTCACGTACAGCGTATCGTAGTGAGAAGAGAAAACAAAGTGTAATGAATTAATGAATCTGAGTAACGGACGCTCTGCGGGCAACGAAGAAGACGATGATGATCGGTGGCTGCAGGAATAGCTCGCGCACGCCGCTCGCCATTAGCCAGACCTGCCTGATAAAGGACATTTTGCCAAGCTACGTCTGAACCTTTCTCGACGTACAACACCTCTATTTTAAGTGGTGGAGGTGCCGGGGTTCCCATCAACCTGGAACTTCGCAATCGGACGCTACCCTCACCGTTCACCATGACTGCTCCTGGCCCTTCTCAAGCTGCCTCACCAACGACAGTCTACTGTACTGGCGCGCCTCGGCAACGCGACCCACCAATTTTTCGCGGCAACGATGAACAAGACGTCGAGGACTGGCTCGTCGAGTACGAAATCGTAAGCGCTTCCAACAAGTGGAACGTCTGCGACCAGCTCACAAACGTGCGCTTTTACCTCGCTGATGTGGCCAGCCTCTGGTTCAAGAACCACCAAGGCGAAATTACCAACTGGTCCGCCTTCAAGACCACCATCTCCGCGGTCTTCGGCCGTCCCGCCGTGCGCCGGCTTCGCGCGGAACAGCGTCTCCGTAGTCGAGTCCAGCGCAAGGACGAGACCTTTACGAGTTACATTGAAGATGTCTTGTCCCTTTGCAAGCGCGTCGATGAATCTCTAACCGAACGCGACAAAATCAAGCACATCATCAAAGGAGTTGACGACGACACCTTCCAGATGCTCGTCGCTAGGAATCCACAGACCGTCACCGATGTTGTCCACCTGTGTCAGGAGTATGACGAGTTGCGTAAGCAGCGTGTCTCGACGCGCAGGGCCGCAGAAGATACGGCTGAAGTTTCCGCCCTCGTACACGACGTCGCTGCTGAACACACCGTCTTACTCCCCCAAATCAAACAATTCATTCGTGAGGAAGTTGCGCGTCAGCTTTCTCTTGTGGCCGAAGCATCCGCGCCAGTTACCTCGTTAGACCCACGTCTACGCCAGGTCATTGAGACACAGGTCACGCAAGCACTGCCCCCATCGCCACCTGTCCCTACGCCGCTGACCTACGCTGCCGTCGTTGCTAGACCCCCAGCCCCACCTGTCTCTGGCGCATACCGGGGCACCGGGTCCTCCTACCCTACGACGCTGCCTACATACACGGCACCCCATCCCGTTTCGCCCCCTGCACCTTCTGTCGTTAACCCATGGCGCACCTTGGATAATCGACCCATCTGTTTCGCATGCGGTTTCATGGGACATATAGCACGCTACTGTCGCCGTCGCAACTTCCAGCCTCCAGACCATGGGAATTCTGCAAATTACCAGGCTGCCCAGAATCCCCAGCGACCATCTTCTCCTATCACCGACTCATTGTCCCCACGACGCCCCGTCGATTCTCGCCGGTCATTACCACCCCGTCGCCGATCTGTCTCCCCGATGCTTCGGCGCACGAGCCCCGCTCGAGAGGAAAACTGACAGCCGCAGTTCCGGAGGCAAGAACTGCGTCGTCGTCGAACTTTCTAAGACCTCCTCTTTGTCCGCCCAACGAAATTGATGTGCTAGTAGAAGGTGTTGCTGTACGTGCACTTGTCGACACAGGCGCCGTCGTTTCTGTAATTAGTGAAAAACTGTGTCGCGATTTGAGAAAAGTTACAACGCCGCTTACGAATCTTGCTCTGCGTACAGCCACCTCCCATTTCATCGCGCCGACAGCTCAGTGCACAGCACGCGTTCTTATTCAAGATGTTTGGTACGCCGTCAACTTTGTTGTTCTCCCACGTTCATCTTACGACGTGATACTAGGATGGGATTTCCTTTCTACCCATCAGGCCCTCGTCGACTGCGCTCGTGCTGAACTCACGTTGACGAATCCGTGCCTTGATATCGACCACCACAGTCCCTCGAAAGTGTTTGCCGCAGCTGACGTCCGCATCGCGCCGTTGTCCGCCGTCCTAGTGCCTGTGTTTTCCCCTGCTGCCACTAACTCGACGCTCCTGTTCCAACCAACTATAGCTAGTGTGCAACACCGAACCATCGTCCTCCCGTTTGCCGTCATCAACTTTTCCAATGGTTCGGCGGTACTTTATGCGTGCAACGTTTCTGCTTGCCCGTACATCCTGCTACGCGGTGAGTGTCTGGGAAGCCTCGAGACTTTAAATTGTATTTTCGAAGACCCGATCTATCCAGACAAGCCATTTCTACCGACTTGTGCCATTACACCCGCAACTGACGCTAATGAACCTATGGATGTATTCCGCAAGTCCATCGATTGTAACCTCACGCCTGGGCAGCAGAAACAGCTGATCAAGCCCCTACAGCGTTTTCGAGCCTCGTTTGACCACAATCAGCCTTCCTTAGGTCGAGCGTCATCTGTTGTACACCGTATAGATACCGGTCAAGAGACGCCATTACGGCAGCGTCCATATCGTGTGTCAACTACCGAACGCCGTGCCATCAATGAACAGGTTGACGACATGCTGACACGTGGCATAATCGAACCGTCAAGCAGTCCCTGGGCCTCTCCAGTTGTGTTGGTGAAGAAGAAGGACGGATACATCAGGTTTTGCGTGGACTACCGGCGTCTCAACCGAATCACGCGCAAGGATGTCTATCCGCTGCCATGCATTGACGATGCCTTGGACTGCCTACAGGGAGCCGAATTTTTCTCTTCTTTAGATCTCCGCTCTGGATACTGGCAGGTACCCATGGCAGAGGCCGATCGTGAAAAAACTGCTTTCATCACGCCCGACGGGCTTTACGAATTCACAGTGATGCCCTTCGGCCTCTGCAACGCGCCAGCTACTTTCGAGCGGATGATGGACTCTATCCTTCGAGGCCTCAAATGGAACGTTTGCCTTTGTTATTTAGATGATATTGTCGTCTTTTCAACTGATTTTTCAACCCATTTAACCCGCCTCGAGAAAGTCCTCGCGTGTATTTCTGCCGCGGGGCTGCAACTGAATCTGAAGAAGTGCAATTTCGCCGCTCGAAAGCTTACGATCCTTGGCCACGTGGTTTCAAAAGACGGCATTCTTCCTGACCCTGCCAAACTTACAGCCGTTTCAGCGTTTCCCAAACCGACCACCATGAAAGAGCTCCGAAGCTTCATAGGCCTTTGCTCTTACTTCCGGCGCTTCGTCCGCAATTTCGCGACGATCATCGCTCCTTTGACCAAGCTCCTCGCCGGCTCCAGAGACCTTTCAGCCTGGTCTGCCACCTGTGACGACTCTTTCAATGAACTGCGCCGCCTCCTCACGTCGCCGCCTATTCTGCGACACTACGACCCATCGGCACCCACAGAGATCCACACCGACGCTAGTGGTGTCGGGCTAGGCGCTATTCTTGCACAGAAGAAAGACGGCTTCCAAGAGTACGTGGTTGCCTACGCAAGCCGAACTCTTAGCAAAGCCGAAAGCAACTATTCTGTCACTGAAAAGGAATGCCTCGCCATTATTTGGGCGATAGAAAAATTTCGACCTTACGTGTACGGGCGCCCTTTTGACGTCGTGACTGACCACCACGCCCTCTGCTGGTTGTCGTCATTGAAGGATCCAAGCGGTCGCCTCGCCCGATGGGCATTACGCCTCCAAGAATATAATATTCGCGTGGTCTATCGCTCCGGCCGGAAACATTCGGACGCAGACGCCCTATCCCGTTCGCCTCTACCCCCGGACCCGGACTGCTGCGAAAGTATAACCTGTGATGCCACTGCCGTCACCATCGCCGACATGCCATCTGAGCAACGCAAGGACCCTTGGGTTGCTTCGATTCTAGACATCCTAGCTGGGCGGACGGCTTCCCCCCCTTCTCGCACGTTGCGTCGGCAAGTGGAGCACTTCGCCACTCGCGACGACGTGCTGTACCGACGCAACTGCGCACCCGGTGGACGTCAGTGGCTACTCGTGATTCCACGTCATCTGCGATCCGAAATTTGTTCCACGTTTCATGACGACCCCCAATGTGGCCACGCAGGTTTCCTGAAGACTTATTCTCGCATACGTCTCCGATATTACTGGCGTGGCATGTACCGTTTTATACGACAATACGTTCGGGCCTGCTCGACGTGCCAGAGACGAAAAACTCCCCCTTGTCACGCCAGCGGTACCTTGCTACCCTTACCATGCCCATCCCGACCATTCGACCGCGTCGGCATCGATATCTATGGTCCCCTTCCCAACACTGCTGACGGTAACCGCTGGATCATAGTTGCCGTCGACCATCTCACGCGGTATGCCGAAACTTCATCCCTTCCCTCGTCTACAGCAAAAGACGTTGCGACTTTCGTTCTTCACAACATCGTATTACGTCATGGAGCACCTCGGGAGTTACTGAGCGATCGTGGTCGCGTATTCTTGTCAGACGTCATCACAGCATTGCTGCGTGAGTGCCACGTCGTTCACCGCACTACAAGCGCCTATCATCCCCAGACCAATGAAATGACAGAGCGCTTCAACCGCACCCTTGGTGACATGCTGTCTATGTATATCTCGTCAGACCACTCCAATTGGGACCGAGTGCTCCCGTTTATCACGTTCGCTTATAATACCGCCATTCAAAGCACTACTGGGTTCTCTCCTTTTTTCCTCCTTTACGGACGCGAACCTTCTTGCACTATGGACACCATTCTTTCGTACAAACCTGACTCCTCAGAGTCCACGACTTTGTCTCAAGCCGCTACATACGCTGAGGAATGCCGCCAACTGGCAAGAGCATTCACAACCCAAGACCAAGGACGCCAAAAGCACCACCATGACGCATCAAATAACACCACTTCCTACGATCCAGGTTCACTCGTCTGGCTGCATGTTCCCTCTGCTACACCTGGCCTTTCTACCAAGTTGGTCCCCAAGTATCACGGCCCATATCGTGTGCTACAAAAAACGTCACCGGTGAATTACCTCATCGAGCCACTGGAACCATCTTCTGACCAACGTCGTCGTGGCCAGGAAATTGTCCACGTCTCGAGACTTAAGCCCTGCTATGACCCTCCCGTGTTTACTTGTCCATAGGTCGCCAGGATGGCTCCTTATTTCGCGGGGAGTAATGTAATGAATTAATGAATCTGAGTAACGGACGCTCTGCGGGCAACGAAGAAGACGATGATGATCGGTGGCTGCAGGAATAGCTCGCGCACGCCGCTCGCCATTAGCCAGACCTGCCTGATAAAGGACATTTTGCCAAGCTACGTCTGAACCTTTCTCGACGTACAACACCTCTATTTTAAAAGAAACTCCAACCAAGCACATAATTGTGACCTTCGGGTGCTCCACACTACCGCATGAATTAGTTACCGGCTACCTAAAACTGTCTGTGAGACCCTACATTCCAAATCCGCGGCGCTGCTTCAAGTGCTAAAGATTCGGACATGCTTCTCAGAGTTGCCGTGGGCAGCTTACCTGTGCACGGTGTGGTACCACAGGCCATTCTACAGATGATGACTGCAAGGCCGAACCCCACTGCGCGAACTGCGATGGGGAACACGTGGTGTATTCCACATCCTGCACAGCATGGAAAGAAGAAAAAGAAATTATTACGATCAAAGTCACCCACAACATCAGTTTCCGCGAAGCAAGGCATCGGGTCTCTCCTTACTATGCAACAAAATCATTTGCTGAAGTGGTGCAACTGGGGGCAGCACCACGACGGCACCAGGTGGCTGCCCAAGCTACACACAGCGTGCTGGAGCGACCGCCGTTTGCCCCTACTGCAGGAGCAGCCAAGACTGCTCCGGCCTCGGCCAACAAGGCCCCACCACAGGCGTCGACATGCACTGGCACGAGCCAGGGCAACGGGCAGACTGCGGGAGCCCCGTTGACATCCGGTGTAGAGGGCTTGAAGGCTTCGTATCTTGAGCCGAAGCTTACAACGCCCAGGGATCGCTTGGCAGAACGACGGCCCAACGCTTCTCATGAAGCTATAGACACAACTGCCAGTCAAACGGCGCCTGCAGCGCCAAAGGAGCGGCGAGTTTCTCTCGACCTCTCCAAAAAGGACAAAAGACAAATTACAGGGCCTCCGAAAAGCCCCGTAAAATAAGTTTCATTTTCCATAACCTGAAAGGTTATGGTACCATTCTGTTTTGACTTTAGTATCACACACACGTCACCAAGGTTTTATCGCCAACAAATCAAGTCTAACTTTACTTTTCCGCTCAAGTTCACTGCCCAAAATGGCTCTTCTTCTCCATTGGAATTGTAGAGAACTCAGTCACAACATAGGTGACATAAAAGATTTGCGAAGTAGTCTCTCTCCAATGGCTATGTGCTTACAGGAGACCAATTTGGGAGAAAAACACACCAACTTCCTTAGAGGTTTTACCGTAGTACGGCGCGATCGCATCCGTGCTAGCCGGTTGTCCGGCGGCGTGGCTATTGTCGTCAAAAGTGGTATTGCAGTGAGATAGATCACCCTCAACAGTCACATTGAAGCCGTGGCCGTTACCATTTTAGCTCACAAAACTATCACCATATGTTCCATTTATATCCCCCCACACACGCATTTTACAACTAAAGATATAGAGCATATTTTGGACCAACTGCCTGAACCGTTTGTTATTGCAGGAGATTTTAACACGCACGGAATGCTTTGGGGAAGCAGTACAACTGACACCAGAGGACAAACCCTCAAAGATTTTATTCTGAACAATGACATATGTCTTTTAAATACTGGTATCGTCACCTACTGCTCCCCAAGCACAGGAGCCACTAGCTGCTTAGATCTAGCGCTGTGCTCACCGTCGCTCTTTTGCGACCTAAAGTGGAGCGTGATAGATAATGTTTACGGCAGTGACCGTACGCCTGCTCTCATAAAATTAACACAAACCCTCCCCACCACTCCATCCCGACCACCGCGTTGGAAACTACATCTGGCAGACTGGCCACTGTTCACTGAAAAAGCTGCCCTAGAAAAAGAGATGCTTGATGGCCTAAGCATAGAGGAAATGAACGAGACAGTCACCGCCTGCGTACTACTCGCGGCAGCCGAACAAACTATACCACAATCCTCCGGCGTTATAAAGAAAAAACTTAAACCCTGGTGGACAAAAGAGTGCATACAAGCTAAAAAAATGCAACACAAAGAGTGGGGCATTTTTTGTAAATATCCTACAGGAGAGAACCTCCTAGCATTTTAAAAAGGCGAGAGCGAAGGCAAGATTTATTCGCAGGCAGGCTGAAAAACTCTCGTGGAAAAAGTACATTTCATCCATTAACAGTTCCATCACATCTAAAAGAATGTGGGATCAGGTGCACAAGTTAAACGGCAACTACAGTTCATATACCATCCCCATTCTCTCAACCCCTGGCATCCAGACAACTTTAGGCGAGCAGGCAGACCTACTAGCGCAGCACTTTTGCGCTATTTCGAGCTCAGCAAACTATTCGGCAGCTTTCCTAAAACATAAACAATCTACAGAAAAACAAAAGCTTTCTATTACAGGTTATCACGACAGATCATACAACTCCCCCTTAACCCTACAGGAAATTAACAGAGTGCTTTCTCAAGGTAAAAAAACAGCACCTGACCCAGACAAAATACATTACCAAATGCTCGCCCATTTGTCCCAGGAAGCGGTGAAGGCATTGCTGCACTTCTTTAACACTATTTGGGTCACTGGCAGAATGCCAACAGAGTGGAAAAAAGCCATTATACCGTATTTACTCGATTCTACCGCGCCCTCGATTGTAACGCGCACCCGATTTCCACCGCGAAAAAAAAAAAGGAAGACATCGATTGCAACGCGCACCCATTTTTCTCGCTGGCCCACATGATCACAACACTCGAAAAAACGACTCCTTTCGGGAGCGTCTTCCATTTAAATATGAAGTACGGGCGAAGCTTGTGCCCATCTGACGTGTAACAGAGCATTGCCGTCACTGTAGTTTTACTGTGGACCGATGTCAGCACGCGAACTTGCTTCACCCCCTTCTTCTCGACGGTTGTGGTGCCAGGCATGTCGAAGTAAAGAGGCGTCTGATCGGCATTCCCGATTTGCGCAAGCAGGTAGCCGTTGTTGCGCCGCAAGTTTAGAACGAACCTCTGAGAACAGTGAAGCTTTTCATCGTACTCCTCCACAAAACTTTTCGCTTATGCATGTTCCCCTTCGGAGGGAAAAGCCTTTTCTCTTCATAAAGTTAGTTAGCCAGCACCTGCTCGCTTTAAACTGGCTCTGCATTAGACCTTTTTCTAAGACTAATTGCAGAGCCCGCACTTGGAGCAGTTCTGTCGTCACGGGCCGCTGTTCCGCTCGCTGCTCAAGCACATACTCGCCGAGCAGCTTTTTAATTTGCGGAAACTGACCCTGCTGTGGTCCACTGAAGCCTTTGCGTGAAGCTTTGCTGTCGACAATCTACTGCTTTTGTTTCCGCCGGTCCCGCACGCACGTTTCAGGAACTCCAAACGACCGCGATGCGGCCCAATTTCCGTCCGTTCCTGCACACGCGATGACTTTTCTTTTAAAAGCGGCATCGTGGTGCACTCGAGTTTTTGGAGTTGGCCCTTCCACGCCGTCGATGCTAATGCACTACTAGATGACGAACTCCTCGGCACACGTACGAAGTGCCGCACATGGGCAACACATAGGCAGATATGGCCGACGCGCCATGCCGACGCACGTAGGGGGCGGCCATTTTGGATTTGCCGATGGCAATAGATTGACCGTAATGTTTTTGTTCGTACTCGATTCTAACGCGCATGCGATTTATGAACTGGCTTAACCGGAAAAAAGGTGTGCGTTAGATTCGAGTAATTACGGTAATTCCATTTCTCAAAGCCAGAAGAAACCCTACATTACGAACAAGCTACAGGCCCATAACACTCACAAGTTGTATGGTGAAATCCTACGAAAGCGTTATTAATAATAGACTAACATACATCCTAGAAACCGATAACTTGATAGATGTCCACCAATGTGGTTACAAGAAAGGATGGTCCACCACCGATCACCTTGTTCGCCTTGAACATCCAGTACGAGAAGCTTTCTTGTACAAGCAGCACTGCTTAACAGTATTTTTCGATCTTGAAAAGGCATATGACACAACGTAGAAGTATGGTATCTTATGAGACCTGGCAGATCTAGGAATTCGCGGAAGGATGCTCAACTGCCTGTCCGACTTCCTATCGAACCGAACTTTTCTGGTTCGTTTAGGTACCACACTTTCAGAAACTTTTACTCAAGAGAACGGTGTGCCTCAGGGCTGTGTCTTAAGCACAACTCTCTTTGTCGTCAAAGTGAACTGTGTGAACCAGGTCATAACATCTACTCTTATGCACTCACTATATGTGGATGATCTCCAAATAGCGTGCCGGTCATCTAACATGGCGACGTGCGAGCGACAGATTCAAATAGCACTAAACAAGCTAACACAACGGGCTAACAAATACGGCTTCTGGTTTTCTGAGGAAGAAACGGTTGCTGTAGCGTTCTCCCAGAAACGAGGCTTACAACCAGACCCCGTACTCAAAATAAACAAAACAGTATTGCCAATAAAACAAGAACAGAAGTTTCTGGGGGTCGTATTTGATAAGAAGCTCAATTTTCTTCCACACATTAATAATCTCAAGGTGAAATCCAACAACGCCCTCAATGTCCTCAAAGTCTTGTCCTGAAAGCACTGGGGTTCCGACCGTAAGTGCCTCCTGCTCATCTACCGCTCTTTATTACGCAGCAAACTAGACTACGGTAGTATAATCTACGGTTCAGCAAGAGACTCGTACCTTAAGCGCCTAGACCCTGTCCATAACAAAGGGTTACACTTCACAACAGGTGCCTATCGAACCTCACCTATTTCGAGCTTATACGCCGAAAGTAACGAACCATCCTTGGAATATAGGAGAACGAAACTAATGCTCACGTAAGTCCTTAGATTTCGTTCTTCACCAGATCATATATGCCACAGTATTGTCACACGCTGTGACCTACGACAACACTATGCCAACAAGCCAAACGTAATTAAGCCACTAATACTAAGATTTGAAGAAAAATTTCACGCCCTAAATGTCTCTAGCGAAGCACTCTCCATCGCCAGAAGGCCACCCAGTTTGGCCCCATGGAGTGACTTCTCCGAATTCTTGGATTTTTCACTCTCACATATAAAAAAACAAAACACCCCACGTGAACATATACTACATGAATTCCTTACATTACAAGAAACGTACAACACTTACGAAGAATTTTACACTGATGGTTCGAAGACATCTGTTTAGGTCGGAAGCAGCGTGGTAGGAGCAACACACGAGCAAATAACTAGACTAGTGCAGTTCGTATCTATCTACACCGCTGAGTGCTATGCGTTATGGATGGCAGTACGATACATTATAAGCTCAAAACATAAGAAAGCTGTAATATTTACAGACTCGTTAAGCGCACTAAAAAGTCTCAATTATAAATCTCAGTATGAGCCATTCAGAGGCGATATTTTAAACATGCTATCCCACACACCTGATGACCACATCATATGCCTCTGTTGGGTCCCGAGTCATGTCGGGATCCCAGGCAATGAAAGGGCAGACCAACTAGCTGCAACAGCAAAAGAGGTGCGCGAGTCAAAAACTAACATACCTGCCAGAGATGGGATTCAAGCTGTCCGCCGGGCCACCACCTTTCACTGGCAGCAGGAATGGAAACCACGACAAAACAACAAACTTCACCTAATTAAACCTGTTCTTGGTGAATGGAAGACCTGTATTCATCAAGCACGTTTTATCGAAGTAGTTATATGTCGACTACGAATAGGTCATACGCACATCACACATAACTATCTATTGGCAGGCGAAGAAGCCCCAACATGCGATAAGTGTCAGGAGCAACTAACGGTAATGGACATTTTAATAGCTTGCCCACATATGGAAACATTAAGAGAAAAACATTTTCGTATGTTTTACAGGTTAAATATTCCCTTTCATCCAATGCTACTCTTGGGCGAAGACGCCCTAATACCCATAGCTGATGTGATCAGCTTTTTAAATGAAGCACAACTTCTGAACAAGGTCTAACTACACTAAACTATGCTACCACTAGACATTGCAAAACTTGACTGATGTGACTCGTAGCACAGCCTCTTCGGAGAGGCATCTGCTGCAGCTGGAATTTACAACGAGGCACTTGCCTCCCGGCCCTTAGGTATAAGGACACTGGTATGGCATTAGTGCTATGTAAAAGCCGTTACGGTTTTGACATAACCTCATGCACCAACCATACACATTGACCACCCCGAGCATCACACACATAATCTTAGAAGAGATATATACTTCATGCGTTTACGGAGCCATTCCTTTTAGGCCTTTATACAGCCACGCTTCACCGCTCATCATATCCCATATGTCATCGCCGTCAAGACATTTCAGTCATTGTCATAGCCCTGTCCGCTGTAGGTATTCTCACCATGAGTCTGGCGTAGCATAGCCTTAGTTGCTCTTGTGCCACAAAACCCAACATAACTAACTAATATATATATATATATATATATATATATAGTGCAGCTGTGTGAACAGCAAAATTTTGGCTGTGAAGGGAATTCGAACATTAAAATTTGAGCGCTCGGCACCAGCTCGCCCATCCATCATGATGGGGCTGGTGGATTTGATGTAGTACGTGTGGGCTGCGGCAGAATCCCAATCTTCAAGACCCCTCCCCCCCCCACCATGTATATTTGACGTCACTCTCAGAACAAAAAATTACGGCTCGTCGTCACTAGCCCTGCGATCATAAATGACAACCACATGTGCAGTGCAGGCACACACGTGAGCAGTGCGCACCTAATCCCAGCGTAACTATATTCTGCCGCAACCGCTGCGAACTTAAATGCGGTCCTGTCGAACGCGATTATCGGCGACCACAAAAGTACACGCGCAGTCATTGCGCACTAACTCAACCCAGTATTTCTTTCCGTGATGATGCGAGCCGAGATAGCAACGACGCAGGTCTTAAAATTACGCGCACGGCCAGCGCAGCGCGCACAAATTGAAAACAGAACTAGTTTGCCGCAACCACGGCACAGGAAACAGCAGTTGCTATCGTCTTGCTCATCGATAGCGAATACGATTCAAAGGTGTGCAGCTAACATAGTTGTAGATATAAAGCCATAAAACGACACGAAGCGTTACGGCTTTCCTGTCATTCACTTATGGCCACGGTAGTGCGGAGCTTCGTCACTTTTTCTTGCAGTTATCAGTTGTCCACTAGTGAAGCTTTGGCATGCTCGTTTGCGGTGCTGTGCACTCGGCGTGCCTCAAGGGTTGTCTGGAAAGTTTTCTTCTTTATAACCCACCTCTGCATATAACTGGCACCCCTGACCACAAACTGTGGGAGGAAGAAAAACTACCCACGTATTGACGCAAGGCCGCCTGCTTTGCATTGCCGCGAAGCCGTGTTGTGAAACCAACTTGCACGCCAAAATTTTCGTATAACCCTCTCCCCGACTTCTGCTCCAAATTTTCTGTATATTTTGATCACGTTATACGCGAGAAAATAGATTCACTTAGTGTTTGGCCAGGCACGTCTGA
This sequence comes from Rhipicephalus microplus, assembly GCF_043290135.1. NCBI lineage: Eukaryota > Metazoa > Arthropoda > Arachnida > Ixodida > Ixodidae > Rhipicephalus > Rhipicephalus microplus. The sequence goes on along the minus strand of NC_134708.1, from coordinate 24,686,856 downwards.
GTTGGCGAGAGTTCAATGCAAGCGCTTGCTGCCAAACAAAGGACTAGTCATAATCATCAAATCTTACCTAATTTCGTGGTCTATAGATGAAATTTTGCTACAGCGAAATTCCGCGACAACGAATTTTTTCATGCGTCTCGTCATTTTTGTTGTAGCAGGATTTCACTGTACTTGGAATAGTGAAATCTTGGTGTGAATTGAATCTAATCGGAAGCCTTATTAAAAAAAATATTTGAAAGTTTGAATATTCACACACCCCTGAAATACGTGTCTATATGATGAAGACAGTGATGTGTTGGCCCGGCTGCGTGTTCAAGACCACTGTGCATAGATGTTCACTCGTTCATTGCACCACATGCAGGAGGGTTCGCAGTCCTCGTCGAGCTCTGAGCTGGGCCGAGAGGCGCCCGTGTGGATTCCCGACCAGCGGGTGACCATGTGCCAGCTGTGCACTAGCGGCTTCACCTTCACCCACCGGCGGCACCACTGCCGCGCCTGCGGCAAGGTCGTCTGCGCCACTTGCTCCTCTCACCGGCTTCCCCTGCCTTACCTGGGCAGTGACAAGCCCGTCCGCATCTGCGACGACTGCTTCCGCTCCCTCCAGTGTGGCGGTGAGCGATTCTGACCGTTTATGTGAGGGCTTCGCATTAGAACAATTAGAACAGGGGTTCTCAAAGTGGTCTCCGCAAAACCTAAGGCCCCTCCTCGGGGTTACACGAGCCACTGATAAATTTTTCTTAGTTGTGCACTCGCCAACTCAACTCACTTAGTTGGCGATCCTGTGAGGTAGGCCTAGCTCGCTCAACAGTCGGCGTGCTTCCACTTGGGCCATCTCGGTCGATATGGCGCGACCCCTGCTTCACACATCTTCGATGAACTTTACTAACTGTACTTCCAGATCAGGGTAAACGCCGTTCTTAGGGCCGGGAAATGACCTGCTATCGCAGTGCGTGGCTTATAGGCCGTCTTTCCTCTTTCTCCACAGTCGCACGCAAGGCTCGTCCACGTTGTGCTGTCTTCCCGCTTCGCAAATATTCGAACTTCTTGGCGATGTCGATGATCTTTAAGCTTTTGCTGTGCGGTGAAGAACTGCCGCCGCACGCTACTCATGGTGACTCAATAGATCGAGTTGAGCTTTGCGAACAGGTCGAGATGTAGAGAACAAGTGAGTAGTATTAGCGAGGTAGAGAGTGCTCACACTCGGCGACAACTTCATGCTTTTTCTTGGGAGCTCCGTTATGACCTCGTGGAAGCAATAGAACCAAAATGGATGCCTGCTACAACGCCAAGAAGTAGTACTTAAGTTTACTGATATTATCTAATTTGCCTTGCTGAAATAAATACTGCATTATTTTATTACGGAACCCAGATGGTTACAGTAAGTTATAGATAAGAAGCAGGTATTGTTCACTTTACAAATATACATTCCCTTTCTTTTTATTTCTTAGACAACACCACATTTTTGGCAAGCTCTTTCCCAAAATAAGCATGGTGTCTGTGACATAGGGGCATGTGGAGGGTGGTGGAGGGTCACTGTGCAGCCACAAACGTCAAAAAAATATATATATATATTTGTAATGTGACACTGAGGTTTACACTGAACAGTCGAATCATCTGTCCCCAAATGTTTTTCTAGATGCTTCAACGATGAAAAAACCTGGAAAAGTCAGGAAATTTTGATTTTTCTGGAAAAGTCATGGAAAAGTCGGGGAATTTTTGAAAAACCTGGCCAGGTCTTGGAAACTGACAGCAGTTCTGTGCGGCCGTCCTAAAAATAAGCATTACCATTGATCAAAGCTTACAATGTCTCTCTTCCGACTACAACTACAGTGAGCGGCTAAAAGAGGTGTGAGAGAAAAAAAAAGATAGTGCATAACTGTTGATTCTTAGTGCAAAACTCGAAAGGATACACTGACGTATGGAACAGAAAGTTTACTGACGTTTCGGCACCCAATATGAGAGAGAGCCTTGTTCACAATAAAAGCCATAAGAAGGCACAGTGTACCTAAGTATGCCTAAATACGGGACGTAAGCAGCGAGAGTACATTGTCAAAAGTGTCCCATCGCTCCTGTTCAGAGTATGCACAGTCTGTGTCTGGATTCTAGGTGCAGGCATGATGCAAGCTTATTTCAAGTGTGGAGCGTTTTAAAGTCACACCTACTCTCAAATCCAGCGTTGGCGGTGGTATCTACACCCTACTGCGCATGCTTGCGTCTCGTGCCGCATGCTCGCGTCTTGTGCACATCTGTACCACTTCTGTAAACCCGGGTAAATTTCTCATTGCAGTTTCGCGAGATTGTGTACATCTGCAATTATTTTTTAGCTTGATGGCCACAGAAGAGTTCCTAAATCAAGGTAACGTGCCAACATCCGTGATTAATCTGTGAAATCAAGGTAGCTGTTGCACTTTGACAGATTCCTTCTTGCCACCACATATTCGAACATCGGCATTATAAAGGCCGTCCCCAGCTTTCATTGCAGTCGTCCGAAGACTTCCATTGCACTTCAAACGTCAGAGTCCAGAGACTTAAAATGCAAACATGAATGTGCTCGTCGGAAAAAGAAAGAAAATTTTTCATTGAGGCTCTGTTCTTGCAATGTTGTCGTTACTCGTTGTCAAGGCAAGGTACACAGAATAAGTGAGTAGTGGTTATGTATTCTTTTTTTTTGCAGAAAAGTATATTATAGTGGTGCGCAAATCAGGTAGGGACGCAAATCATTAGTGAATACAGCAATCCAGGATGAGTCAGATCTAGTCCAATCCACATCCTAAATAGTTGAGTCGGTAAATACAGCAGTTCAGGTTGACCTGATTCAATTCAATCCAATCCACATCCTAAGCGGCATGGGCTATAGCTATTATAGAAAACTAGATTTTACTCGATTGGCAGAATCGGCCGGGCTTCTGTGTCCTCATTTCGCACGGATGCTGCGATATGGCACCACTTCTGAATTTCTTAGCAGCTTTGACTGCGATGTTGGACTATCGCGGGCTCCTTCAAACTTTCATCTGTGGTTACTTTAAAGTGGTGTGTTTGCTTCGTGGCTCTTCCGGAGAACATCAAAGCGCTGACTTGCTCACTGCTTGGCTCAGGGGTTTTATTTTGGCCAGTCATACATGTTTTTTTTTTTTTTCACGTTTACCACACGTGCTCAGAACGTTCTGAGTCTGTCTGATAAATATATTTACTTATTTTATATGGAGCGCCTGTTTTTTTTTTTTACCACTCGAGAGTTTGTTTCCAGTGCACAGAGTTTTCCAAGCAGACGTGGCGGTCATGGAATTTGCGTTGAATCATCATGGAAAACCCGGAGAAATCGGGGAATTTAGAAATATCAAATTGGTAGACACCCTGGCAAGCGAAACCAAAATCGTTCGCAAGCTGCCGTACTACTTTCGGGGCAACACGAATTTGCGGAAATTGCTTCCATGTCAATTTCTACATTGTTTAGGGGCTTCATAGCACTACACGCATTGCTGTGAAGCAGCACTATAGAAAAAACTCCGCTTATCATTTGCACCCTCACATTGCAACTGAAATTTTCGGGTTTTTGGTGTGAGTTATATGTGTGAAAACCGGGTCATGAAATATAGCTTATTACGTAGTAAATGAATTGCAATAGATATAGTGTTAAAAATGAATTTTTATAACAAATTGTTTGATATAAAAAACTTATTTTCATGTAAGGTGTAACTTTGTTATGGTGTTTGAGTGCATTTGTTTTACTTAAAGTGTGACAAACAGTTACTAGAAAATTGCTCAAATTACCCTGTTTCATAATTTTGGAACTTTTTGCCTGCTGGATGCATGCAATCCCTGACGTATTCTAGAACTTGAGGGCAATGTTTTCAGCAAACATCGCTGCAATGCCTGTTTCAACCCGCTGACGATGTTTATCTATTGTTCTGTCTTCCGTAGGCGAGCCGAGGGACCACCCGGAGGCAGATGGGGATGGTGACCAAGGCCAGGCGAGAAGGAAGAAGTATGGCGGCGTTCTCCAGGTACGTTTTCGTCTGCTTGCACGTCTGTGTGTCAGACGGGGATGACTTCCGACAGTTGAAATGAAATTGCCACGCCTCGGTCTAGTGGCTAAGGTGCTTGACTGCCGACCACAAGGTCGCGGGCTCGATCCTGGCCGCGGCAGTCACATTTCGATGTAGGTGAAATGCTATAGCACCATGGGCCGCACGATGTCAGTGCACCTTGAAGAACACCAGATAGTCAAAATGTTCAGGGCTCTCCGCTATGACTTCTCTCATAATCATAAGGTGTTTTTTGGGGATGTAAAACCCCTAATATTATTACTAAATTGCCACACTGGGATATTAATTCAGCAACGTTTGTCTCATGCTGTACACCCAAGCTTAAGCATTTTACGGGTGAAGACTCGCGAATGAAAGCACGAGTCTTCACCCGCAAAATGGAAAAAAAACGGGAGGGTGTCCTTGGTTTTGCTCTCACAGAGTGTGACAACGTAGCACGATGATTCACCTTTTTTACGATGCCATGCTCACGTGCCCTTCCCCTAGCGGAAATGTCGTAGAATGCCTCAGTGCCTTGGATGCTTTCGCTCTGGCAATACCAGTTCTCTTGCACTAGTCTGTCTGTACGAGCTGGTTGGTACCTGTCCAGGGAAGGCGAGAAAAAGCATGAGCAACAGGAACACGGGACAGAGATGAACTAGGCGTGGAATCGCAACCCCAGTCAGCGGGATTGCAAGTCGGCACTTTGTCTTTGCCCCCGTTTGCGCCGTTTATCATTTCCTGCGCCGGTCCTGGCCCCTACCGAGACCCTGCCGAAACTGCAGCGGGGCAGTGCAGAAAATCCAAAATGTGGATGGACCACGTGTTGATCTCGAGCCAAAGCAAGAACATATTCCTTTTGCGTGCGATCGTCCTAGCCTTTGGGCGGTACCAAAGCAGGAGTGCTCGTGCAATATCCCGCAACACTTCACAACCGTGCAGTGCGTTCCTTAATCCTCTTTTTTTGGTCTCCCGCAGGAGGTCGCGGCAAACGATCTGGGTTCGTCGATAAGTGGCTACCTTCACCATTGGTCGAAGAAAGCTTGGAAGCGACAATGGTTTGTCGTCAAGGAACACGTGCTGTACGTCTACAAGGCAAGCGAGGATGTGGCCGCGCTTCGGACGGTGCCGCTTCTCGGTTACCAAGTGGGTGCAGTCACCAAGGTGCGTCGCATTTTTTTCTTCTGCGGCAGTCAGCGCATTGAGGCCTATGGTCCAAGGATCAACCTCCCCATTCTTCAGTGTAGTACGCTCGTATCTCGGTATAACGAACCTGGATATAACGAAATACCGGTTATAATGAAGTACATGAAGAATAGTCTTGTAATAAGTACAGTGTTAGAAATAAACCTTTATAACTATAATAAACTAGTTTTTATGTAAGATGCAAGTTTGTTACAATGAGGTTCGACTGTACTTTTCCTAGTAACCATGAAATGATTTCACTACCAGAATTTATTGCCTCCGGAATTGACTGCTACAAAAATCTATAGAATTCATTGAATACGTGCGGAGGTATGAAGATTTTGTTGTAAGCTTCAAAAGCTCTCTCTCTCTCTCTGAGTCTGCGAGCACGCTCAAAGTTACACAGGGCAATGGGGCACAAGGATACAAGGATTCTTGTTCTTTTTAAAACCTGTCCCTAGCTAGCATATTGCCGCGACAGGTTGGCCACGTTCAAGTAGCCGCCGCAATCATCATGGCAAGAGCACCAGCAAGACCCGGCTGGCATGCGTCACGCGTTGGTGCGCTCCAACAACGAGGAAGAGGAAGTTAGTCGACTCTGTGCCTTTCGGCTGCTTGGACTCGACGACCATAGTCATTAGACTTGTGGGCACAAGTTCGCCCTAATAAAGTTGCTTGTTTTTTGGCCTATCTGCCTCAGCATCGCTACATTTCTGGTGGAGGTGCTGGGTATGAATCGAAGCCCCGCGAGCTCAAGACAGCGTAGCCCCGACGACCAGCGTATCAACCCCGTGGAAGTGACTCCTGTACACCAGAGGGCAAGTCGCCGTCTTCGAGGTGACTCACCTGAGTTCGGTCCTCTTCACTCCACACCAAGGGGAATTCAAACTATGGATGCCACCACTATGACTACCCAGGTAACACCGGCACAAGTGTTCATAAGCCAACCGCACCAGCCGCCAGTATTCCACGGCGACTCGTACGAGGATGTTGAAGATTGGCTGGACCTGTTCGAGAGAGTGGCGCGCTTGAATGGTTGGGACGAAAGAGAGAAGCTCCGTCGCGTATACTTCGCCCTGGACGACTTCGCAAAGACATGGTTTGAGAACCATGAAACCTCGTTGTCTACCTGGGAGGTATTTCGACGACAAGCAGTGGCTACGTTCGCGAACGTAGACCGAAAGGAAAAAGCGGAAGCTGCTCTTCAATCCAGGAACCAGCTCACAAACGAGACTGCTGCCATGTACATCGAGGACATGGTCCGTCTCTTCAAGCGTGCGGATCACAACATGGCTGAAGATAAGAAGGTGCGCCATCTAATGCGCGGAGTGAAGCAAGAGCTGTTCGCCGTTCTCGTCCGCAACCCTCCAAGCACTGTTGCTGAGTTTTATTCGGAAGCGACGGCCATCGAAAAAACACTAGAACAGCGCGCTCGGCAGTACAACCGGAATGTTAACTGCGCATCTGCACAGCTATTCTCTGGAGGCGTGCGAAACGACGTTGAAGCCCTGCGAGAGCTCATTAGATCAGTTATTCGGGAAGAACTGAGCAGACTGCAAATGCCCCAGACTTCAACTGCACTATCTGTTACAGACGTTGTTCGTGACGAACTGAGGCAGGTCATACGAGAACCAGAGCGTGAGCTGCAGCCAGTTCGACCTATCCGAACGTACTCTGAAGTTCTCCGACAACCAACGGTACACAGCAATGCAGCAGTTGCGATGGCGACGACTCCTCTCCCATCTACAGCACGCAGCGTACCTCGTCCACGGGAACCAACGGCTACCTATCTGCCCCCAGGAGCACGTAGCACGCATCGCTATGCGGAGCCTAGGCCCAGAAAAAGTGACGTCTGGCGTGATCACGAGCACAGGCCTCTTTGTTTCCATTGTGGCGAAGCGGGTCATTTGTACAGATTCTGCCCTTACCGACAGGCTGGATTAAGAGGCTTCCCGTCGTATGCACCGTGCCCCCGAAACGGCGAACGACCAGCGGAGATTGAGGAGTACTTGTCTACGCGCCAGAACTCGCCACCTCTACGCCAACGTCGGTCACGGTCACCATCGCCTATGCGCTACCGGTCATCCAGCCCACGTGCACCTTCAAGGCAGCCTGGTCATCGCTCTCCAAGTCCACTCCCGGAAAACTGAAGCAAGCGACCTGTGGAGGTGAGGCCGCTGATAACATCAATTACGAAGATCCTCCAATATGGCTTGAGGGCGACGACGGTGTATTTCCGGTAAATGGGTGCAACCACGAAAGCGTTACTTCAGATTTGCGGTTGAGAATAGAAGGATGGGAGCTGAATGCCTTAGTCGACACCGGTGCTGATTATTCAGTGATAAGTCACAAGATGGTGAAGAAGCTGAACAAAGTTGTGACACAGTGGAGTGGATCGCAGATACGCACGGCAGGTGGTCACATTATTACGCCCCTTGGCAGATGCACCGCAAGACTTGAAATACGGGGCTTTATTTACGTTGCCGATTTCATTGTGCTACCAGAATGTTCAAGAGACCTCATTATAGGAATGGATTTTTTGCGAGCTAATGGCGCCGTAATTAACCTGCGTAGGTCCAGCGTGTCGTTTTCGACTGAACGAGCTATACCTGTAGAGGAATCTGAGGGACGCCTAACTGCTCTACGCGTTGTTCATGATGACGTAACTGTGCCACCACGCTGCAGCATAATGGTGCTCGTAGAGAATGACGCATCTTACAACCGCGAAGGCATAGCGGATACAAATGTAGGGCTGTTTTTGAAAAAAGGTGTCTGCGTAGCGCGGGGGTCTTGTTCACTTGACGAATGGCCGTGCAGATGTCCTACTTACGAATTTCTCCAATGAACTTCAACACATCGCTCAAGGCACGGCTATTGCCTATTTACACGACTTCTGTATGGCGACAGAACTATGCAGCTTAACCACGTCAACCACTCGACCAGTGGCCTGCAACATCGACACATCCGTGACCGTCAACCAGAGCGTTCCGGACTGTCAAAAGAAACAGATTTACGCCTTAGTAAAAGAATTCTCTGATTGCTTTTCAATTGCCTCGAAGGTCCAGCGCACGTCAATTACGAAACACAGAATTATAACGCAAGACGACACGAGGCCTATATGCCAGCATCCATATCGAGTGTCACAGAAAGAACGGGAAATCATTAAAAAGCAAGTGGAGGAAATGCTTTCGGATGATGTCATCCAGCCTTCAAATAGTCCATGGGCGTCCCCCGTAGTGCTCGTCAAGAAAAAAGACAACACGCTTAGATTCTGTGTCGACTACCGAAAACTCAACAGTGTAACTAAACGAGATGTATACCCCTTGCCACGTATTGACGATACACTAGATCGGCTGCGATCCGCAAAGTTTTTCTCCTCCTTGGATCTGAAAAGCGGATATTGGCAAATAGAGGTAGACGAGCGGGACCGTGAAAAAACAGCATTCGTAACACCAGATGGCCTCTACGAATTCAAAGCGCTTCCATTCGGCCTCTGTTTCGCGCCAGCGACGTTCCAGCGAATGATGGACACTGTCCTCGCCGGATTGAAATGGCAGTCATGCCTGGTGTATTTGGATGACGTGGTGGTATTCTCTGAAATGTAGCGATGCTGAGGCAGATAGGCCAAAAAACAAGCAACTTTATTAGGGCGAACTTGTGCCCACAAGTCTAATGACTATGGTCGTCGAGTCCAAGCAGCCGAAAGGCACAGAGTCGACTAACTTCCTCTTCCTCGTTGTTGGAGCGCACCAACGCGTGACGCATGCCAGCCGGGTCTTGCTGGTGCTCTTGCCATGATGATTGCGGCGGCTACTTGAACGTGGCCAACCTGTCGCGGCATTATAGACTCACACTTCATTAAAACAAAGTTATCCGAAAATTTGTTGTATAGGTTTATTTCTAACACTATATCTATTGCAAAACTATTTTTCATTTACTTCATTATAACCGACATTTTGTTATATCTGGGTTCGTTATATTGAGGTTTGAGTGTAAACGTTACACGTGGCTCATTCGCCCACGCTGCGATGGGCCGTGCCATGGGCATGCTGCAGCCATGGCGACTAGGCAGCTTGTGATGTTCGAATGAGCCAGTGGCCGTGTCTCTTGGGTATGTAATGCAATTGATTTAGGTGCATGGCATCATACGTCGAGAGAAGAATGAGCAACTTCTAGCTGACTTTAAAGCTTAATTGTGAATTCTCTGCCACTTGCCGTGCCATAATGTTTGACTCACGCGCTCACAGGAGCCTTGGCAACCCATCTGCAGAATTTTCTAACCGTGTGCAAAAAACATTGTTGGGCCCCTTTAAAAAAACTCCAGGGGGTGGTGACTAAGCCACAGTTCTACACTATAGTTTGCCTTGTAATCATATAGTAGTGGTCCTGGCACATAAAAACCCTCTAATTTAATGAAACTTTTCTATTCTGACTATGCTGTGTGAAATTCTTTCAGGGCTTCGAAGAAGTTCCACGAGAGCAGCTCTTTCTTCTAGAACACACAGGGCTCGACCCACTAATCTTCTATGCAGACACATCAGATCTTGCGACGAGGTATGTTTGATATTTTTTGTATAGTAGGGATTGTTACGGGCTTCAGTAGGGTTTATTTTGGTGTCCTTTTTTTTTTCCCTGTCTTCAAGAAACTTTGCCCATCGGAACGTTTTTCACAAACGTTTCTCCTCATGCCAAGCCTTTTTCGACCTTGATTTTGCCTTGTCACCCAACTTTTTATACTACTTTTTTGTTTCCATATAATTCTGATTTTTCATGTCCTTGTGACTGCAGTCTACACCCAGTGTGAAGTCCACAGAGACAAATTTGTGGGAAAATTTAGAAATTTTTTTATATTATACAGGAACATATTTTGCGTGAAAATAAGCTTTCATCAATCAGACTCTCAACAGCAACCATTCTTCCACAGGCATTTCATGACCTCACTTATTTTCGATCTAGTGTTATGATTCCAACTTTAAGATCAAATTATAGAACGTTTTGTAAAGTTGATATATACTCAAAATTCAATATAAAGAAATATCAGTTATGACGAAGCAAATGAAAAATAGTCTTGCAATAGATAGTGTTAGGAATCACCTTTATAATGAATTTTCGGCTATAACAAACTTATTTTCTTGCAAGATGCAACTTTGTTGTAATGAGGTTTGAGTGTAATTGCCAAGTTCATTACTTTTATGCATAAGGCTCATGCAGCAGTTGGTATGAATGTACAGCGTTAAAAGTATTTTTTGGTGCTGCTCGAAGAAATTTATCCTGCGGCCTATTTGCAGATGGCGGGAGGCAATGGAAGAGGCGACAAAACTCAGCTGAGACGTAGGTGATCACTGCAAAGAACCGACGGGAACGTAAAAGGAACGACCTCGAGACGGAGCGTGCCTGTTCCAGAGTAGACGAGACTGTTTCGAACATTGTAAAGCCACGTTGCGGGGCGTTCCTTTTTTTTTTCTCCAGCTGTTACTCACCATCAAACGAACCAGATGCGAAAGCCTCGTTATGTTCGGGCGAAAAAGTAAACAAAAATTGGCGAGGCCGAGGCAAGCGCCTTACCCACTAAAGTCATCTCGGCCTCACAAGTTGCAATCTCAACCTGCAAAAAGAAACTCCAGCAAGTTGTCGTGGCTTACCATTGTAACTGCCTTGCCGTCCACGTGAAAAACAAGGCGCACCCACGCTTGATGTGGCCTCCAGAGACACAACTAGTTGCTAGCAGGAAAATCAAACGGTCCTTCTTTCGTACCCATCTTTTTGTGTGTGTATGTATGCGTGTTGAACCCTCAAACGTGCCTCCTGACGTCAGCATGCAAAGGCATCGTGACATCTGCTCTTTTTTTTTTACCTATCTGCCAGTTTTTGACACATCTTTCATTGTCCCTCCCCTTCATAGGTTCCTCGTGCGAGATGTTCGGTCTCGTATCACTGTATCGTGCCATTCCCTTGGGGCCGTGCTTCTTAATTTATTGCTGCCATCACCGCGTGAAAATCGCCAAAAGACTTGTTTGCATTGCCTCGTTAGCTTGTGCAGCCCTCATAATCTCGTTTGTTCCTCGTATAGACGTCTATACATTTACTTCAACTTACTCGCAGTGTGCACTGATCGTTTGTGCAGTTGCGAGGAGCTGCACTGTTAGTCTATTTTTACGTAGATTGTTGATCATTTGTAGATGCGACGTTTCAGTTTTAGCTGATTTTAGCAAAACCTCTAGTTTTTTTTATTACCAACCATCGGCGGTCCTGTCAAACCGATCGGTGTCTACTTACAGGTTGATTACATGCCGAAATGTGTATCCAGAAGAAACAGTTCAAGAAAATGTCCGCGCTTCGCTTCCAGCCTGTTGTTATGATGAAGCTTTGTTCGGATGCTGCATTGTTCAATGGATACGTCAATTCATTGGGTGCATTCGCCTGTTTTACAGCCATTTCGAGGTCAGCTGCATGCAAAGCAGCTAAAATCGCATGCAAAGCTGATTGCTTTGCGTGCAGTTTTTTTTTTTTTTTGCGTAATGACTTGAGAATTGCGCTCCACTTCTCGGTGTTGCTGAACCGCCTCGCAGACAGTTAGAAAGGTGGAGGTGTTTTATAGATAGTTGCTTTTCCGAATAGCTCTGCACCACTCCATGCCTTTTTTGCATTGGGTGAGCTAAAGAGACTACACCGACAGAGTTGTGATTACCACCGTGCCTTTTTTTTATACATATATAACTTAACTGGATACTGCACGAATCCAAGTTGTTAGTTTGGGCTGTGTGCAATGTCGAAACGAGGAAGGCAGTTGTTAATTTTTTTTTTCAACCAGTTTGAATGTTCAATCTTTTGATAGTATATAATATATACATATATATATATATTTGCTTTGTAAATAAAACCGTTGCCAATGAATGTGTTCTGTTATCACTTTATTGCAAGCATCAACATGAATGTTAATTCGTAATCCTGCATTCAATGCACTGGTTACCAGAGATGGGCTTAAAAAAAAAAAACAAGAAATATAATCTACAATGGAATGACTGTGTTATTTAAATGGCTTTTTTAAATGTTAAATGTCGTGTTTCTAATAAGCAGCTCTATTTTCCACTGGGCACGTGTGGCCATGTGTGAATATCTTTCGTGAATAATTTTTAAAGTACTGATTTCTAGGAACATAACTTATCCTTGTTAATCAAACGTCGCAGTACACTGAGAATTGTAAGCGTTTATTATGTAACAATTCTGTTAATAATCTGTCATTTTAATTAAGTAACCCATTCACAACAGCGTGACTGCAGAAAAAAAAAAGAAAATACTTTTTTTTTTTTTTTGAGATTGAATCTCGCTCACATCTCAAGGTCAAAAGCAGCCAGGTAAACTTGCCCAAACAGCGGGGCCCGGAGTTCAGCCGCCAAAAGGTAAGGCCGATTTCAAAAATACCATGCTTGTAATATAACTTGGATATATGCGGGACTCAAAGCACCATTCTACAAGCGCAGGAGTGTGACGCTCGACCCAGCTCGCAATTTAGAAGACCAACGACTCGGGGAAGCCACTAGATATCGACGACGAAACCCTACCCGCCATTTGCTGTGCGCTTCTGTGTGGCAGTCGATGCGAGTTGGTTTCGGATAGCGGTACGTTGCTCGTTTACTTCCGTCTCGAGGCTCTTCTAAACGCCTGCCACGCAGTGAGAGGATAAGGCGAGCTCCTGCAAGACTCGTGCGAGCCACGCCAAAAAAAAAAAAAAAATGCGAGCGAAATAGTTTAAACGAAACGCGGAACGTATGGGAACAAAGAAATCACGTGAGGTGTTTGTTTACATGCGTCAGCTGATCGCAAAGCTACGGGCAACACTGGGCGAGGCGATGGGCGGGGCCACGTACTTCCTCCCACAGGAGAGAGCAACCTCCTCGCAAAACCTCATCGTCGTTTTAACGAAGCGTTTCTTCTAAAAATCGACGCTAATGTCGCCGAGTTGGCAGTGTCTCGAGAGATTCCGTTGCGGGGAGTAGATAAATCGGGCACGTCACATGCGTCAGTGTGTGACGCCCGAAGCTTGAAGCCATGCACGAAGCGCTGCTTCGTGTTTAGGTTTAGCTCTCTCTCTCTCCCCCTAATAAAAAAAAGTCACGTGACGTACACGTCACGTGTGGTGTTGCAGCCCATGACCTACTACACTCCTGACCTGCCCAGAGAGCACCTCTTCCAGCGCCCACGTTCTAGTTCATACCTTCTGCCGCTAGGGCCGTCACCTACGAGCGGCGTGGCGCTAGGCAGCACCTGTTCGCTGACGTCACCTTCACTCTTTGTAGTCAAATTTTAACCAACAAAGCACTCGTAGTGCGAATTTATGATCCACAATTTAGAAATATCCAGAAATAATAATACTAAAAGACATTCAGAATTTTTTTTGCAATAAAATGCACGCGACAACGCATAGGCTGTCCAAAATCATGTAAATCCACGGGTTTCCACGTTTGTCAACCAGTGTGCTATAAATTCTTAAGCGCACTGAACAGCTTACTTGACCAGCAATGTATGGGAAGAAATAGTCACATATATGCCGACAGTTCACCACAGAAAGCAGGCATTCTTATACCAGCGCCTACAAAACAACCGTAAAGAAGCAGACGAACAGGTTATAGGTAGCGCCACCTACGGCGAGCGATTGAACGAGAGCGGGGACACGCGCTCCCATAGGAACCCCGCTATCTGAACAGGTCAGGAGTGTAGTAGGTCATGTTGCAGCCATGGTGCAGCAGAGCAGTCGCAGCCAGCCAGTTCGCCATTGTGAGCCGAAGCATTAAGCAGCAGCATTCGGAGGTAACCGCGCGAAGTCCGCAGGAGCGGTTTTTCTTGCGCAGCTTCCTGGCCGTGAGGTAAGACAAGACGATGTCTTCTCCAAGCGCTGGGAAGAGGCGTATGGATACCGACGTCATTAAACTGTATCCTTTTACTCGCTCCGTGAAACGACGAATGGGAGAAAAAAATATCCCCCCACCAGCGCACTTCACACACCCCGAAGCGTTTGGTTCGCTTTGCTTGGTCGCTCTGCTGATCTGGGTGCATGGGTAGGGGCACGAGAAAAGCCCGAATGTGCGCGTTTGGGACCTCAGTGCGTGACTTGTTATGGGAATCGACGCTGCGCGCAAGCACCTGGCGATGCTGGGGTGGCGACTGCACCTTCGGTACATGCCCTTAGGTAAGTCTTGCGACCCACCGTATTGTTGCTTCGCTAGGCATGTTCTCTCTTCAGCTGGCTCTAATCAGGTTTGAGGACCCGCTGGCGTGATAGGTACCCTTTGTTTGTTGCTGCCTGAAATGCCCCCGCGACTGTACGCTGCAGTGCTTTCGTGAATTGATGCGTGTTGAACGTACTTTTCGAAGAGATCCAACCGAGAAAAGTTATTCCGTGACCTCCAGGTGATTTGGGCAACCCTTTCGACGCTTCCACGCGGGGCCTTGTTTCTATGCGCCCGCTTAGGCCCTTGTTCGCACGGGTGTCTGCAGTTGTGTGTGTGTGTTTCGTTTGCGGACTTCCTCGGAGGGGGCAAGGCTACTCGACAACTGGCCTTTTTTTTTTTTTTTTTTACGACTGTGCACAAAACGGCAACATCTGGACGCGTGGACTCGCTTATTTAGTCAACGTTTCCCGTTACGTCGTGACGAGCACAGAGGGTAATAAGTGACGAGAAATCGACGCATCTATGAAAGCAAACAAACAACAAAGTTTCGATCTTTCGCCGTCCCTACCGATCAGCTGCTACGACTAAGCGCACCGTTGTAGGAGCGCATTTCTGACCTCCTTTTTTTCTAAGGGCTCTTCTTTCACTACTTGTAGGTTGCTTTAGCCTCCTGCGTTGCTTGCGACACCCCTCTTTCATTTTTTTTTTTGTGTGTGTGTGTGTTCCCGAAACCGCGTTACTGAGGCAGTTATTATTTTTACCTTGGTCATGGCATCCATACGGACGCGTCAGTTGTAGCAGCTGTCCGTCAGGTCTCGCACTTACTTGAATTGCGTCACATTCTAATGTCTTTCCACGGCGCCTCGAATGTGCGGATGTACTTCCGTATACCCGAACGCGTTAAAGCTCACTGACCGCAATCCGGCTGGTTATCGGTGATTTGCTAATAACCGAGCTTTCCTGAAGCGAACTTGTGCGCAACGTTAACCACGCGTTGGTGTAGGTTTCGCCTTTCCCACTTGAATTCACTCTTGTCTTTTCCCTCCGCTGCCCGGTCTACTGTGGTTCGTGCGAAAAAGATGTGCTGGTTAATCCACTACCTGATCTTATGCGCAACGTTGACTACGCGTTGGCGTAGGTTTCGCTTATCGCACTTGGACTCACTTATTCGTTTGTCTCCTTCGTAATCCACTGGGCTGTGGTTTAACTTGAAAAGGAGATCACTCTCTCTCTTCTTAGTATATACATCTTGTCTCGTATTACCAGTTTTTAATGTCGAGAAAAGAAATTCGCCGAGAATGCAGCGAATTCCTTGGACGTTTACTTGGAATCTCGCTTTGTGAAAGTAAAAGAAACTGCTTTCGACGGCCAACTTTTTTTTTTTTTAACTTTCACATGCTCATAAGCGATTGAGTCACATTCGTTTCTAGCCATATGTTGTTTGTTCCTAATGTCCTTGCCCGTAGGGAAATGACAAAAAAAATAATACTAATCGTGCGGCTGCTGCTAGCTACCCGAACGACAGCGTAGGCGTACAGCGAGTCTTGTAAATGCATTCGGCGATGAGATGCGTAAAAAATGCTAAAGAAAAGAAAACCCAAGAAGTGTCGTTCACAGCTGGCTGTGCACCAAGATTGCGGGCGCCTTCGCGTTTTGCGTCGTGGCGCCTCTTCCGCAATGAGCATGGCCACCTACCTATACGGCTTCACAGGCACGTGGTTTGGCCCCCGTCCTAGCCTTAGTTCAGGACCGTCAAACTGCTATAGCAGTGGATACAGTAGAGTACTGCAAAGTTGAAACTACCTTCTCACAGGAACATTGGTGTGCACTTGTTACAAATCCATTTTGTTTTAAACTTCGCAACAATGTACTTCAGGTGAAAAGTATGCTATTCCAACTAGGCCTCTACACAAGTCTCTGAGGGAATGACATGAAGAGGACTTCAAAAACACACATAATGTATCGACAGAATAAAATTCGAAGAGTGTATTACAGCAACGAAAACACACACTGCATTCGTTGTGCAATTCTGATTGTGCCGGAACGAAGTCGCTGTGAAATGTGTTTTGCTTTAGCGTCCAGCACGTCAAACCTTCCTTTCGAAGCTCCTAGCCCAGTTCCCGAGTATCTTTTATATTGGTAGCTTTTACTTCTTTGTTTGAAATCAAAGCACTTACAGTCCATATCTGAAGGTTTTACACATTCGTTCGTAGCATCTTGTGGGCCCGCTAGGTTTTCTTTACTTTCCACTGTCTGTGCAGTCCGGCAGATATTGTAATTCTGTATCTGGAGGTGAACTCTTATCTTTGCTTCTTGTCGTCCGGTAAATAACCACACTTGAAGGTGCCCGCTACGCCGTAGAACATGGCTTCTATTGCAAGTACTGCTGAATAATTTTTTAAAATTTTTGGCTTTTAGTCTTACAAAGTTCTGTATGCCTTGTAATATGAGAAAGCCTTTTTGGCTGTGTAAAATCTACTGCCATTAATTCTTTTTTTCTGCTTAGCAAGTGACCACTTACCACCTCACCAACATACCAGAAATCACTTCCCAAACGTTGTGAATTGCACCGTTGCTCGGAACTTGTGTAAACGCTTTGCAGATAAGATTTGTTGCATAGTGTGCAAGGTTTGTGTAGGCAACATGGCTTCTACACGACACACTGAGAGGATGCCAGCTCTGAACGACCATTTATTGTACTCTCAAAACTCTCGAATGTCAGTCTAATTGAGTAACTGACAGTCGCTTTTTATGCTAGATGCCCGAGACGGGTGCAAGCAAGTGCATTGCCTTTCTCCACTTTTCCACCACCATACAGGACATCAGCTGCATTGTTCCGAGGAGCTTAACTTCATTTCTTTCAGCACTTTTGTACACCGTTCTATGCCAAAAGTGGAGCGCACTCATTGAATAATGCTTGTATGTACAGAACAGCTCTCGATATGGTCTTGCTCTTGCAACTGTTTCCGGTATACGGGGAACATTCATGGCCCAACTGGGTGAGGCCTGCACTCTAGTTCTGTACTGAAAATACAATACTAACTATTCTACCTAACCACTTTGTTTACTTTCACGGCTGTTGGCAGTTCATTGTTCAAGATTTTTGTTTTTTTGGCTTGGCTTGGCTTCTTTGCATTTCCACCTCTGTATGCTTTCACATTCGAGCTAAATGCTAGGATGAAGGCACACAGTGGCTTTATCACTCCTGCTCCTGTAGCTTGGAGTTTGTGTTGAGTGATAGAGGCTTTCTGGTCTCGCTGATAAATAGTCATTATTATAAATGTCATAAGGTGATTCCAGGCCGCTTCTCAACTAGCTTCTACACATTTGAATCTTACAAAAGGTTACAGTTACTCCTATGCAAATTTTGCAGGTATCGGCAACATAGTTATTTCTCCCTGATGTGCAAGAGCAATTATATTGAAATGCCTGCTTTTCAATGAGTACGCCGACACCTCAGCGACAGTGTATAGTCCTTTAAATGGCAGGGAAAAATGCCCCCTGGACAAACAACTAAGCACATATGTTATATGATTGCAAGTGCTTGCACAGCTGCACCGATGAACTGTCAAGTTTAGCAGTCATGACAGTGTAATGATGTTGGCACGTCTCTTGTACTTCTTAAAGCTCACCGATTTTCATAGTGTGAGTATCATTGAAGCTTTTTTGTCACAAAACACCTTCATCGTACCAAATATTTGTTATTTGCTTATTTATACACTCGGATTGATACTTATGGTCATTGTACCAAACTGTGGCTGTACTTAAGCGAAGACTGCTTTTCAATGTACATTTCGATAGTCGGGGATGTTTCCACTCTCTTGAAGATGGTTGCACTCTTTCGGATGCATTTTTGTCTCGCGAAGGAAGCGTCTTGCTTGTTTGTGCTTTCCTTCTCGAAAACTTCTCGATATTTCGTAACAATAGTGCTTTGTTATGCCATTCCCTGCCTGTAACTATCGGTTGCATGGTGCTGAAATAAGGAAGGTCACACAGGATGAGTGATTATTGTTGTATGGGAATAATTACACCTCAGGTTGTATATTTTTGTGTATGTCCCTTTAGGCTGTTCACAGAACTACTTTTGGGGGTGTATTTTTGGGGACATCTTAAAGAGTGTACACTAACACACACCCTAAAGGGTGTGTATGCACAAACTGTGCAGCCATCTTTAGAGGGATTGCGTGTTTTCACTTTTTGTGCTTTTAATGGCTAACAGTATAAAAAGTGCAGTACAGACACAGTTCCTTGACCCAAAGGCCAGCATTGAAAGCAAGCACGAAGTCACCATTCTTGGAGGCCTGAATGAATTTTGTGTCAAGTTCTATGGCCCGAAAGCAAGTGAGTTAAATGCGCATTCCGAGATACGTTTCACCGTAGTGCCTTGACTTTTGCGAGTGATGCAAAGCTGCCAGCTATCGTAGTGCGTGTTCTGTTCATTGGTGTACTTGTAGTGAAGCTGTTGGTTGTATATAACGTGCTTATTTTTTTTTTTTCATAAAAAATTTACATCAAGCAGTTCGTATTTGGAATGTAATACACTTCTATAACACCTATTACTCTTCTGTTGCTTCAATCATAACTGGATCTTCCCATGTTCTAATTAACTGCTGAACCTTTTAAGAAGTTGCAGAAGGTAAGGAACATTGTAGTCGCATCAATTATTTGATGAAGGAACGAAGTGTAACCTTGAGGGCTCGCTTTTTTTAAGACACAATGAGAACGAACAGACAATAATGCCAAAAAAAGTATAGAGGTTGATATTAGAAGTAATTGTTGTATAAGATGACTAATACGCCCATTCTCAGAATCCTCTTTTGCTCTGATGAAGTTTGATGAAATTACTCTATTATTTTAGTATGACGACTATCCTCTGTGTACATTGCTGCTCATTCAAATGAATTGAAAAGTATGGAATAAAATATAATTGAGGGAAAGGGGGTGGGAGAGTCTGGACACGGTGCCTTTCCAAACAGAGCTTTGGAGGCTCAGTTAACCAAATGTTAGTCATCTACGTATGACGCATAGAGTTACACTTACTTCCATGCCACACAAAATATGCCATGCAATGTTGTATATTTATCAACCACAGAGTTCAAGACTCGAGTGTAAATAAACTGTTTAGATCTTTGACGTACCATACCATTTGCACGTTATGCTGATATGAAAATGTTAAATGTGATGTGCACATAGAGTAGGCTGCCTAAGCAGTGATGCCATGAAAATGGTGTTGAGTGATGCTTGTGAAATGAAAATAACTGCATTAAAGTGCATATCTAGCTTCGTTAAGAGATTTTGTATACACTCAAACCTAATTACAACATACTCTCATGTGCCACGAAAATACTTTGTTCTATCCGAAAATTTGTTATAAACGATTATATCTATCGCTATCACTGGCAAAGCTATAGGTCACTTACTTCGTTATCACCGAATGTAGTAATCCAAATTTTCTGCATCAAGGTTTGAGTGTATCCTCTTGGCACAGATATCCAAAATTAATTTCAGGGAATTGGCCTAAATGAGGCACATTGGTGGTATATACTGCATGGATAAACCAGAGAACTCATTGAATGTAGTGAGTGATTTGTTCCTTGTCTTAGTTGCACCACAAATATTTTATTAAAATGTGCAATTTTGTTGAGGTTGTTATGCATTCATTATGTTGAATATCTAGTGCACATACGTTAAGGTGTGCTCCCGCACATAAAAAAAAGATACTCTGGCTTGGGACAAGAGTATTGAGGGCTTGATTGAGCCAAGGCCACTGCATGACTTCTGTTCATGGTAACCAAGACAAGGGAATCGAAGGTGCTGCATCTGCTATGCTTATTAGTAGTACGAGCACAAAGTTTCTCTTCTCCTCTCTCAAGTGCTTCTGGTTTTCCTAACGTCAGAAAAACTCTTCTGTAACTGGTATGAAATCGATAGCCCGGGTTGAGGTTGAAAGTTTATAGGATATAGGTGATATTGAAACATAAGTTTACTTAGGGTAAGGGTAAATTAATTGTCTGGATAAGTAATGATTATTAATTGAATGGAGTGGATTTAAAGGGGGTGACAGTTTTGTGAGCAGCTTGGATTGTGGCGGCACCTGGTGGAGCTGATCTCAACCACACTCTTCGTTCCTAGTGTCCTCAGAGATCCGCTTCGGCAACACGACAAAACACAAATGTGGCTCAAGGGATACATCAAAGCATGTGAATGCAGACGTGCTGGTGCCACTGCCAGGCTCCTAAGTCAAGAATTGGGGTTGTCTTTGACTTCTGTTATTTCTCAAAGAGTTCGGGCTGTTTGTGAGCTTTCCGACTTTGAAGAGCGTGCGCTGAACCCTTCATTGGCATTGGTTGCCCTGCCTTTGTAGCACCTTACGAGGGAGGCGTCTGGAAAGTTCGAGTTGATTTGCCCGAGAAGTACCCTTTCAAGTCTCCATCGATAGGTGAGTCTAGCATTCTCACTATGTGATATGCTTTGCCTTGAACATCCAGTGCCATTGCTTGGAGTGTCCTTATAGCATTCTTATTACAGCAGGATGAGATGCTAAAACTTTTTTGTGTGTAAAACTCCATTTACCCTGTAGATATTTGCAGAGCTCGTTGGAACAGGAATGAAAGAAAAAAAAAAACGGTGTGGGAAATGCGACATTTCGGTCATGCTGCATTTTTCTGAACAGAGCTTGCAGAACCTCGCCCTGTCAAGTATCATTACGCCTAGCCTCACACTTAAATTCACCCGAGGGAAATCTGTTGCCATTACTCAACCATCGTGGGGACCACCACAGGTCGAGCATGGATTTCTCTCGTTTGACACTGCTTCGTTATAGGTGCATATTGTTATTTTTGTTTTGTGGTTACAATTTGTTCTTTCCTCAAATGTTTCTTTACAGTACTCAGTGTTTCGTGAACCCAGTAGAAGCAGTGTGCTCCTTCAAGGGGCTCTGCAACACCTCTTCAGCACGGTCATAAGAATAAGAAAACACTGCCGCAAGGCTCCTGAGAACACTCGAGCCAAACAATATGCCACAGCGTATGGTCTGGAACTTGCATTTATAATTCTCAAGATATGCTAGAAATTGTTCCCTCTTCTTTCTACAAATGGTGCCGTATACCCAAACTTCAGGCCGTTGGCTTAAGATTTGAGCATTGCGAGCTGGATGGGTACCACGACCACTGCGGGATGCTAACGCATGCCGACGTGTGAGCTCTTAATCACACTGAAAGTTAGCTGTGCGTTTGAAGAAAAAAAAATAGGAAAGAAAAAGTGCTCAAGATCACGATGTGCGTGTGACGTGCCTTCGTCCGCCTATGCCATCCCTCCCTGCTTAGCGTGCTCCTCGGGACAAGAGAAGAAAGCTATTACAGCGTGCAACAAATCTCCGCTTGTGTGTGGCCAATTCTACGAATTTTCGTAGCAGTCAATTCATGAGGTTAATAAACTGCTCTAACGAAGCCGTTTGAAGGTTACTTGGAAAAGTGTGGCAGGGCCCATTTAAGAGGAAATGAGTGCATAAAGGAGTACTGACATGAATCTTAAGTATATTTAGGTTAGTGCTCTAAATAAAAGCACTGATGTTGGGAACCTTAAAAAGAGTAATGTATTGCCTGAAAATGTGTGAAATATATTTTAATACCACTACCTTAGAAAAGCTTTTGGTTTCGATATCGAGGGGGCGGCTTTTCGGTGACGTGTCATGGGGGTGTGATGTCGTGGGGTGACAGCAATTAGCAGCATGTGAGAAGCAGATCTGTCATCTGCTTGCGGTGTGCATAAACAATAATAAAATAATTGTAATTCATTGACCGTGACTGTGACTTCAAGGGTTATCACTGCATGCTGGCTGTGGAATTCACGAACTCAGTCACTGTCTTGACTCCTTGTGATAATCTCCATTACGGTGGGGCTAGCTTGGTGAGGCTAAGTGACAAATGGCACTTCAAAAAAATTGATTTCTTAATTGGTTGTGGTGAAAGTGTGATTTTATGTATTCTTGTGGGTGTACTGATCTCAAACATACAGTTACTTTTATAGTATTTAATGTGTTGTTTATACAATACAAAATATCTCATGTGCCTTTTGGGAAACAAGATTTTTTTTGTTTACTCAAAGAGTTATGAAGTAAATCAGCACATTACAATAATCTTGAATCGGAACCATGCACAGTGCTGCCAGAATGTTTTAAACCCATTTGAGCAAAGGTTATGGTATGCCGAACATGTGTGTGTGAAATCCCAGCTTGAAATCGACTCACTCGCAAATGTTCAGCGTACCATAACTTTTGTTCAAATTGGTTTAGAACATCCATTTTTGCTGCAGTGAACTTGGTTCTGATTTCAGATTATTGTAATATGCTGAATTACATTCTAACTCCTTCAGTAAGAAAAAAAAAAAGTTGCTCCCCAAAAGGTACGTGATATATGTTCAAAACTACATATTAAGTAATCACATTTTTAAGAGCAGTGTGCCCCCTTAAAATCAAAGCAAAACATTTCATACGAGCTGCACAACTGCGGCATGTGGAGGGGTGTTAACACTGCATACCAAAAAAACGTAAAGCTTCTCTCTTGCGATGTCTCAAAAGTGTGTCAGTACTCCTTTAAAGTTGACTGCCATTACTCAGTCAGCACTCGAAATTGCTTCACATTTCATGCCAGCCACCTCTGGCACAGTGAGCTGTAGTAGGAGAATAGCTTTTTATAGAGGTGCTGTATTGAATAGGTGACTACACGAGTGCATGTCGTTGTGTACATAAATGTTTGGCAGCACAAGGTCAGTGTACGAAACACAGATAAAATGCTTGCAGTGACCATTGCTTCAACGAATCTGGTCAGATGGGTGCCTTTTCTCCTCATTGAACATTGTTCGTCAAATATTGTTTTCTCTTGCATGCGCTCTGTACGTTGCTATGTTGTTGGGTTTTCTTGTATGTTGGCAATTATGCATTGTTTTAACTCTGTAACCTCCCCCCCTTGTTTGATGCCCTGTTTAGGGTTCTAAAGGGTAATAAATGATGGTGATGAATACTGGGCTTGTGTGGCCATCATTCACCAAACAAGCATCACTGTGCATTAAATAATTATTTGCACACCCAAAGCTGCCAGTTTATTTTTCAGCCTTGAGTTTGCTTGCAGTTCACTAACACTGAGCTGTATCGGTTTATGTTCTGATGTGCTAGCATCCATGTTGATTTGCTGTAGACACTCTTATTGGCTTAGTCTTATGGATCTTATTGACTGTGCTGATGCTATCCCCCCCCACCCCCCCCTGAGTAGGCAGCATACGTATTGTGGCCATCTTTGATGGGCCGGCGGTGAAAATTCTTCTCATTTATTGACTCACTGTTGTCTTTTTTTTTTTTTTGACAGGGTTCATGAACAAGATTTACCACCCGAACATCGATGAAGTGTGAGTGTCTTTTGAGTTTCTGAAAACGATGGCCGTTAAACAATTGATGAAATGGGACAGGCTAGTCTGCATAAGGGAAAGATGTTTCCGTAGCTAGTCGTGCAGTTAAACCTGCTCATATCTAACACACACATAATGAATTATTGCGTATATCGAGCGGGTGAGATATTTTCAACGTGTAAGATATTTTATGTATCGAATTATTTATCTTTGAGATCCTCTTGGGATTCCATGTATCCGCTTATTTGCCTTAGCGACGCTGGAGTTAAGGCAGAAATTCTTTCATCCCCTCATTGGTAAAGCTTCCCAGCACCGCCAAGTGAGGTGCCGCAGGTTTTAATCTCGAATTGCACTCGAACCGCGGATTTTTTAAATGCAAATACTTCGAATTCTCACTCACAGACATAGCTTATTTTTAGCTCTCAACCAGACACCAACACCTACTCTCGAATTTCTGTAGAACGAGCCTTTCAGTGCTATCATGTTAAAAACCAGTTCTTGACCATACTGCATAGTTAAGAATGCCGTCAGTTTTGCCAACATCTAATTTTTTTTCCCTACCTGTAGGTCTGGCACTGTGTGCTTGGACGTCATCAACCAAGCGTGGACTGCACTCTATGGTGAGTGTTCAATTCACCTTTTTCACCAAGCCCTGGCATGCGCATCCTTACCTCAGTGAAAAGTCATGAAACGCCTTGTAGGCTTTCCATTTGACAATACCGGTTGTCCCGACCCCTACCAAAGCCCTACTGAAGTGGCAGAGGGCAGCACAGGAAAATGAGGGTCTGATTAAAAATGGGCATTTTCAACACTCACTACATTTCCAGCAACGCACAGAAAGGCCTGTTGACTTTGGAAATGCCATAGTTCCTCAAGTTCACTCAAAAGCTTCAAGTTAAAGTTGTAATGTAAGAAAAATTCATTCTCGCAATAGGCACACTTTTTTTTTTTTTTTTTTTTTTTCAGAAAAGCAGGCTTCAGGTTCGGGGTACAGGCCTATTACGCGGTATAGAATTTCCGATAATTTTACTTCCGACTGCAGCATTGACCGCTGATAACGTATATGTCGCCGAAGTCGCGAATATCCTCAGTACAGCCGAAACAACCTTCTTCATACGCTACACTGGCGCAAAACTTGTTGAGCACGCAGTCTTGCTTGCATGTCCTCAAGTCGAGGCATGTGATGGAGTGTGAATTCAAAGTCCCAAAAGTTAACATGGAACTGCGATGTCGACGAAATAAACACTGAATAAAAAAAACACCAACAGAGAGTGCCATCGCGAAAATTGGTTGATTTTGTTTCGGGTCACCTAGGGGGATTTCGCGCATTACCATGACTAAATTTTTGTGCGCTGAGCAGTACCAATCCTTCGATTTGAGGGGCTCGCATCCCATATTCCAGACATTGCAGTCAAACTGCACCACTATTGGAGTGTTGCACAAGCACCGCCCATGCCTTCTTTCCTTCAAGTGAAGCCACCGGAAATAGTCGCGTCGAATTCGTAAAAAAACGCAACTTCGATCGCCCGGGGCCGCCACCGAAAAGCACTAACAGTGATTAGGCTTAGCGTACGGTTTCGCATGTTGTCTCGAAAAGTTTGCATAAGACAACAACCATGCTTTTGTCCCCAAGAAACCAACTGTAATTTTTAATTGGATGGTGAAAGTCTAGAAAAAATTTCCGCTGGCAACGCGCAACAGCAGTGTGGTCAATCTACTGGTAGGGTAGGAAATTTTCGCATGTAGACTTATTTTGCTTAAAAACAAATGCATCATCATCATCATCATCAGCCTGACTACGTCCACTGCAGGACAAAGGCCTCTCCCATGTTCCGCCAGTTAACCCAGTCCTGTGCTTGCTGCTTGCTGTCAATTTATACCCGCGAACTTCTTAATCTCATCTGCCCACCTAACCTTCTGTCTCCCCCTAACCCGCTTCCCTTCTCTGGGAATCCAGTTAGTTACCCTTAATGACCAGCGGTTATCCTGTCTACGCGCTACATGCCCGGCCCATGTCCATTTCCTCTTCTTTATTTCAACTATGATATCCTTAACCCCCGTTTGTCCCCTACTCCACTCTGCTCTCTTCTTGTCTCTTAAGGTTACACCTACCATTTTCCTTTCCATTGCTCGCTGCATCGTCCTCAATTTAAGCTGAACCCTCTTTGTAAGTCTCCAGGTTTCTGCTCCGTAGCTAAGTACCGGCAAGATACAATTGTTATATACCTTCCTCTTGAGGGATAGTGGCAATCTACCTGTCATAATTTGAGAGTGCTTGCCGAATGTGCTCCACCCCATTCTTATTCTTCTAGTTACTTCAATCTCGTGGTTAGGCTCTACGGCTATTACCTGCCCTAAGTAGACATAGTCTTTTACAACTTCAAGTGCACTATTACCTATCTCGAAGCGCTGCTCCTTTCCGAGGTTGTTGTACATTACTTTCGTTTTCTGCATATTAATTTTAAGACCCACCTTTCTGCTCTCCTTGTCTAACTCCGTAATCATGAGTTGCAATTTGTCCCCTGAGTTACTCAGCAATGCAATGTCATCGGCGAAGCGCAAGTTACTAAGGTATTCTCCATTAACTCTCATCCCTAACTGTTCCCATTCTGGAATGGGAAAAACAAATGCGTATAACATTAAATCGTATTTTGTGCCCTTGAGGTTGCTTTAGGTTGTGCCAGAGAGTAATTCTTGTTTTGTGAAACCCGCCTCACGTTCGTTTCTGTAGCACATTCGGCGTGAGGGGAAGCACTACAGTTCGTTTCACAAAAATTGCAACGTTGGTGTGCCAGCGCTGCTGGAACAGACCAACTTTTCCGCTCTGCGGTGATTTTTCAGGCGCACTAAACACAGCTGGAGAAACTGTGGCAATAATACGTTACTTGACAATTTGCACGTTTTAAACAACCGCTACGGTGTTTGTTTTATTATAAAACAAAACTCAATGAAGCCTGCAAAAACATCTCACAGCTTCGGTTTTTGGGTTTCACCAGCACTACACTTGTTATCGCTCCCACAAACCAACATTATGGACTTTCATCACACCAATGGAGAAGACCAAACGCAGATAGAAAAATTCTGTTTTAAAAATTTCTACTCGCTTTTCAGAGAAACTGTTCCAAGGTTGGGCATTTATTATGGCGCGCTTTTTATTGTGATACAAAATGGAAAAGTCATTAAGGATGGTAGACAGTGCTTTTAAAAATGAATCGTTCAACAGACACACCAACAAAAAGATAGACAGACCGAAATTTCTGCCTTGAAGTATCTCAAGAAAGACTATCGTGTTTAAAGGTGGCATTGGAGACGAGTATCTGACTCGCACCATTGAAAGGGTCCGTGAATTTGCCGTTGTTCTATTGTACTTTTGCAATAAATCAAATTTTGCACTTTAAGCACGATTATCTGAAATCATGTCTTTATTGTGCTTTTGTTCCTTTACCTCAGCAACCTGATTATCTAGAAACATAGATTTCTGCCAGTGTTTAATGTACTAATGAGTATACTAATGAGTATACTAGATTTCTGCCAGTGTTTAAACAAACTACTAATGAGTATACTAAAGCAGAATAATTATTATGGGGAGCCAATGATTTTGTTCAAGACAACATCTAATACCTATTAGTGAGCAATAATTTGGTACGTGAAGTAAAAAGTAAAATGAGCAAAAGCTTCTGATCTCAATGAGAGTAAAATAATCACCGTAGCTCCTGCGGCTGTGGAGAAAAAGGTGCATAAACATTGTTTAAAATTCAGGGTGGGTATAGAGCGTACCTCGTTCCCTTAACCTTTGGTGCACGCTTTCTAACTTCTGTAATTAACTTCTGTAATGGATTAACTTCTGTAATTTGTTAAGCACCTCTAATGCCTCCGTTGCCCGCATGTGCATATTGGTAACTAAAGTGAACAAAGGGATTTTTAATTTGCCATTACTACGTAACGCCACGGTCCTACACTTTTTTTTCTGCACCCTTGTTTAAGGTGGCAGACTTCTACGTTGGTGGGTATGCCAAGCTCTTCACTTTTTTTTTTCTAATCACACAGACAAAATCCCACTGCTTGGTGTGTTTTATTGGATGCTTGCGATAAAAGCTTCTGTAGTCGCGAACTGTAAATACTGCGGCTTAGAAAACTCAAGACAATTTTCGAGAACAAGTTTTGCAGTATGTCCATTGTAGTGGACACCATGCGTATTGAAAACGTAGCATGCTCATGCGGGGATCCTGTATCTTATGTGGCTCTCACTTCATGTAGTTACATATTCGTGATTAGTGATGATCACTACTTTTTAGTTATTGCATTAGTACAGTAGACTCTCAGTAAACAGAACCTGAAGGGACCGAGAAAATGCGTTCAATTTAACAGAAGTTTCATTTACTGAGAGGTGAATACGGGTGCAGAATAGAAGCACAAAACCAAGCATTGCAGAGGTGATAGTTCCATTTAAGCAGCAGTTCTGTTTAACAAATTTCCGCCTACTGAGAGTCTATTGTACTTTTGTTCTGTTTCTGGAGACGTGCGTTATAAAGGTTTGTCATTTTCCCTGTCAACAAGCATCTTGTACGAGACACTGTAAGTGCAAGACTGCATACATATGCAGAAAGTGTGACATGTACTTGAGCGTTCACGCCAGGGGTGACTTCATTTTTTTTTCCTTCATCACGAAGAGTAAGAACATACTAAAAATCACTGAACCCTCTCCCACCCACCCCCTTAGCGCCCTCCACCACTCAAGAAAAATTTTTGTTACTCTCCTGGTTCAACTACAGCTAATTTTCTGTGTGTTCATTTGTTCGATCTAGACAGATCGCCTGCTGAAAAAAAAAAAAAACTTTTGTCAACTTTTAATAATCGAACCTCTTGCGCATGTTGACTCCTGTATCTTATACAATAAAGGTTCGACCACAAGATGATTTCTCTGCTTTCTCTGAATGCAAAATGACAGTTGTTTAGATGCGTCGGTTCTTGCCATGCGACAATAGGTTAAAGTTGACTTGCAAGGCTGCGTGCTACTCTATGAGAGGATCATGTGTTCACTGTTATGGCAGAAGCTCTGACAGTCTCGGTCAGCTCTTTCACATACCATTTCTGCAAGAGCTCTTTAGACGGATTGCCCAAAGCAGTCTTCACTGTCGTGCAAGCATCAGTTGCAAAACTTGCGAACACTTTACAGCAGTGAGAGGCTGCAAGATAGGCGATTTCTCTCGCAAGCACACAAGAAACTCTCCATTGTGAGCGCCTACCTTTGATGTCTTGGAGACCCATCATGCATTACTATGAGTAACGAGTCCGTATGGCATTGGGCAGCAATTGGTGTTGTTATGCCTAGCCCGATTCAACTACTTATTCGAAAATATCTTTCCACTATGTAGATCTGTCCAACATCTTCGAGTCGTTCCTGCCGCAGCTGTTGACCTACCCGAACCCCATCGACCCTCTGAACGGTGACGCAGCAGCCATGTATCTGCATAAACCAGAGGAGTACAAGAAAAAAGTCCAAGGTAAATAGTGCGCTTCTTATTGCTGTCAGAAAAGTCACTGGTCCGTTGATGTTCCATTAGCTTGTCGTTTTACTCACATAACGACATGTGACGAGAAACATGCGTGAAATCGGTAGTGGCGACAAGTTGGTGGTTATTAGGGAACTCGAGAAGCCGTGACATCAAGAAATTTGGTAGAAATGACTTATAGTTGCATGCTCTCTGCGGGAACCTTTACCTGAGACGAGGTGTCCTGGTATATTTACGAGTGTGACAATCAAAAAGAGTAACTCCTAAGTGGAGTGATGTACATGTAGTTCAGACACTAAGTTTAGTTTGTCTGGTGCAAGCTGTCAAAACTCTCATCAAATGATGTTGTTAGTCATTATGCGGCAGGTTTGCAAACTTGTCCTAAGGTTCTCGGTACTCAATGATAACTAGAGAGAACTGTAGGTAATATTAAATTGAGCATGCAGAGGACTTTGCCTCAGATGGATGGCATCTTCAGTACACTGAGCCTCAGGCCCTGGTTGGCTTTGGCTTACCTCTGGCAATAGTCTCAAGAGAGCAATATGAAACACTAACGGTGCCAATACAGCCAGGCCCCTTTATAAGAGGCATGCTCCGAGCAGCAGTTAGTCTTTTATGTGAGATTTCCCTTATAAGCAGGGTTCCTTGTATGCATTTTTTTTTTTATCAGCCCATATTTCACTGTAGGCACATGATGGTGCCTCTCATATCATTGTCTCTTATAAAGGAGTTCGACTGTACCTATGCTGTTCTCGCATACTGAAGCAGTGTTACATTAGGTATAGGTAAGATGCAACGTTCTTGGCAAGTAAATCAGTGGGCACTGGAATGTTAACATTGTATTAGCAAGTTTAGAAAACAGCTTGGAGAAATGTCTAATGTGAACGTTAATTGTGTTACAAAATCAAGCTAGATTCCTAGTTCTGACAAGATGCTGTTTTACCACCGAAGCATCAGTCAGTCAGTTAGCATAATGGGTGTTAATCGACGGCGTCAGCCGCTGTGCATGCTTCTTCTGCACTAAATTTGTTATACACTGGCGTGTTGCTTATTCTCGTTTAGAATACATGTCAAGAACTATTCCCCTGAATGTGCAGAAGTCTTGGGTTTTCAGTCTTCATGAGTGCCAAGGCTCATTAACGCCTGCAAATCACACTAATTGCGTGACCATTTGCGACAAGTGATCAAATCGCGATTCTACACGAATGATGTTTCATACCTGCATGCAGCTACCTATATCCGTTGTCACAAAAAAGTCGCATCCGCTTGCATAATATAAGCTGGCGTCCTGTTCCTGCACATCTGATTGGTTGAGGGATTTCCGGGTGCAGTCGTGCTACTGAAAATTCCAGCCACGAGCGACCAAGCCAAGGCAGTCGGTCACTTTATGGCCAAAGCGGCCATTTGTGACCTGCTGCACATTTCAATGAGGCCCCGCCGCTCCAACAACGGCTTTGCGAAAATGAAGTTAACTAAAGGGGACTTGGGCACTGTGATCGTTCACCGACCATGGTAATGATGGATAGTACATGGATTCGCCGAGTCTTCGTACTTGCAGGCGGCAAATCGTACTTGTGGCTTCGTTTATTGCTGTGTTTCGGTTTCGTTTCGAACGAAAAAACGAACCCTCTTGAACTTCGCGACCTGAACTGAAATAGTAAGCCTAAAAGATTATGGTGGTGAAGTGCAACCGCTGAACATTTGCTTGTTTCGTGACAAAAAAGGTTCAAGCCACACGTACACAAACGAAGCCAGAAGTACGAAGATTAGACAAATCCGTGTACTACCCATCATTCCTATGTACGCTGAAGCACCATGCATTGCAGATCCCATAGACACTATTGCCAGAGTTCCCTCAGGTGTATATTCAGGAAACTCTATGGTTGCAACGGGTTCGCAGCCTCACACTCCAAGAGGCCTGCCCCGTTGTCCGGTCGACCCGTGCAGTGTTGCACGTATAGTAGTAGTCGGGATGACTGACGGGCTAAGAGAAAACAAAAATATGCGCAATGAAAACAACTGTGAAACAAGCTAGGTACTAGGTGAATTACGACAAGTACAAGTATAGATAATGGGGGCTGTATATAAAGTAATTATAGACACGAGAGAGTTAAAGAGAAACACGGTGACAAATTATGCGAGAACTACCCTGCTACATCTTTGGAGCTTCTTGTGTATGCAGCGTGCTCTACCTCAGTGATAATTACAGTTGATTATAATAAAAGTAAACGGTAGCAAAAAAATTTCATACAGACAATGTCAGCTCATAGTGCTCTTAGGGGAGTAGACAACCTGCCACCGATAGTCTCTTCAACTTCACTAGACGAAAAGGGTGCCCAGTGTTGCAACCGGCTCTATTTATTGCACATGGCACCCTACGCTTGCTGCCTATGTAAGACCTGATAACCACTCTGTTAGCTGGTTGATCATCAGCTGCTGAAGCAGCCAAACTCTTTCGTGGTTTTTGCACCCCCACCAGAGACGCGTTCCTCCAACTCCTGCCTTTTGCCCCCTGGGTTGGAAACCGTCGGAGGCGGCGGTCGCTTAGTCAGTCACGGGACGTTTCTCTCCCGACACCATGGTGCCCTTCGTTGGACGAAGGGTTTCCTAAACGAGAATTCCAGACATTTGCGACATGATCTTTTGTGACCAACTTGGTTGCACAACTGGTGCTAGTTGCAGGTGTGAATGAGTCTTTACTAGCCAAGTTTAGAAAAAACTGAATTTGCTGAGCTTAGCTCAGGTGACAAGCTAGCTGCCAAGTGCAGTGATGGTCTCTCGCCACTGTGTAGCCCTGTTGGGCTGACGTGAATGTACCATTTCCTGGCGCAGAGTACGTCAAGAGGTTTGCCACAGAGGAGGCGTTGCGGGAGCAGGACAACGAGTCGTCGAGCAGCGAGAGTTCCATGAGTGATTTCTCGGACGACGAGACCAAAGACATGGAGCTGTAATTCTTCATGCATCTGTCTGCCTGACAAAATTCACGGACACACACACACCACTCACGCATTACGGGAAAAAGCGCGAAGGCCGAGGGGAAAAAAACAAACCGAACAGGACGTGCGAGCGGACGTCACCTTTTTTCCTTTCTTCGCCCGCCTCTGCCATCGCAACGCCATCTTCTCACCTTTCCGAGCATCACGCCCCATTTCCTGGCCACTACACATCCTCCGCAGCCGAATTTTTGCCTCCGCCACCACCATCACTCTCCGTTGTCTTCTTGCACCTGGCTGCCGTGGCACGGCGGAAATATCGCGCCTTTTGCTGACTTCGACCTCGCGGCACCGTTAAATATTCTGCCTGGTTTCGACACGACGTCCCAGCAGCGCCAGCCTCCTGCCAGCGGGACATGCAAAGATGGCCACCACGTGGTGGGACTTTTCCTGCTCCTCATGCAAGAAAAGCGTGTTGTCGTATTTCCCTCGTGCGTGTGCCATTGTGGTGTTCTCTTGTGTTCGCCGCTTTCTCCACTCACTTCGCCGGGCAGTAGGAGAAGTGCCAGCCATGCCGGGAATGTACGTGCGTGCGTGTGTGTTGCGCCTCATGTGGATGTTCTTGTCTCACTCTCGCCCCCTCCCCTCCTCCTCTGCATGCCTGTAGCCATGGCAAGAGAATGTCTCGCTTCACGACCGCTCATTTTTAGCTTTTTTTTCTATCTCTTTAGGTTCGTGTTTCCTGCCAGAGCCACAGATTTGGTCGATCGTTTCGGAAAGGACGTCTTTGTTTTCACATGCACTTACATAACGCGGTAGAAGCAGATGCAGCAATAAGAGTGGCAGGTTTTTTCATTGTCGCTTTCACAACGCGGCATTCTTTGGCTTCGTTGACAGGAACTCGACGTAACGCAACGGAAGTAGTCTTCCCTTGAAACAGCCTGTTCGATAATGTGGCTTTCGTTCCTGTGCAAGCGGTCTGTAATATTTTATCGACAATTCTGCTAGGAAAGCAGTGCAGCAAGTACTGAAGGAGAAAGCTTTTTTTTTGCAGGGGCTTCCTTTTTCAAATGTATTGCAACCCTCAGAAGTATGGCAACTTCTTGAGCACTTTCATTTGAGCGTTCTCTGTTTCATCAACGCTTCATTCTTTATTTTCTCTCCCTTCTAACCATGCATTGACTGGTTTGCCTTTGAGGATGAAGGCCTTTCCCGACAGAGTTCTGCAACATTTGGCTTCTCTTGATTGGATTTTCATCCTTGCTGCACAACTGTGTTGCCATCAAGCTGTCTAAATTCTTTTAGTTGTGTTGGCCGGTGCCCAAGTTTTTATTCATTTGCACGACTTGTAAAATATCTTTTTTTTTTAATTGTCGGTGAGCGTATATTGTTGGCTGTTGGGTCGCGCAGGGTTTAGCATGGGCGAACTTCATTGTCAGCACTTGAGTCCAGCACAGTAAGTGTGTTTGTTCGTTGGTAGTCGAATAATCAAAATGAATTGAGGAACGACAAGCTTTCTCTCCAAAGCTGTTGTGTAGCTATGATGTCAGTTCGTTGCCTCCAATGCATTTTAGTGCAGATGATTTTCAATGTGTAATTCGTGCCTTTATGTAGCAGTTCTTTGGCCTAGCATTACAATAGTATCTGCTTAGCCGAGAATGCAGTGTTTCACCGGGTTAGCCGGAAACCAGCGTTCTGTATGGTCTTTGTTTGGAACAGTTAGCCGCTTTAAGGGCTACTGCAAACGCGATCTTGCCACACAATTCGCGAGCATCGGATTAACATCGGCACGTTGTCGAATGTGTTCTGCCGCTCGCCATTTTTAGTGCGCATTTTTAGCGCCTTGTTCTCGGTTTGTCTCTAACCCTTGAAAAAACTGAGTTGGGGGTTGTTTTCGAAAGAAACGATTCATTCGAGCTCCACCATAGTTGCGATTGTTCGGTCCGAACGGTCGCGCATGCGTGTATTCTTGAAATGCCTGAGCAAATGAAATCGCACTTATCACCATTTGTGAATGTCTCTCATCCCGGTACTCCACAACACTCGCCCAAATGATTAATGGGCACATATAAAAATGGCACATCTGCGAACGAGAGAGGGTGCTCTTTTTTTTTTAAGCATTTTTGTTTTTTTTAACTTATTGCAAAACACATCACACAACTCATGCAATGTCTGTTCAATAAGAAATACAGCAGACAGCACACAGTGTAGTTATTGTTTCATTACCACAACGCGTGACACTGGGTTCATTGCAAAAAACCGGGCACTTTGGGGGAACTATGACAAGAATGATTGAAGATTATTTTTTTTTCTTTGTGCTCGGTAATGTCAAACCAAACTGTGATAACTTCACTATGAGTGGCCACTTGCAGGGAAGGGATTGCAGGGCGTGCCCCCGTTTTTTTTTTTTTTTTTCAATTTCCTTTAACTGTCGCAAGCTGTCGGGAGTTGTGCTGTATTGTTGTCGTTTCTTGCGTGTCTTGCCACCGCTAAGGTTGGGCATCGATATTCACATAATCCTTTGCTTATCGGCACATTTTCCGTTTTTCTGCTCGACTGGTGTGGCGCGTCTCGCAAGCAGTGCAATCTCGTACTAGCCAGTGGAATTGTGCGCGTGGCGGCTGCATCACCACAATTTCTTTCCCAGTAGTGCCAGCCCCAATATAAGCTAAATATTTTTGTGCCGCCTTAAAGCATTGTCTTATGTATACTCCCCTTGAATAAGAAGCTGCAGAAAACAGTAGATGAGCTGACTTTCTTCCATCTGCAGGAACCGATGTTAACACACCTGTTATAGTTTTAAACTTGGTGCTTCGTATGGTACATATTGATGTTTATGATGTACCGTTGTTTGCTTGCCCAATCTACATGCAGGACGTATAATTACGACCTACCTTTGGGGTAAAGCGTCAGCGCATCTGTTATGCCTCATGGTTATTATGTTCTTGTCTATGCTGAAAAACATGCCCATTTGCCAACGTCAATCTATCGTGTTGACTTAAATTGCACTCAAACCTCATTATAACTAAGTCGAACCTGCCGCAAAAATATTTCCTTATATTCTAAAATTTTTTATAAACATACATTT
This sequence comes from Rhipicephalus microplus, assembly GCF_043290135.1. NCBI lineage: Eukaryota > Metazoa > Arthropoda > Arachnida > Ixodida > Ixodidae > Rhipicephalus > Rhipicephalus microplus. Next base: position 24,651,540 of record NC_134708.1, on the reverse strand, counting down.
GTAGCACTGTACCTATGACGGAGCCATTCTTCATTTCGTTATATCCAGGTTAATTATATTGAGGTTGAACCCTTGATAAACATTTGCAATCTGAAACGTGCATACCAGTTGTAAGGGTTGCCTCGTTGAAAATGTTCTGTGCGTCTTCGCTTCGCAGTGGAAATCTGGGGATATCGCTGCTTTAGTAAACGGCTGATTGTGGTGCGCAAACTGGCGTCGCGTGCACATTTCCACCGGCGTGAGGACAGGTGTCTCGAAGGCGACAGTTGTAAACAAGTTTCTCCGACGCACAGTTCGGCGGCGAAGGTGTACTGCAAGCTGTTGGCACGCCTCTTCAAAGGCACCGATCATTTTGTTCTCGCTCGAAATGTTACAAGCGCATGCTTGGAACAGTCAGGCATGTAGGACTGGCGCACCACGGTGTTGCATGGTAAGGTTGCCTCTGTCGCACTTGTTTCATTATTCTCGCCAGTGCGTTCTCGTTTACGAAGGTTTCTTTCAGTAGTCTGCTCTTGGGGAAAAAAAAAAAGGAGAGAGGTTGGATTTTTGAGCGGTGTTGCAACCGTTGTAGACAACCATTTGTGGACCCATTTTATTTTTTTGTTTTTTTCGACTGTTTGCTCTTATTATTTTTTTTTGTCTGGCAGGGGCCGTTGCTTCTCGAGTAGTATTGCCAGTGTGAACGTACGCATCTTAAACCATTGCTTGTCTCAATCACTATATAGTCTTTTTCTTTTTCGTGTGTTTGTGCGAGTGCGAAGACACCATAGTTCTATATGAATTTATAAATAAAGCTATATCCAACTTTTTTGCAATGTCTTATGTGTGCATTTTTGCGTACTTGTTCTTTTCTGCGACCTTCTTCCCATCACCTGAATAATGCGCCTCTTGCGTTTCTACTCATATTTCCTGATGATATCAGCATTGGCTGTGCCGACATGCAGGTGACGCTCGGTTGGTTGCCACTTTTGGACCAGTTGCATATATCATCTGCACCGTCGTTGCCTTTTCAAAATTATTTCAAGGCGATTTATTTGGAACTGGTGGGTACTTGAAACAATGTGCATTTCACTGGAAACTGTCAGATGCTTGCCCTCTCTTGATAACTGTGGGAAGCCTTTACAAAGAGCTTTTATCACTGTCTTGTTCACCATAAGATCAAGTATAAACCGCAGCACCCGAATCATTGAATTTATGAGTGAAATTATATGTGTTGTCTTGGTATGCCAAAATGTTAAATGTGTATGTATGTTTGCATACATGTGTATAAGTACGTATGTACAAGTGACTTGTACATTTATATTTGGACGTGGCAGCCGGCGCCGCACCGCTTCGGCAAAATCGCCTTTGGTAATAAAATGGCGAGACGACACGACCACGTTGGCTGTAGTCAGGTCTTCCCTCTCACTACATACCTTTCAGCGGAACCGTGAACAGCTGTATACATCAAATTTAGAGTCGTGTCACACACAGTGTGTTTATTCAAATGGCTTGAAATGTGGTGTGCATATTTGTGCAGGCTTCCTGAGTGGGCAAATATTGGTCATTTAGCTTTCTTGTGCTGCGTAATGCTGTAAAAAATCGCTTCGCTGGTGACACTGCACATCAACTGGTCGTCGAACATGGTAGTGTTCCTGGATCCACGTCAAGATTTTTTTTTGCTTGAAATGAATGCAACCAGAAAACAAACTGTTCTTGCGCTTGGGCCTAATATTTCACTTTTTTAATGCAAAAGTTGACACTGAATGAATATATTAGATATTTAATTACATTCCAATTAACTTTTGATTACTAAAACTGGCAAAAATAAAACATTCCTTAATTTTCTTTCTTGGAATGTAATGCTTAGTGCCTTGGAATCGTGCCATGCAAATTTGACACATTTGTAAAGTCTTATAATTCGTGTCTGAAGTGGATATGTCGTATATGCTTATGGTTGCATATATGTTATCATATGCATGTTGCGCAATACAAACAGAAATTGCTCATCCAACAGTCATGTTGGAATCGTAAAAAGTATTGTGCAACAATGTAACGAGGACTGCAGCGACGTACGATGCCTGTGCAGAAAGTAATAGCAATGTGCATAACACTCATTCTGTAGGATCGTGTGCTCGGATTTGGGCGCACGTTAAAGAACCCCAGGTGGTCGAAATTTCCGGAGCCCTCCACTACGGCGTGTCTCATAATCGTATGGTGGTTTTGGAACCCCACATATCATATCTATCGTAAGGTTGATTTTGAAAAATGGGCCGTGAATGGACAGGTACCCAGCGGCCCGATAAATGAGGGGTCCCGCTCCATTAAGAGATCTTGATGCTTTAGACGTGCCAATGAGCCGACGGGTGTATTTGTTTTAAAAGTGCTTTAATCGTCAATAATCAAGCTATGTGACACTGCCATCAACGCAGCATGCTTGCTTTGAACACAACAGCAGTTAATATTGCAGCCTACGGGTTTAATTACCGCTCGATACCGCAGTGCTGGACGCATTCGAGGGAGTGCTTCCAAAACGTCGCGACCGATGTTCTACTATGCAAGATAAAGAGGGAGTACACAAAACGTGAAGTAGTTGACAAAGAACACTTCTTCAAAAACTTAAGTTTATATGTGGATTGTTTGTGAGATATTGTGGTTGACAGTGGCCAAATACATTGCATGTGCTCTAGGAGCAACAAAAACTGAAACAGCAGTATAAAAGTGCCTGCTCGCGAAGGCAAACAGTTTACAAAGTAGCTCTAAACTGCATAAATGTACGCTCATGCGCAAACCTTGGACACACTTTTTTAAAATTTATATATGGAAAAATGTGGGAACGTAGGCTATGTTAGAGCCGGCTATCCCAACATCATCGTAGTAATGTACAGGTACACACAGATGCGAAAAATTAAGAATAAAGAAAGGAAAAAAAATATTCCGAGGCATATGACATAGAAACAAAACGTGGCTTATAACGCGTGAGCACAGTCTGTGGGCATAATCCAGTTCATGCAGCGTATCGCATCGTGAATAGAGTTTGTACAGGTGATGGCAAAGAGCAAGGAACACTTCGGGACAGCTCATTAAATTTGTGTCCATTGAAAAAAATTACGAAGTGCATTCACTGTGCGCCTTTGATTATCGGAATGTGGCTACGGTCCAAGCACGTCGTCAATTGTAAGTGGTCGTCTGTCTAGGCGGTTCCAATCGGACAAACTGGCATGTCGGTAGGCGATGTTTGTAACACTTGGAATGTCGACAGGCAGCTATTGACTGCAACAGCAGTCGACAGATGACCTAATATGCTGCATGTATACAATGTGTGGAATACATATATTGTGCACAAGACATTTGAGGATGTTGGGATGAATCTAGACGTGGTATTAAGCAGTCCGACAACTCTTGGACATTAACATTTTTTAAACATTGTTTCCTCAGCTAGAACAGTGAACTTTGTTTGGCTTCTGTATCAGCCGCATGCCTGAATTAAGTCTTGTTATTACTGTATGTAATGGCCCTTGTGCATAAGTGACCATTTATCATTAATAAAATTAGTAAGTTCAGATACCAACAGTGCATTAAAAGTAGAGTATGAAACACTATCTACGTCATACTTCTTGTTTTTTGTTAGATATTTTCCGAAAAGCTTTAGATATAAAAAGACGATAAAAGCTGTCTGCTGTAACCATAGTTTTCTAAAATTAACTAGAGGGGTCTTGGGTGCTGTGATCGTCGGCGACCATTGGAATGATGGGTAGTACACGAATTTGTTGTCTTCCTGTTTGCGGGCTTCAAGCGCACTTGTAGCTTTGTTTATTGTTTTGGTTTGGTTTTGAATAAAAGAACAAACCATTTTGATCTCCGTGAGCTGATTTGAATTGGTGAGCCTAAAAGGTTACGGTGGTAAAGCGTAACTGCTGAACCTTGGCCGATTGTCGTAAGCAGCTTCAAGCCACATGAAGCCAAACGGTATCAAAAGTATGAAGAGTTGACCGGTTTGTGTACTACCCATCGTTCCCATGCTCACCGAAGTGCAGTGTGTTGCAGCTCCCACAGACACTTGCGCCAAAGTTCCCTCTTGAGTTTTTATAGGAAACTCTTCAACCACAACTTTGTAAACTTTCATTTAAATTAGCCTTCATTCTATCTATTACCCCTTTGCATTAAGTTTTCAACATTTTTTATATATCTTGTCATTCTAATGATACTGCATTTTTATGTTATCGTGCACAGCTGGTTTCTGCTATGGTTTATTGGCTGCGCAGCAACGTGAATGCTGGTCTGTATATTTCTGTGCCAAATGCGAGCTTGACTGCCTGTTCATAGGCACCTTAGTGTTCTTATAGAGGAACACTATAAACAATGCATAGGGGCATTATAGAGCCGAATAAGGACTCTTGTGACGTCAAGAATCTTGGCAAGCCAGGAAATGCCGAAAAAAAAAAGGAAATGCAAGTGGCAATGTACGCAACATTTTATATTTGGTGGCCTCTCCTAGTGGTCTATGCAATATTTTATTGTTGAAAACTAATGAAATTTGTGTTCTGAAAGAGCCAGGGACTCTGGAGAACTCCAGAAAATTTTATTGCATCTGTATGAACAGAATACAAAAGTAAAAACGCATCTGAAACATCACATTGACATTCAGATTCTGGTGCAAGTTCAAAATTAAAGAAGGATACCTTGACCTTGAATTTCTCTTATAATCAAAATATGGACAGCATTACTAATGACTAATTTATTGCTTAGGTATGGCCTATCGTTTTCCTTTGCACAGGTAGACTTGATATGTAACAAGTTGTTTGTTATGTATGACACAACATAACACCATATAAAAATTGTTTACCGGCATGAAGATATTATAAACTGTAATAGACGGTAACAAAACTATTTCGTTCACATCTGAACGGCAAACGTTGCACGCGGTTGTTTAATGTACAAGAGTGACATTGATGGAGTGTTCTACGAGTTTTCATGCATTTTACATACAGACGTAAACATATAATAAACTATAATAAACATATAGTTGTAAAAATATTTCATCCCCACCTGAACAGAAAAAATTGCACGCAGCTGTTTTTTGTGCATGAGTAAAGTTGACTGCATGTTTTTGAGAGTGTTGCGATTGGAATTTATTAGAATGTCTGCATTGGGTCGCGAAACATGCAGAGTGGTACTTATTGGTAGGTAACGAAAGGCAACAAAAACGATCACGAGTGAAAACAGTCTTACTGTCCTCCCGTTTTCAAAAGACGCAATGCTGCGCAAGTAAGGAAACGACTGCATCGCGTAGCCTTTCAAGAGTGGAACTGCCGGGCAAAAACATGGAGATTGGCTCTCGCTATTATGCCACTGGCTGCTGAAGAAACTTCATGCAATGCCACTTGGTGGAACTCTATTTCGCAGGTGCAACACTCTGTGTACCAGGCCAAGGACAAACATTAAAAAACACTGTATGAGAAAGAGACTGTTGGCAAGACGACTACACTGCCAACGTAGTCCGATCACATGGGTCTGTCGAAGCATGAGCATTTCAAAACTCCACTCCCAAGGCAACAGATCACACTGTCAGCTGGCACATCTCTCGGAATACTATTCGGTCTAAGTCTAAGACAAAAGCCTGACAAGCCAAGAAAGAAAACTTTTGCGCTTGTGCAGCCGACGGATGGAATGGCTTGATTGCAAGGAAGTGTTTTGTCAAGAGTTTTGAAGAAAAACTGCCATCTGCCTCTATATACACCCACCAAAAGCAGCATTCTTGAACGGCACATTTTTTTAAAAGCTACGATGAATTATTACTACGAAGCCCAACAAACAGCAAGGAAGCTTCGACAGGAAACATGGACAAAAAAGGAAGTTTGTGGGCTTTCGCAGTCGACAACATGGGGCGAGGAACTGGTAACCTTCTGTCAATCTTATTCGTTGGCTGACCTGTAAAAACTGAACGTGCCTCAACATCAAGAGTACTATAAAAAAAACTGGTGAAGCCTCCCCAAAGTATGCGTTTTTCAAGAGGAGAACGTCATTGGCACTCATTACTGCGATCTAGTCCTTGTCGCTTTGCAGGCAGATCTCCTTTTCAACAGTTGTAAACGATGGAATGGCATTACGTGAAATCTTCTTGGAAGGCACCTTTTCAATACTAATGAGCGTTCTCCTCCACTGGTGGGCAACAGGTGTATGGACTAAAGCGTTAAAAGAATAACGAGAAAAGGGAAAGCGTCAACTGTGATGTCATGCAGCCACTTCAATACAAGTCCCTGATGAAGGCACTGTGTGGTCTTTCAGTTGATGAACAGCTCTTCCGATTTGATGCCTCCTGTCGACAGAGTCTGGGTACTAGAGCTGACCAGCTTCGGGGGCTTGCTTTTTGCCCTCGCCAAGGATGATAGTAACGAGTTTCCGTCTTCAGTCTGCACGCCCATGTCGTGGAGGACGATTCGAGTCTTCTCTCGTTCGGCGATGATTTCTGCCGCCACCATCTTCGCCAGTCGCTGGAGCACCTCGTCCTGCAAAACATGCAGGCAAGAAGAAACGAGTGTACGAGGCCAATGCTTTTGTAGATGCAAATTTTCAATTAGTTTTATTTAACTCTATGCTGAAACACAGAAGGGAGAGTAAGAGAAAGCTTTATTCAAAAAGATAAAAGTTGGTCAATTGCGTCAGGCATAGCCTGTCACCCTAGCCGTCAGCCGGAATCCCTTGGGGCACGGCAGCAGCAACGCACGGGCCACACCCATGCTTTGGTACCCATCTCTGCATTATCTGTACATCGCTACCTACAAAAATACAGCTGGGCCAATGTTGGTCCCCCCCCCCCCGTGCTCAGCCATTTCGTAGAAAAACGTGGGATGTACTTATGGGAATGATTATGGTGTTTAGAAGCATCCTACTTTAAACTGAAGCAGAAAATGAACCTGGGCCATTGCAGGCCCAACGTTGGACATTCCCAACGTTCGGAAGCATTTGTAAGGGGGCTACTCAGTAGAACATATTCTGCAAACTTTAACTGCGCTAGAGACAAGGCACAAGAACAGAAGGTGACTAGATGAACGCAGACACGGCTGTGAGCACTTATCCTGCCTCCTCCTTTTCTTTGTGTCCCGTATCTAGCGCAGTTTGGGTAATCTTGGGACTCCCCCCTCCCAACCCTCCCGTCATGTTCCGAACCATTTGGAAAAAGAACTAGCACAGCAGTAGGGGAGAGCACCTACAGTAGTGATGAATGGGTTAGAGGCGGCCCATTTTCTGGCACAAATCATAATTTAATTTTCGAATAGTGTGGGAAGTGCAGTTGGCATTTAGGGGTGGAATTGGCTCAAATGAACATGGTCATTCACAATGCAACAAAAATAAAAGCAACGGCAACTCACATTTACATTCGACGAGAAGAAGGAAGCTTCTGGCATATCACCTGCAACAGATGTACAAGCAAGGCAAATTCAATGTGGCAAGTCCTGGTGCCAAAAAAAAAAAAAAACGACCGGTGTAGCTTATTGTGCTGTTGTGTTAGGATAAATTGTTAAACTGAGTCACCCAGCAAAGTCTATATTTGGCAATGCACAAAGCATGTGAGATCGAAGCAAAGAAGAACAATACAAATGCACATGATGCCGTATATTTTTTCCACGTGCCATGCAACTGTGCAAGCTCATGCTAAAAAATTTAATCAACTACAAACGTACAGACTCGTGTTCTTTGATGAACTTGTAATTTGTATTTCCAGACACATCTTCCCATGAATCTTTACCAAGACATGGTTTCTTGATGTGGCATTATATCTCCTTTTGTTGTTTTGACAATACAGATGTTTTTGAAATTATTATGAGAGTAAGGCCTGTCGTTTTAGTGCAAACTCCACATCAAAACAGCAATACTTTGACGCAGTGAAAATGCCACTACTGCGACTAAACAACAAAAGCTTATTCATAAATTCTTCATTATTGACTTCAGGGCAGGTACTTTTAAAAGCTGCTACGGTGTTTCTTGCAGACAGGCAGAATAGTTTTTCGTGCCTGTTTATCGTTTAAAAAGAAAACAGATAAGCAACACACATGGCAGACAACAAGCTGTTTACATGTGTATTTCAAAATTCTTTCGAATTTCGCTGAAGAGGATTCTGATAACAAGGTGGCTGAGTATTGAATATTCTGAATTATGTGCAACTTGTGAGATTTTTAAAAACTGGTCATGCCGACGGTTTGCACGCAATAGTACTTTCCAATATAATCAACTGCCCTGAAGTTAATTAGCGAGTTTTTGTAAGTTAGTCGCGTCAATGCCATTTTAGCAGTAAAATATCATGGCCTTCACCTCCTCCTAACCATCACTTCCCTTTCACGACCCGTTGCCATCCTTCTTATACATTGCTATGCTACGCGTTACCTCCCCCTTCCTCCTTACACTCTCAACCCTTTCCTACCCCCTTGCTGCTTTCCTACCCACTATACATGGCTATGCTATGCTTTCTTTTTCTATTTCCTTAACTCGCCTTCTAATTTTTGTCGCTTTCTCTATGTCCGTTTCTTTCACTCTCTTCCTACTCTTACCGTCTATTCTTTTCTAACTCCCATAGCATCGCAACCATTTGGTTCGTATAAATGTGCGCTCTGCTAGCGTGTCTGGATAGCCGAGTGGTTAAGCTGTTTGCCTTCGGCTCATGTGTTGCTAGGCAAAGCATGGGCAGACACGCTCTGCTTGAACGTCGGAGCTTGGCAAATTTCTGCACATGATCTGGCACGTAACCTCAAGCCTGAACAGCTCTTTTGCTTAGGCTTGAGATTAGTGTCTCCTCTTTAAAAAAAGCTACGACTTTATAGTTGAAGGAAAATGCGAACGATAAGCCAAAATCACGCACCACAACCTCCTTTTCGATTTCCTGGAATGTGCTCAAAGCCAACTGGACTCTCAACAACTGGCAATGGATTTGGCGGGTTCCCTGTCATGGACGTTGATGTGGAGCTGCCAGGTACGCTCGGTCCATACGGCTCGTCGTCCTCAACTAATTCCTCGTTGTCTTCATTGGCTGCCTCGTCGGAAGGCACTCGAGATGGCAAGCGAGGCTCCCCCTCCACAGCGTTGCTGCTCAAAGGGCAAATGAATCGACAGACTGAGTTTGGAAACCAACCAGGTAAATTTAGCAGAAGGAAGCAAGATAGAAAGACAAGTTGGTTGGTACACATGCATCGATGAAACTTCAAACGCATACTGAGACAAGGTCAGGTGAGGAAACAACACCGGCAATTAATATTAACTAATGGCTTTATTAAGCAAGAACAAATTTACATACCCAACCAGCGCACCTGGCCTGACACATACGCACACCATTCTTCCGTGCCAATACATGCAAATAATACACTGTATTTTTTCATTAACACCTTTCCTCGGGGAGTGACACTTTTTTACTGGAAAAAGTTAATGACGGGTGACTGATACAGGTTGACACCCTTGTGTTAATTTAGAATACCTCGGCAAGTTCTCGTAATGTGCAATGATGGTGCTTGAACAGAGCGATCGTACAGGAAAAGCGTACTTCACAACTACACTGTGCACTATGCAAAGCCAAATGTGGGAGTGGTCTTCCTTCCAAAGACAAAGATAAATGCAGACATGACTTCAGATTTTGCTGCAACGCCAAGGTTGCTGCACCCTTTTCAAGTTTTGCCAACAAAGGGTTTAAATATAGAATAAGATACTTATTGGCGTGGGGGTCTTTTTCAACACAACGCCACGACAGGGTGCATTGCATGACACAGACTAGTCATTGCTTTTGCTGCTTTCCGCAACACTAAACATCTCTAAAAACTTGCGAATGCAGTGCAGTGTGCCCTGTGTTTAGCGGAAGGGTTCAGATACGAGCTGATGCTAATGTAAGCGCATTACGCTGTATTAAAGCTCTGCTGTAATGCTGTTATCACGCTATTCTAAGAACATATTCCTACGATGTTCATTATTGTGTTATCGATGATATTAAACTAATCTTGAAGTAGATTTCCCTGCAGCTTTTTCTGTGTTATGGCTGCAACTTTGAAGCTTGGACAAGAGGACCCTCAACATGGAACAAATGTGCTGCCTCACCAAGGTGGTCTAGTGGCTATGGTGCTCGGGTGCTGGACCGAAGGTCATAGGATTGAATCCCACCTGTGGCGGGTGCATTTTCGATGGGGGCGAAAACGTTCGAGACCCGTGTCTTTAGGTGCAAGAACACAAGGTGGTCGAAATTTCCGGAGCCCTCCACTATGACGTGTCTTGTAATCGTATCTCGGTTTTGGGACGTTTAAACTCCAGATATTAAAAAAAAGTGTTTCTCTATTTACACACAGAATTTACTACATGAAAAGATACGACACGTGACCTTGTGGAAGCTTGTTTTATCTTCAAAGCTGGAGACAGCGATGTTGCCAAGCCCTCTGTGGTGTTACACATAGCACAAATTGGGCATCTTGATGTGCACATGTAGGTCTTTTTTGGTGGTTAATCTTGCACACTTATCTCTTTCTGGTGGTTAAATTTGCACACTTATATTACGCTTTTATTCTTCTAAAAAAATTTTCAGTTGTTAGTACATGCCTGAGTTGTTTGTTTCTTCCTGTGTCTATGGTTTTCGTGCAGTTTAACTCGGAATGAATTATCAACTTACCCAATAGCTTATTCTTCTATGTATACGTTACACGAAACCAAGGTTTTTTTTTTATGTAGTCCGATCTTTGTTCCATTTGGACTTTGAAAAAAGGAGTGATTTTTTTATTCCATTGCTTTGTAGTTAGTGCAAAAGTAAAGCCTACAATTAGTGATCAGTGACCAACTGCACTATAGTGGCTGTACTTCGTACTTGCCGATGGGTGCTGGCACCATAGAGTTTCCTAAAATTAACTGCAGGTGACTCTGGTGCTTCGATTGTTCAGCGCCCCGTGGAAATGATGGGTAGTACATGGATTTGCCTGGTCTTCATGCTTGCGACCTTTGAACGCAGGTGTGGCTTTGTTTACTGCAGTATCTAGCTTTTTTTTTAGAATAACAGAACAAACTGTTTTGAACTTCATGAGCCGATTTGAATAGTTGGTGAGTAAAAGGTTACAGTGGCGAAGAGCAAATGCGGAACATTTGCCGATCTTCGTTTCGTGACAGAGCAGTTGCTAGCCACGCAAAGCCAAACGAAGATGCAAAGATTAGTCAGATCCATGTTCTACTCATCATTAACATCCTCACTGAAGCACCGCGTGTCGCAACTTCCATGGACACTTGCGCCAGAGTTCCCTCTAGTGTACTTATGAGCCTAGTGCGCTGCAGTTCTCACCGAACCAGTGGCGCCTTGCGACTGGCTGCGTAGATGGTAAAATAGCAGTTCGAAGGGAATCAAGCTAATTTGCATTCAGACAAGAGTGTTGCGCATGTATGGCTGTGATTACATCAGCAGAAGTGCTGCTGGTAAGCTGTCGAAAAATAAAATTGTACAAACTTGCGTGGAAGGCTCACTACAGTACAAGCAGTGAGAGCATTGGATGAGGGTGGTGTAATGTGCAAGATAAGCAGACGCTTTTAATTTTTTTTAGCATCTACTATTATTGTGAATTCATGCTCGATCAGCGTTGCCAGTTGTGGCCGTGCGCTTGAATCTGTTGCGACGTCGTCTAAGCGCCGCAGCACCACAATACCAGCTGTCGAGGCCTATAAGAAACTTTTTATGGCTATGATAATTTTATGACATGCACACCATGAGCACTATACTTAAACAAAGCGGTAATTGGTGCCACTAATCTTATATTTACAACCACCCTGCTGTATGTATCATCATCAATTAACTTCGTGCTGCTGACATTGAAGGCACTCTTTGCTGGCCTTAACTGCCCTGCATATACCCAACTATCCTCCGAAACATCACCTGCATTAGATGCTATTCAGTGTGTAGAATGACAGTGCATAATTTGCAATGAACTCTCTGCCACACTTCTTTTTTTCTCAGTGCTTTATTTTAAACAAAGGAACTCGCAGGTCCCCTGAAAACGCCGTTCAAGAAGCACGGGGCAGTAGGATGTCTTGCTTTTGAATGCTCAAGTATGGGCCTCAGATCGATAAATGGATAACGAGTGTGGCACCAGGTAGTGGCACTCTCTGCACTTCCTACTGAAATTCGCAAGTACTATCAGTCGGTTGACTTGTACGTGCCTCGGATCAGTTCCATCTGCAGTCGAAGACGTGGTGTATCAGTGATGCTGAATTACCGAAGCAACTCTGTCTCACAACCACATCAAAGGCCGTCGTGTAAGTATGCATCACGTCGGGTATTACAAAGCTCTGCAAAACGGCTGTCACAGAACTCTTCAGTGTATAGAGGAAATGTAGCAAATTAGTTCTACAAAAGGCCACATGGTGGAGCAAATGTTCTGGGAAGGGACCCGATTCTCAACCGCCTGAATCCTCGCATAAGCAACCGCACAGCACACGTATACCTGGTAAACAAATATTCGCAACCTTAGAACTGTGCAAGATTGGATTAGTTGGTGATAATATTATATGGGGTTTGACGTCCCAAAGCCACAATATGATTAAGAGAGCTTTTGTAGTGGAGGACTCCGGAAATTTTGACCATCTAGTGTTCTTTAACGTGCACCAACGCCGCGCAGTACATATGCGTTTAGCATTTTGAGTTTACCGAAAGGCCAGAGGCCTATGTAACCTAGGACCTTCAAGTCTGCAGCCGAGCACTATAACTGATGCACCACTACGGCGGGCTGGGCAAGCTTGTAATCTATTAGATAGGATGTTAGAGAAAAAATAACTTTTCATGCTACTACTTATCATTATCAATATCTTTCACTGGTCGTGATATTCACCTTCACTACTTCCTTTTCAAAAGGTTTTTGCACTAATAGCAAATAGCGCAGGCAGAATGCAATACTGGAACTGAGGTACATTGCAAAAGGATCAAAAGGTGGGCTAGTCGGTAGTTCATATTTGTTCAGCAAACTGGGAGGATGGGAATGCAAACACACAAAGGAAAAAAAACCACACACGTGTTGTACGGTTCTTCCTTTGTTTGCTGTGTGTTCGTGCTCTGTCATTTCACTGAACAAATGAAACAGAGGTAACGCTACACTTTTGATGATGCATACTGTTTTTAGCTATTTAGGCACTATCTCAAATCTCTTTAGTGTTAATAGCGTTGTGCGTAGCTATTGTGCAATGTAATAAGAACCTAAAAGAACAAGTGAACATGCATGACTGAGTGATGCGAAATATTACTTTAACTCGGTAGCCAATGTAACAGAGATATATATGAATTTTAGTACCGCTTGTTTGCAAGAATGTTAAGGATTGATTTCACTAATGACCATGACATTCGTTCATTGTAGGATTGACAAAGCTTCTTCGAAATGCTCATAGGTTCTTAGGCAAACTACATGGTTCACGAACTTTATGACAGAACAGCGCAAGATACGAGACAAGTTGATAGCGTCATGTACCGTACATTTCACTGTCCTGAATTTTGCACTCAATCTTTTCGGTATAATTTTTCTAAATGATTTAATTTCGTTAGATACTCACGCTTCAGGCTCGAAGTCTTCAAAAGTGTTGAAGCTGTTCGTGGTGTCGCAATCCCGTCGAAGCCTCTTGCTGAACTCTTCAGGACTCAGCTGTGGAACGCCTCTAGGCCTCTTTCCTTGCCAGACGACGTCGAAGTGCACGATTTCCTTGCCTCCTCTGTTAATGCCAACCATATAATCAAGGCAGACCGTGCTCCCCGGATGAAGGACTTCGTTCAAGTCACCGAAGAAGATGGTTCCGTCTTTGTAAAAACAATCACTAGTAAAGTCTATCTTCCTAAAGACTCCAGACTCTTTAACCTTGCATGTCGCGAGGCACTCCATGCTTTTCAATATTGTAGCCTTGGCGCTCTCGTAAATGGACACACACGGCTGGATTGCACATAGCGGGGGCAGCGAGGAAGACTGCCTGAAGCCCGGCTTTTTGCCAAAATCGTCTACCGGCTCCTGCACGCTGTTGGCCTTTTCTCTGTTATTATCGGCACCTTTGTTGACTATATTGTTGAAGATGTCTTCGCTGTCACCCACGTGTGGCAGTGCAGGCCTCTGCCCTATCCACACTAGCGTCGCAACCCACTTATTGTCTCCTGCATCGACGGCGTCAAAACTTACTTCTTGGCCGTCACTAACTTCCCAGAGTAGATTGTCGAGTGGCTCCTCGTCGCGGTAGGTCACACCCACAGTCGCACGAGCTGTGCTTGCCTTGTTGATGCCATACTTTATGGTTCCTTCAGCTTCGGATACTGGGTAAAAGAAACCCCGTTCGCTCGACACTTTCTGCCTGGCTTCCCACCCCGACAGGGGCGAGTTCACTAGATCCACTTTTCCTTGAATAGAAGCAGTATCGCTGAAATCTGCCCTTGTCGAACACGAGTTCCAGTCCGGGTAATCCAAGGAATGAGATTCGTCTATGTCTCCGTCACGGCTGCCGGAATCTTTGTCGTGAAGCATATCGCGGATGTCTGACTCGTCCTCGGACATGAAGACCTCGTTGCCACTTTCGTCGTCATCAACGGACCCTTCCCGTTCTGACTGCCGGCTCAGGCACACCATAGTGGCTTCCCACTTGACCTTATCAGACGGCTTCTTGCTGGGCTTGGCATGGAAGCGCACTCTGTCATCGACAGTGAGCACGTCTGGCAGGTTCTTGATGGACCTGCCCAGAGATCTGTCCACGTTGTTGGCGTGAAAGAAGGCGCGCTCCTTCAGTTTTGGGCCGAACTTGATGAATCCGTAGTTCGACTTTACCATCTCTATGACGCCGTACTGGTTGACGATCGGCAAACCCGAGTTGCCACCGCTGCTGCCGGTGACACTGTTGGAACCTGGGGACGAGCAATTTGACGTCTGCTTGACGCGTGCCACATGGCTTGCCCGGAACTTGGCCTCACACTCCCGGGGTCCCGACTTGGCGTCCAGGACGACGGTGTCGTTGACCTGGAGCCCCGAAGACGGCAGATTGTTGTACTTGGCGTTCTCGAAGGCCTGGACGTCAAAGTAGACGCTCGTCTTGATCGGGTACTTGACCGAGATGAAGCCGTACACGTTGAAGATGCGGTACACAGTGCCCACGACGTTGCTGAGACTCGTCACGTCATCGTCGTCACGATCCGAGGCGGACGGCTGGAAGCTCTCCGTGCTGCCGTCCAACAAGGCCGCCTCCATAGTCGTCGCGCGTCGGCGCCTGGTACGCACAAACACGTTGCTCTGATTGCGAACGACGAACACCTTGGGAAACTGTTGCAGGAATATTTTCAGCGACTTGACCGAACAGCCGTACTTGGTGCGTAGGTCAGATGGCAGCTGGGACAGGTGGCCCGTCAGCTTCTGAAGCGAGATTCCCTGGTTAGACTCTACTCGATCCTTCAGAAACTTCACCATAGCCTCGCTAGAATTGCTCCGTTGCTTAGCCATAGCTTGCGCGCTGGTGCCGTAAAGTGACAGAAAGGAAATACATAGGCAGAAGCAGGGGAGAAAGAGGTTAGCGGCGGAGATGGCGTAGAGCAGGAAAGACGGGAAATCACAACCTAGAAGTGGTGAAATATCGAGGGAAGAGCGCTGCAACCGAGCCCGAGCAGCTGCACAAGACCACAGGCACGGCCGAAAGCGCAAGCCATGCGCGCTCACGGTGCATACATTGAAATCACGCGGCGAAGCAGGCACCCACATCGCTACAGGCGCGTCGCGAGACACTGCATCTAATGCTTTCATTAAATCGGGGAACAGTGAACCGAAAAGGCGTGCAAATAAACGCGATCCCATATGGCCACGTACCCGCGCAACGTTCCGACATCGATGACCCAGCAGCGATCAAC
Source organism: Rhipicephalus microplus (assembly GCF_043290135.1). Taxonomy (NCBI): domain Eukaryota; kingdom Metazoa; phylum Arthropoda; class Arachnida; order Ixodida; family Ixodidae; genus Rhipicephalus; species Rhipicephalus microplus. The sequence continues at coordinate 24,635,702 of NC_134708.1, read as the reverse complement.
AACTGGTCAAACTCCCTAGTTTCTGTTGTTCGCTGCCCGTCGGCTGGGTCAGCCGGCTCGTCATCTCGCAGTTACTCCATTCCTTCGTGGAGACTACATGAAGATCAGTTCCGAAACTTCACTATGGAATCCAGACATGTCGTTCTGTAAGAGATTAGCGAGCGAACCAGCCACCTGGGAGCGATGACATGAAACATGCATTGCTTTGAGCCACTCATCGCAAATTAGGAGGGAGATCGCAGAGCAAAAAAAGAAAGCTGAAAAAAAATCATTTGCGATCGGAAAATACAAGCAGCACTCGCAAACCCAATGCTTGTGTCATCAATTTTAAAGTTATGTGCAAAACGTTATAAAGACATGTAATTGCCAAGTATTGGTTTGTTTATTTGGCAAAAGATGACGCCCCAATTGGCTTGTCTCGCGGTAGAGATTCAAAAAAAGTAATAATTTTGCGAAATTCATTCGTAGATTATAAAACGAGTTTTGTAACTCGCAATTTTATCCGTACCAAGTTATCGGTGATCGCATGGAAAGCGGCCGTCGTCGGAGTCATAGTTGTTCAATATTACGTGGTGCAAAACTGCGTTCGAAAACCCGGACTGTCGCGCCGTCTGACATCGAATAATAGTTGGTGTGCTGGTCAACAAGTGGCGCGACAATCTGCACATTCCCTGCATCGTCCTGATTCTCACATATACACATAAAAAAATGCCCTACGATGCATGAAAACGGGGTAAATGCTTTGATATGTTACTATATTAGTAATTCAGCATTTTAAAGTGGTTGTTGGTGAATATGGAGAAATGAAGCCAGAGTTATTCAATCATGCGAGTTTCGAAACTCCCCATAGGCTCCATTACACTGTAGTTCCATATGTATCAAAATCCGGACACATCGTTGTCCTGCGCCCCCCTTTTCTTCTGTCAGGAACACAGTTTCCTAAAATTAGAAAACTCTATTTTCTAAAGCGAGCAGGTTGTCGCGTTATCACATCCACTATTAGACGCATTATTTGTGTTTTGTGTTGTCGCTCTAGGTGGCGTGAATAGCTAACTTCCGAAAAGTTGGGCCAACTGCGTGTCCAAATTTCGGCCGCACTTGGAGCGCAGTTTCGCTACTAGTAAGATCGACAAACTCTAGAAGGAAACAACTGGATTAGAGTGTACTAGAACAGGAAGAGTGCCCGGACCGAGCTCCGAAATGTGAAGCCCAAAGAGGGTCAATCCGCTTGTGGCGAACCTGGGTCTTTTGAGTGGGAAGCGAGCATTCCACTCGACCACTTCTGGGGAACAGCCCGCACACTACCGATCGCAGTGCCACAAGCGGCGATCGGTAGTGTGTAATGCTTCACTTTTAATGCATTGGTGGTGCGGCCGTTCCGGGCACTGTCCTTGTTCTAGTACACTCTAAACTGGATTAATCCTTTAATGGGCGCGTCACTTGCGTATGGATCTAAGGCGCGCTTTTTAAACGTTCGCGATTATGGTGTGAGCCGGCACTGCTAGCTGAAGCACTCTAGTATCACGGCCGAGGGTAATCATTAGCTGCGACTGCTTAGTGAATGTTAGGGTAAATGCACGGGCAGTCGCGTGCGGCCCACAACGCAACAGCACTTGCCACCCATCGCACGCACGCCCTCATGCGGCTGAAAATCACACTTCAAAACAACAAAGCGCTGGTTAAACGCTCCTGATCATAGGCGTGCGAGGGTTTTCCTACAAGGGGGGCCGAAGGTTGGTCACAGTGCCCCCCCCTTTTTTTATTACGTAATGTATGAAGCTGACCCTGTACCACGTGGTATGGGAGTGTCCACACAATCCCCCATTGCAACCCAGGACACAACATGGAAGGGTGGGAGGCAGTTCTGTCCAGCTCGGATCCGAAGAACCAAGAGGCCCTCTTGAAACTTGCAATGACAGCGGCCCGTGCCAATGGTATCCCGGACTAAGGAAACCACTCACCTGTTTACTGGCGCAGAAAATAATAATAAACGTTTTATTCTCTCACTGACTTAGCGACCCCCCACCCCCAGCCCTAGTCGCAGCGCCTACCTATTTTGACTATGTGTGAGGCGGGCTTCCCCCCTTTTATTTGACTAGGTGCCCCCCCCCCCCCCACACACACACTCCCCCTTTCGTGCGCACGCATAAGCATATGATGGACAGAAGGCACTGCAGTGGCATATCGGTTTCGTCGCTTCAGTCTCTCTGGCATAAACGACGTCTAACAGACAAACCATGTGGGGGATTCGAGGGAATCAATTAATTTCGTTTGTAAACAAGGGTGTTCGTAGGGGGATGAAAAATGGCAGAAATGTGTGGAGGTTCCCCTTCTGGAGGTGTGACGCAGAAGTTCATCCCAGCGCCCTCTCCCATCTTTTAAAAAACAAACGTATCGGGCGGACATCGCGGCTTCCTCTCTTGGGCGACTAGTATGTGCATTTTAGCCTTGCGCAATTTGGCACGTGCCTGACTCAGTCGCGTTCCGCAGGACCAAAATAAAGTTATTTTCCTTCCTTCCTTCCTTCCTTCCTTCCTTCCTTCCTTCCTTCCTTCCTTCCTTCCTTCCTTCCTTCCTTCCACTGCAACCTCTCAAAAAATGCTGAAGTTGGCCTTTAAAAGGGTCATGAAACACTTTTTTTCAGTAACTATGGAATTAATTCACTGCAAAAGCGTATTACCGAACAAATTCAATGCCGCAAAAATTTTAAGAATCCGTCTAGTACGCGCGGAGCTACAAAGGTTTGTCCCACGCTGCAATCGCATTCTTTCTTCTCTAGTCCCGACGAAAGCGCTGGAAGCTTACCAGGGAGGGGTGGAAGGCGCAAAGAAAAAAAAAAAATGCCACTCGCACCTCGTGACTTTGAGCACTTCTTTTTTTTTTCTTCGAATACACGGCTTTTCAGTGCGATTGCGTGCGTACGCGTGGACAAGTGACGGCCTCTCGCGGAGACCACTGTAACAGCCAAGCGCGCCATGTTCAAATCAGCCAATGGCTGACAGATGGGCTTACTGGGCTTATTTTTATTTTGCCTGATTTTTCGACAGAAGAGAAAGCTATTTTCAGCGGACTTTGATAATCTGTTGTGAATTCCAGGCCGCGTGCTGCGCAATATTATTTGGCTCACGTGTTGTCGGGAGCCTCTACTACCGATCGGCAGCGTTTTCTGACCATGCTCGAAAAGTGTTGCAGGGCCCCTTTGAATCATCATCATCATCATCATCATCATCATCATCATCATCATCATCATCATCCTAAGTTCACTGCAGGAGAAAGGCCTCTCCCATGTTCCGCCAGTTAACCCGGTCCTGTGCTTGCTGCTGCCAATTTATACCCGCAAACTTCTTAATCTCATCTGCCCACCTAACCTTCTGTTTCCCCCTAACCCGCTTGCCTTCTCTGGAAATCCAGTTAGTTACCCTTAATTACCAGCGGTTATCCTGTATACGCGCTACATGCCCGGCCCCTGTCCATTTCCTCTTCTTGATTTCAACTATGATATCCTTAACCCCCACTTGTTCACTAATCCACTCTGCTCTCTTCTTGTCTCTTAAGGTTACGCCTACCATATTCTTTCCATGACTCGCTGCGTCGTCTTCAATTTAAGCTGAACCCTCTTTGTAAGTCTCCAGGCTTCTGCTCCGTAGCTAAGTACCGGCATGATACAGCTGTTATATACCTTCCTTTTGAGGGATAGTGGCAATATACCTTTGAATATTAAAAAAATGAAAATACGTTAATCTTAAGCTGGTTATGAATAAAAGGAAATAGCAATTTTAACCATTTATGCTCAGAGAAATATAAAGGAAAGACAGGGAGGTTTACCAGAGGAAGACTCCGAATTAGTATACCTTATACTTGGGAAGGGGAAAAGGGGTGTAAACGAGCGAAAGAGAAGAATAGTTTGTGAGAGTAGGAAAAAAAAAGACCATTGGAACATTATCCGAGTACTAGCAGCAACAATGTCCGCGAACAGTCACAGCTTGCCTCTCAGTTTGGTTTATGGAGAAATATGTTACCTGCGGGTCCACTGCAGACTTATTCCAAATATTATTACTGCTATTTATAACATGTTTCATCACCACCAACAATAGTGATGAAAAAAAAAAAAACCTTCCCGTTATGACATTTTCATAAAACGTCATGGCACGACAGATCGCTGAAATTTTGTGTCGTCACAATGACGTCATATAATTAGGCATTTTTTTTTAGAAGTACACCGTTAGAATCACCGTAACTCTGTTGGGAAATCACTGATGTTTTCTTTTCGAGTAGGGATGATGAGAAAGTCTTGTTATCCGTTTAATGTCATCTCGAGATACAGCTTTGTCATGCATGTTCCACTATGTTATAGGCTATCACTTTGGGCCACTATAGAATAGCAATAGTCCATAATGCTTCCGCTTGTGCGAAATATCAATGGGTGGCTGAGAACTTTGATGACAAATATAAATATGAGCTTTATTAAATTGTGATGCTCAGTATATGTAGCGAAGGTGCGCTGATCAAAACTTCGGAAAGTAGAGTAATGGCTAAAGTGCATTTCGTTACTCTTTTTTTTTTTTGGGCAGCGGTAATTGCAGAGCGTTACGTATTTGTTTCGTTAGGTAACGTCGAACGGTGACGCACAGCACGTTCCCTACAGGGTGTCGTACGAGTACACGTGAAGGTTTGAACAAAACTTTTTCAGATCCGGTTATGATATCGTGCCTTAAAATGTTAAAACCACACGCTAAAACCACATGCTAAAACCACAAAAAAAGGAAAACAAAAATAAACACGCGCGCCCCGTGCCGCGAACTCCGTATCGCCTTTTCCACGTAGCTTAGCACGGAAGCCGCACGCCGGTTCACGTGACAGCTTGCTGTCGGTTGACGGGAAGAAGGTAAGTACATATCGCGATGGAAAGAAACGCGAACGACGGGGGGCGTAGCTTTCAGCCCTGTCGAACTGCGCCGTCGCTAGACTGTCGCTAGATGCATTCTGCAGACACCACCGCAGCGCTCAAATTTTACCGCTCGTGTGTTCCGAGAATGCGGTATCGCACCGCGCGCGTTTCGAATAGCGCAAGCCGGCTTTAGCCGCCGGCTGAAAGCGCACATTCGCCCGTAGCGACACTCACGGCATGCCGGAGTTTCCGCTTAGCCGAATGCCCTGCTCTATACGCAGTCTGCGTTTCTTACAATCGTGATGTGAAGGGCGTGTTGTCAATGTCGTAACACGTATAGCCACACACAAAAACAGAACATAAAAAAAAAACGCCGGCTCACTTAACTGTGTTGTCAATGTCGTAACACGTAGCCACACACAAAAACAGAACATAAAAAGAAAACGCC